>NW_028290136.1:2520000-2835000 GCF_059628265.1 Tinamus guttatus | reverse complement strand
TTCACTCCATGCAAGCACTCGATATTCTTGGCAGATACAGACTATTTTTATAGCTCTTCAACTGAAAAGGGGTAATGATCAACTAACAGAGGCAGTATTTATTTTCTAATTGGAAAAAGGGTGAAGTTTATTCTGAATTCATACAACCACTTTGAAATATACTGTCACAACAGCATACTCCAATATTCTGGCTTGTTACTTGCCTCATGATGCTCCCGTACTAACCCTAGGCACAAAGTCGAGCACAGCCCCTAGTGAGAAACTGAATATTCTGAAACTGCAGACATCCAGTTGTTGACTAAAGATTGTCACACTATTAACTTGGTTATTAATTTTCAATGCTGAGGTTTAATCCATTTAAAAATACACCCGTGTATTTTCTACTTTGATTTCACATCATCATCTAGGTAACTGCGCTAGTCAGCACTGGAGAACTGGAAAGTGAAACTGCTCAGAATACTTTCATTTCCCAGAAAAGAGAAGTTGCTCTCACACATACTTCTTTCCTACTTAACAAAACGGCCTCATACCAGCCCAAGCAAAACACATGTCCTTCAATCCCACTAGCTCTGCTCTGTAGAGATGTTTAAAGACGCTCTTCCTGTGTGAAGATACTGTTCTTGAGCTTGCTGTTTATTTTTTCCTGTTAAGGAATATTAGGAATGTCATGTTTGGCTCCTGGCTTTCGCCAGAGGACTGGCTGGGAGCCGCCACTCAACATCCCCACTCAAGCAAGTAAATAGCAAGAATAAGGAGGGAATCGTGGAAGCAGCCGCTCCGGGTGCCCAGATGATTCCCCATCCCTGGCACTGCCAACAGCAGCGGTAACAGCGACTTCTGGAGCCCCTCGAGCGATCCCGGGCACAGGAGAGGTGGGCAGGATCAGACAGCTCCCAGTTCTAGGGGAAAGGGGCAGCAGCCTCGAACGCGGTTGGGAACCGACAGCTCAACAACTGCACCAGGCCCCACTATAAGGACCCAAGCGCGAGACGCTGCCCTCAACGCGGCCCCTCACACCGCCCCAGCCAGGCTCCACAAGGCCTTCCTGGCACGCATAGACTCTTGAAAGAAAATACATGTATGTATTCCTTGTTCATCACCAGAACGTGGCAAGCAAGCTCATCACACGTTTAGCTGCAGGAGTCCAGGAAAACCAACCAGTTTGACAAGCTTAGAGAGATGCTGCTTCCTGCCTTAACAGACCTTTTCAGATGGAAGAGGGCAAGAAAAGCAACCATTCAATTATCCTCCCACTTACCTTTACAAAGCACTTTTTAAACTGCAAAGCCTTTTGCTATTTAGAGATAAAAGTAATTTGCTTTTTGATATTTTTGTAGAAGGTGATATTTCTGTAGTCTTTTTTGCCTGTTTCCTAATCGCTGTAGATACAGGGCTATCCTAAACATGTTTTTCACCTAGCAGTGAAGACACTTTTTTAAAAAAGTTAAAAAACAGTAAGAAAAAAAATGAAAAATGTGTAAATCTTATATTTTCATATTCTCAAGCCGGCATTTTTTCTTTCAAGATGTGATCCAGACAATATTTAAACACATTACCTGAGGAAGATGCCAGTGATTGTACTACAGCTACAAACTCCTTCTATGACAATCCAAGTTATTGGTGGATTTTTGTGAATGGTTTTCTGAGAACGCAACGTGTTTTAAACTACTATTAACGGTTTCAGCAAGGTGCCAATTCGTAACATACCATGCTAATTAAATTTTTAAAAACTCCTCTTTTCGTAAGGATGGAAGAACAAAACACAGACACTATGCACAGACACTAAATGCCATCAGAACAAGGGTCAGAAGGTGTTGCTGTTGTTATACTGCTTGCTGCTCGCACACAGGAGCTGGTCTCCCTGCACGGCGAGAGCAGGAGCTGGGACCTCCCGGGCTTTCCACGTGTCCCAAGTCCTAGGCAGACCTGCTCTGAAATCACTCCCGTCACCAAGAACTGCACAGACACTTGCGCTGCCGGCGACACAAAAACGCGTTGCTTTTCCGTACGGGCGGAAGCTAACGGTGCCAGCCCCTGGCTAAGGCCACGTGCTGCTCAGGAGGGCAGTGTCCTTATCCAAAGGCTCGTGCTCCTTCAGCAAGAGCGGCGCTTGCCGCACGCGGGCTCACGCTGAGCGCGCTGGGGCTCAGCGCCGCGCTGGGGCTCAGCGCCGCGGCGGTCGGGGGAAACCCAAGGGCTCCCCGCACGGCCCCGCAGCCCGTGCATCGCCCCGCGCCCAGCCTTCCCCCGCGCACAAAGCGCCCGCTAAGTCACTCTCACCAGAGGCTGGCTGAGCAGCACCCTCTAAACACCCGTCTCCTGCTGCTCTGAGATCACCACCAGCAGCAGGAGCTAAAGGGACTTGGAACCAACGCCCTGCTCAAACACACGGGACCTCTCTACATCCTCATTTTTAGCCACTAGAAAATCACAATTTTTTCCAGTTCGCTGTACCCATGGCCTGAGGGACACTGACCTGCAGAGGAGGGCAAGGCTCTCCAAAGTAAGAGCGACAGTCTTTAGATTTGTTCCTCTGACAGGAAAATTTACAGACGCCTCCAACAACTTTAACAGACTCAGGGCAGCAATTTGGGGCTACGAGGAGTAGAGGGAATCAAGCAACGCAGATTCCCCAGCCTTCAGCAGCCAGAAGCCTCACTAAAACACCGAGAGAAGAAAGCTAGGTGAAAGCAGAAGCTACCCGTACAAATTACAGGTCGATTCATCTCTATTCAAATACTTCGGTCTTACTACGAACACTACAGAAAACTCATGAACACTTGTGTTATCACCAAAGGAAAAAAACACCGAAAAGAAAATGATTAACATGATTAGCCATTTGCTTCAGGAGATAAACTACCAGTTTTAGCTTGTGGTCAAAATGACTAGTAGCTTAAAAGAAAGGCTCACTTTTGAACCGATCCAGACTCCTTAACTGTGCAGCAAACTACACGCAGCTTCAGGGTGAAATGGGCTGTCTGCACTCAAGAGCATTTATTCATAAAACAACGGGCATCTCCGAGCACTGCTGAAGCCTGACACGCGCTTCCTGTACTACAGCAAGAAAACACCCGATGAACCACGCTGGGCACCATGGCTCTGAATGAGGCACGCCGACAGCAGACGTCTCTTGGAAATCCAATATACTTCTGTTTGCATGCGGTTCCTTCATGCTAGCACGGGACAATCACGGCAAACTATGAGGCCTCCAGAACAAACTCTCCCTCTTTACAGGGCATGGGACTCTCTCCTTTGGAGGGAAGAGGGTGAGGTAGTGGAATGGCCATCTTTCAGCCAAGTATCAGTCCAAAGGAGTTCCATAATTTTTCATCTTCAATGAAAGCATGCTAAATAACGTGTTGGAAGTTTGTCATCCAATTAGCTATTCATTACTCTCACTGAGCAGTGAGAGACTCGCTCGGCAGCCAAGTAACTTTTCCACAATAGTTCCAAGATTGTCTCCCCCCACAGCACGTATGTAAGTAGATTACAATGAATGTTAGATAATGCAATAATGAGATGATTCAGTAGGAATAAGAAAAATCTCTGTCATGGAAAGAGCTTGCTCTTCTACTCAGTTTCTGCAGATATTCAGACAACTAATCATCATCCAGGGAGAGATTTTACTTTAAAATTCTTGCTAATTTAAACTCTCTATTCGAGCGTGGATTACTAGCTGATGTACAAGAATCAATCCCTCACCACCCTTCAAGCTTATTCTTGATTTGAAATTACAGTCATCCCGAACCACTGAGCTGCTAGTGGCAGTTTTACTGGGAACTGTAACTCACCTTTTTCAGCATCACTGTCAGGGCTGTTTGTTTGCATTTTCTGTCAAGTGTTTACCAGGGATTATGTAACGGAGTATTCGATGCAATAATTAAGGGATATTTAAGTAAAGCATCAATCCCAGGCTTTGTAAAAGAGTGTATTACTCAGGAAAGATGTCAGACACACAGCTGCAGCAAGCGAAGTTCACAAGCACGGATGTCATTTAGCGCTGAAGTGGCCAGCAAAGGGCTGCTGCGCCAGCCTGTTAGCACTCCTCGCCTTAAATCAGTATCGACCAGGGGATGAAGAGACAAATTTAGTCCATTTACCTCCCCGCCGAGGCTGCCAAAACAGCTTCCTGCGGTGGCAGCGGCCTGGGGAGACAAGCGCCTCTCCCTCCACGAGGGCAGCTTTCATGCAAACTCGTACCACCGAAACCAGTCATGCTTCAGGAACCACGTTGCCCCCGTCCCCTTCCCTTCCACCACGGGCACCCGCCTGCTCGCTCGGTGACTATTCCAAAGTACATAAACCTTTATCCCCTCCCGAAAGCCTCGTGTGCCACACCAAGGGCATGGGGGAAGGAGGCCGCCACACCTCCGGCGCGCGGATGTGTGTGAGCGAGCAACAGTTACCTTGAAAACAGCAAACGTGAAAACTGTCAGCTAATTTTAGGCTTTTTTTTTTCTCTCTCTCTCTTATCACTTCACTTCAAAAGAAGAAAAAAAGCAGCTATAGAAGGCATCCATTTTTGACAAAGAGACATTTTCCAGCAGCTCCCGGTCGAGGCGCCAAGCCCCCTGCGCCCCCTTTCCCACGGCGGGTCCCTGAGGACGCCCCGTCTTTCCCTCCTCCTTTCCTCCCCGGGCTCGGGCAGCGTCACCGCTCGCCCTGTGTCATGCGCCCAAAATAGCCGTCACCTTCGGCTGGGGCTGGGGGCAGCGTCCACGCTCCGCGCGCAGCATCTCCCATCCCGTGCCCGCCCGCACGCGACCCGCACCGCATCATCATTATTCATATTATCATTATCATTAATTTTGTCGGGGAAGAGGGAGGGGGGCGGGTCTCGCTGCTCGGACGAGGCGCCCCGAGCCCGCCGCGGTCACCACGGACGAGCCCGTGTCCGTCTCTCCGTCCCCCCGCCGGGCCGGGCCAGGGCTCCGGCGGCTCCCGCGGTGCCGGGCCCGGCGCCGCCGCCCCGCTCGGCCCCGCCGCGCTCCGCTCCGGGCGCGCCAAGGGCAGCGGCGCCGGGACGGAGGGCGGGCGGAGGCCGCGGGCGGCAGCGGCGCGCGGGCCCGGCGCGGGCCGGGCCGCCCGGCCTCTCACCTTGGCGGCGCCGCCGGGCTGCAGCACGTTCTGCTCCACCGTCATGGCCCCCCGGCTGCAGCGGCGCGGGCTCGCGCGCGGGCGGGCGGGCGCGCTCGGGGGCGGCGGCGGCGGCTGGGCCGGGCCCGCGCTCCGGCTCGGGCTGGGCGAGCGGAGCAGGAGGCGGCGGCGGCGGAGGAGGGGCGGGAGGGGGAGCCCGAGTCAGCGCGCGGCGGGCGGGCCGCCGAGGCGGGCGGCCGCCATGGGGCAGCGCCGACGCGCCCCGGAGCCGCCGTCACTCCCGCGCCGCCGCCGCCGCCGCCGCGCAGCGCCGCCCCGCGCGCCGCCCCTGCCCGCGCTCTGCCTCCCCGCCCGGCCCCGCCGCGGCCGCCTCCATCTTGGCGGCGGCGCCGCCCGGCCGGCCGGGGTGGCGGCGCGGGGCCCTCGGCGGCCGCGGGCCGGGGCGGCCGCCCGGGGCTGCCCTCGCTCGCTGCCCTCGGAGCCGAGCGGTGTGCGGGAGACCGCGTTTTACCAGAAATTTCTGTGCAGCGTCAGCGCCAGTGTCCCCAGCAAACGCGGATCGGCACCCCACGCTGTGCTACGTTCCCCTTCTCCTCCCCTCTTTACATTCAGCTCGGTGAGCCGATCATACTCGGAGTAAAAAAGGGTATTATTAACTGTTTCCCTGCTAGTGAATCGTGTAGGGAAGGGTTTCAGCTCTTGGCAACCCACAGGGAATTTTGCAAATAAATGGTATTGTGGAAAGCTCCTATCATTATTATTATCATCATCATTACAGTCTGCAGAGGAAAGGGGAGAGCAGAGCAGCAAGGGGCCTGGCAGGACGCCAGTCGGAGGAAGCCCAGGGGGTGATTAGGGCTGCAGGGAGCAGCGCTGCCTTCCCCATGTTGTAGGCTGCGGGACAGGGTGTTTCTGGTAGCTCCTGGATGGGGTGATGAGGGCTGTGGGGAGCAGCGCTGCCTTCCCTGTGTTGCAGCCTCCGGAATGGGGCTGGCTCTGGTCACAGCTGCCCCGTTGCTGCCACGTCCTGCCCGCGGACACAGCGGGTGCCCCGGCCCCACGCATGGCTCGGCCTCTGGGTTCTCCTTCATTTTCATGAGGTGGGGAAGAACAAAACAACAAAAATAAGTTTCACTCATTTCTGTGGCATGTGGCAATGTTGGCTATTGTGTGCCAAAAACATGCTTTAATGGAACCAGGCACACGCATAACTGCAGAACCCACGCAGTTCAGGTATGTTAAATACCTGAGCTATATATTTGGTGGCTGTGTCCCAGCTTGGTTTCTTAAATCGGTGAAGCTTTTAGGAATTTGCAGGCAAAGCTTGGGGAGAGCAGCGCTGTACTGATAACCCTAAGTACCTACAAGTTTTGAGTTAGGCAACTCTCCACAAAGTGAATTGTGGCTACTACTCATCTGTCAAACAAAGATTAAACCCTTTTAAGATTCACTAATTCATTTTTCCCCCCTCAAGATAGAGTGCTAATCTGTTTTAAAGCTAAGACTGTAATGTAATAACATCACTGCAAGATCTTGGACTTTAAGAAGAATACCAAATGTTGCACCGCTCCTGACAACCTCCAAACCACCTTATTTCACAATAGCTTCTGTGCAGGAGATGTGGCATTTTGATCAATATTCACTCTTCTAAGATTTGTGGCTCATAGATTGTATCAGTTGTAATGTTTTTGCCTTTTTTATAGCAAGTAGACTAAACAATTTTTGAAATTAATGTTCCCAAAGAATTTATTGTGTAAAAGACAAGACGTTATGCAAATAATAATAGTAATGAGATCTGAAGTGATTTGCAAATTACTTTTCTGAGTGCAAATTTTATCTGCGCTCAGACTCTTGATTGCATGTCAGATTTATGACAACTAGAGATTGTTTCTCTAAGAGAAGTTTTCTCAGAATCACAGGATGGTTGAGGTTGGAAGGGACATCCAGAGATCATCTAGTGCAACCCCCCTGCTCAAGCAGGGACACCCAGAGCACATGGCACAGGGTGACATCCAGGTGGATTTGAAGATCTCCAGAGAAGGAGACTCCACAACCTCTCTGGGCAGCCTGTTCCAGGGCCCTGTCACCCTCACAATTAAGAAATTCTTCCTCACATGGAGGTGGAACTTCCAGTGTTTCAACTTCTACCTATTACCCCTTCTCCTGGCACTGGCCACCCCTGAGAAGAGTTTGGCCCCAAGATGAGTTTTCTGTCCCAAGTACTGCGCTGTGCCCAAATGCCAGGTTCCCTGCCCTGCTCTTTAACTATATTATCTTGCATCAGTCCACGGCCTTAAGTATATTGACATGTAATCAGCAATAATCTTTTTGATGCAATTTTAACAGTTTCTTTTACACTATGTATTTTTGAGGTATGCTGCATTATTCATGTTCAGATATGAACATGAAAATAATACTTTGAAAATACCGTTTTCAATGTAGCATTTTTTTTTTCAAACATTTATCATTACATCACAAAATCACGTGTTCAAATTTTGACCCTGTTCCATTTATTTCAATTGACAGATTTCTTTGATGGTCAGAATGGGTCCAAAATGAACATATTGAAAATAAAATTTAATTCTTAATTTTATTCTTTCCCCCAATGTTAGCTCGAATAAGGATGTGATTACACAAAAACTCATGTTCCACTGCATTTCTTTTCTTCCCTTTCCCCACCCTCCATCAAAACAATCACTTTTAAGGGCTCCTTCCTGTTCTACTTCCTTTTTTAAAAAAAAAAAAAAAAAAAAAAAAAAAGACAGCTGAGCAGCTGAGACAGGCATTTATCACTGAAATTCTGACATAATCTGAAACATGGCAATGCAAATTATGATTCTGTAGTACATATGGTATTGCCAAAAAGCAGACGGAATTGAGTTTCATGTTCCATTTACAACACACGTTCTATATTAAGTACACTTAGTACCAGATCGGAATTCATACTTCCATCAGTAAACAATAAGTGTTTTTTTCAGGGCCATAATGTCAAAAGAGCTCTTGATGGTATTTGGATTCCTTGGTGTCTGTAATATAAAAAAGAATTACCAGGGAAAAAAAAAAAAAAAAAAAAAAAAGAGAGAAAGAATATTACTTGGTTTCTAGGGACCTAGTTCACTGCTCCTTTTCTCCCCTTGGCTGGAACCCAGATCACTTTGGTTTGGGCCTAGTAGAGCATCAAGCATGGTAGGCCAAGGTGCAGAAGCTGTCTTACCTGCAGTGTTATAGCACCAAAGAAAGCAGATAGGAGATTCTCTTGCTTAGTTGTATAATTTCTTCTAATCTCCTGCAGAATAGTGCATTTAAAGTATTGGTTCTGAGACATGCCACCTTGACAAACATAGACCAGCCTGCAGTTCCTGAACTCCCATTGCTAATGTGCAGCGATTACTTAGCTGTGGTGCTTCCAGGGCTGCAAGCATTTTCTTGCTAGACTTATTGATGATACTAGTGCACAAGAAGAGAAGTCATCATAAAAGGATTTTTTTTTTGCATCGGATTAAAACAAATGCTACATGATCACATTTGCTTATGAGTCTCAAGAGCTGAAAAAAAAATATTTCTCTTACTTTTTGGTTTCTGCTGCTTACATCATTCCTTTCATGTTAGGAAAGGCATCTAATGTCTTAAATAATATAAGCCATAGCTAGATTTCCCTGGAAATTCATCCTACTTCCACTTAGAGGCTCATTTTTAACCATGCTATTGGATTTCATGGTTAAACATTTGGCAGGAGCGTGGCTTAATTTCTCTAGGGAGTCGTTATCCCCACAGCACTACCAGTGCTCATGGGATGAGCAGACTAGAGAAGGGATCCACCTGAAATGTAACTACAGCTTCCCCTCCCCCCAGCCCGGTTATCCCTCTGCTAGGTCAGTTCCCCAAAATGGTTCAGGGAAGAGCTCTACCGACAGCTGTGCTCACCCAAAAGAGCAAGTGACACAGGCCGAGCGACAGCCCACGGCAAGCTGCGCTTCGCCTACTCCCTACACCAATGACCCTGCCTTGCTGAAGGCGCCTGTTGGATGGAAAAACTCTTCCTGCTCACAGGCCTCCTCGTCTCCCCCTTTTTAGCAAAGGAAGAGAAAGCATCAGCCAACCGCAAACCACTTAACACATGTGGGTTTTTTTGTATACAAAGATGATGTACAACAAGAAATAGCTCATTATTTCCTTCAACTTTCAATAAGCTTGTTTTTGTCTTTAATTAAATGCGCCATTTATTTGGAACTTTAATTATTCTGTGGCTCTATTGGTTACAGCTGGGGAAGCACAAGCCAGGACTTCTTGGTTTTCTTTTCACAAATGTGCAACCTGTTACAGTCACCATGAGAAAGCACTATTCCAAAACTATCAGCAAAAGCAGAATGCTGTAAATGCTGAAATACACAGCTTCTTATTAACCCCAGAAAGAGAGTCTCTAGATTCCCATTTCTAAAGCCCATTTTGGAACATTTTTACCTAGGCCTTTTTGCTTTGCAGAAAACAGTTGAGCCATTTGAAACAAAACAGCAGTACTCAGGAAGCTTTTTAAGCAAGAGACCTTTAAAATCATTATTTCAAGATAACTGTTTGTGTCAGTGTTATCTATTAAGAGTACTGCTCTGTACTTGCAAAATCTAGGGCTGCTTATTCCGTGAGGGAGCCAAAACAAAAACCAACCAGTAAAGAGAGAAATCATTATCTGAAAGCCATTTGAAAAACAGTTGTAAAAGCAGAATAAAAATGATATGGGCATAGTTTTCCCCCCACCACCACCACCACCACATCCTACACAAAACAAATATATGGAGTCTATGTCTTATGTTCCTTAAAGTCCTCTCACCTCCTGTTTGCTTTCTAAGCAGGAGATGCCTCTTCATAGGCCTTCTAAAAGTCACACTCTATATTCAAACAAACAAACAAAAACAACAACAAAAATGAGTTTCCAAGTACCAAATACATGCACTCCCAAATGCATTCAACAGAAATTAAGGATTCTCAGGAAACTGAATTCAAGTGCCTTACATTTAACCTTAGCCATCTTCACATTTGATTTGCTTTCTTGACCACACTTGTGCATTGATCATATATTTCATACAGCTGTCCTAAGAGGCAATAAGGTGTGTTTTTTTTTTTTTTCCTCCCCTATGTGGCTAAAGGTAATATAGAGCTCAGCAACAAACACAAGTCCTTCCAATAGGCATTACCCTCAAGCAGCAAAATGTTTCAGAACTTTTCCCAGAAATATTTTTTTTTCTGTCGTTGAAAAGGTAATTCATCTAACAGAACACATTCCACAACAGATTACTACCTCCATTGAACTTTCTTTTGGGGAAAAGATATTTTAACACTTTTTTACATCCCTATAGCGAATCTTTTCAATGTCTATTTTGAAACTATTTCAGCTTTAGTATTTAGCATCGTGAGCGTGTACACAGATACTCAATATCCACATAACTTATTTTGATTCACAAAATATTTATGCAAATACTGCAGAAAGTTCAAAATCTTTTTTTTTTTTTTTTACTTTGCGTGTATTCATTTCTCAGATGGCAGAATTCCTTGCAGTGTAAAGAGACATGTTCACTTCTATTCATCTCCTCAATCATCTCTTGCTTCCTATTCAAGCAAATACCTATTAAAAGAAATGATAGCCTATTATAGCTGTTGGACAAGTTTCCTATACACGGAATCAAAGCCATTTTCCTTTAATTAAATAATGAACGGCAATTGCTTCATTAGCCAGTGACCTTTTATTTGACTGCCTAAGTGGACAAGCCATAATGCTGATGCTAACTATCAGTATCCTGTAATTCACAAATAAAACTAGAAGGCAAGGATAATGACACTAGTGGAGAAAAAAAATCCCATTCTTTGCTCATGTCATTTTTGGATGCCTGTTTGTTTAGTCAAGGACTCAAGGACAGAGGCATGAAAGGACTGGGACCACTGACGTGCATTATGCCAGGCTTTAGCTATTCAGCTGTTAGTTTATCAAAAACCTTAGCCTAAGTTCCCTTAATAGGTATGGAAGAGACAAAGATGCTGTAAAATGTGATCTATAACACTGAGCAAACTACAGCTTGCAGAAATAAATTGCTGAAAGAGGCCAAAATCCTACCTCCTACTAAGGATGGGGCAGCTACTTTGGAACAAGTGGGAGACTGCTTTAGATCAGGCTTCCTGTTTGCCACCTGGAGCTTCATGATTCACGTTTGTGTCCAGCCACTCGGCTTCCTCATCGCAGCACAATCTACAGCCTCCTTGCTCAACTGCTCTTCAGGAATGAGGGGAATGTGGACTCTACACCCCGAATGGTGTAGGAGGGCCCAGCACCCAGACCTGCCATATCCTGGGCGAGTACTCCGAGCACTAAGGCATGAAATAAAGAAGAACCCTCCTAACCGCCTCCTTCACTGGCTGTATTTTTAAATGTAAGTGGCCAAGGCTGCTGTGGCTCATGCCGATTCATTTCTGTCAGAGTGCTCCAAGCGTGACGCTTTCCTCAGGAAAGACGAACCAAGAAGCACCGATTCCCTTTTAGAGGAAGTTGCCAGGCAGGCGGCCCTGACAGGACAGCAGCTCACGTATGGACAGAGAGCTTCCAGCACTGAGGAAACTGCACTGATGAAGTAGGTGAAACGTAGGTGGGAGTTGGAAGCTTTTGCTTTTAGATTTATGTTTTACATCAATCCACGTGTAGGCAGATTTACATAACATGGTGGTCATTACCCAAAGCTTCATTATATTCAGCCCTTAGAAACATTAAGGACAGGTTTGACAGTCCCTCAAAAATGACCCTGATTTCCATTGCAGCTTTTTTTCCCCCCAATAAAAATGAGGACAAAACTCCAGAGTTTTATACCTTCATCAAAGAGCTTTGCAAAATCAGTACTTCTTATGAAACATCACACCAAACTGAGCATCCAGTCTAGATATAGTTATTTTTGCAGATTGAACTGCCTGTTTGCTTGTTTTATATTGGGTGAGCTTTTCTATATCTGTTACATTTAGTTATGAGACCACATGCACCTCATTTTCTTGAAAAGTAGCAGTTTAAAGTTTTGTATCTTATTACTTATTGTAAGATTCTGTACTTATTGTAAGATAATGTAAAAATTCAAGTAGATGTAAAAGATTACTGACATATGTACAGAATCAGGCTTATACAGTACTGCATTTTTCACTTTAATGTAGAAAATGCATTCATTCCAAAATATTTTTTTTGTCAGAAAATATATTCTCCCTGTTGTTCAATGAGTCATGATATTTTACCACATTCACTGACTGCAACAATAACAGCTTTTTATGGTGTTTTTTTTTTTTTTACTTTTTTTTTTCTTACGATGTTTTAACAAACAAGCCTGGCTCATAAATTTTTTGAAACAAGGCTGACGGTTACAAATCATTTTCACATCTCTGGCATATTCACTTTGGTGATCAAGAAGTTAATTTTTAATAGCTAATATTGGGGAGGTTACCAACCATAAAGAGAGGGGGAAGAAAAACAAAAAAAAAAACCTAACACATAACTAACAGTCTAACAGGACACTTTAAAACCTCCTATTGTTATTAATCTGCTAATAAAATTGTTGAGGGCAGAGTGGCTGGTGTCAGTGGGTGCTCTAGACGTATTTGTACAGCAACCTCTAACTAAATTATCAACTAGACTCTTCCTCTGTTCACATGAAGGACAGTATTGGACTCAAAGTGTACAGCTGGCATCACAAAATCTGTCACTTAAAATACTCTAATGAGCTTTCCAAACCCACTTGTGCTGAACAGACCAACTGAAAACAAAGTAGTTTAATATGTAAAACATTTAAATCTGATCTTGTCAACAGATTTCACTGTGACTTTTCCTCATCACATTTGCTCTATAGAAATGAATAGTACACTCTAATACTACCATCTAATAGTACACTCAGCTTAGTGACCTTCACTGCTATAGTATCACGCATAGCAGACGCAAAGCCTTTAAATGTTAAAACATGAACAGCTGTGGTGAAACATAAGACTTAAAAGAGTGACACATTAAATAAACTGAAGCCCGATGAGATGAGATGGGCTCATAAATTGTGGTGTTAGTCATACTGCTTGACAAATGATCTTCAGTGGCACTTGCTGCTCAGTGGGGACTGCCATTGATGATCGTTAGGAGCCCACTTGGAAGAATACTTAATACAAGACCTTAAATACTCATCTTGTTACACTGTGACACATTTGTTACATGCTACCAAGAGAACCATTTTCGGGGCAAGCTTTAGCAGCATCAAAGTCAACATTTGTACAGAAATTAGGGGGTGTTCAGTCATTAGGACACTGTGCTGCACCTCGAGGCAGTGGTAATTTGGAGAAGGGAGATTCCATGAATTAAAATGGAACCAGCAATGAGCTGGTGATATTACACAATCCTTCAGGGGAGCTTGAGACAGTCTCATCTGTCTTTGTCTCTTCAGAAACACTGAGTACAAACTGACAACAAGAACCTGCCTAAACAGCAGTTCAGATACCTTTTATTAAAGCCAATGCATATTCTTTGGCAAGCTCAATATAACATTCCAGAGAATCAATGAAGCAACACAAACTCCAAAGGAGAAAACCTATGGTAAGTATTTATCGTGAAAGCAAATAAAATGAATAATTCACCATATGAACAGGACGTGGATAAATCCTCTAAAATATGAAAGCAGGGCTGGATAAGCAGTTTTCCTAACAGTAGCTGGTTAACATTACAGGAAGGTGAAGCCTCCCATGTCTATTTCAGTGGTCCAACCCTAGGAAATGAGTTGTAGATCAACTGTTTTGAGCGCTCTCACTACGTTTGTTTACCAAGGCTGAGAGATGGTATGGCGGGTACTATGGGATGACAGATGTTAACTGTAGAAGACCATACATAATTGCAAGGGGGAGCTGTGGAAAACAACTCCCTAGTATAAGGTTACATATTTGAGCACCCTGCACCACTTTAGATGATGTGAGTGGGAATTCGGTGGCCCTGGAGCCTGGGTGCTTGCAGTGCCAGAGTTCCTCTCCTGCTTTATGAGCCTTTACAAAGGACCACCTTCGTGAGGCACTAGGGAGAAGTGCTGGTGCTGCACTGGAAATACATGAGTGCCAGGCATGACTTCCTCCTGCAAGAGGCAGAAAATTCATCCTCTTATTCATCCTCTTACACATCTCATGACTTTTTCTTTGCTTTCAGATAGATGATAAAAGTGAATTCAAACAGATTTCTATCCTCTCAGTCTTTGGCCACTACAGAGCAGAAATGGATTTGAGGACTCGTCTGGAAGGGGCCTGGGTCTGCTTTCTGTGGAATAACATTGCTTCTTTTGATCTATTCGGATATTCTTCTCAAAGCAGGTTGTCCTTTTAAAGTAGCCTAAACTTAGATTCATGAATAACAGACACCTCCTTAAGATTTTCCCAGGTGACCAGGAGATCTCCAAAAGTTCACCTGAATATTTAACTTTTCAAACTCACTCTTCTCCCATCTCTCTGGTGGCACCTGGACCACAGCTTTTCACCCGGCCTGCTCCACTGCGCAGCAGAGCCTCTAGGGTAACGATCTGCCTCTGACAAAAGTTATTAATCATTTCCTCCTAGCTGCTTACAACTGCAAATCCTTGAAACCTTAAGTGTCTTCCCCTTTTCTAGCCCTGCAAGATAGCCTTATGGCAAAGCTGAAAATGACAAGGGAAGGAAGTAGATAATATCAACACATCCCTAATTACAATTTAGGTAGTTACCATCACCTTCTGGTTCAGACACAACTATGACTGCAGCAGCGTCACCGTAACACATACCCATTTTGTGCATGTTTCCAAAGCTTTCGAAACGCAGAGCAGTCGACGTTCCGCTTTGCCATCTCTAACTTGTATCTCCTCCCCTTCTAGAGCGCGGCTGCATTCCCAGCCGCAGCGCTGCAGCTTCCATGCAGCTCCCCCGAGAAGCTGCATGCCTTCGTCACACGTGGGTGCTATGGCACAGGGGTGGAAGGCAGATGCTAACTGCCATGGCTAGAGCAGACCCTTCCTCCTTATCCCCTCCTCATCAGGAAGCATAAAAATGGTGACAAACTGCGAAAAACTATAAATCTGGGTATTGTTGCTAGAACAAAACTTACTGCTGGTGCCCAAGTTTAAAGTGAGAAATGAGCAAACTCTAGCTACAAAAGCAGCTTAGGTAGCAACATCTAACTTTGGATTCCTTACCTGGATGTGGGAAAAGCTGCAGCAGAGGTCAAGTCCTACTGTCATCTGCAAAGTCTGTAACTTGCCCTATGGGCCCACTGTACCTTTACTGTTTCAATATAGAACAGGAAGAACATACTTGCTAGCAAAGCACCTCTCCCCCAGTTCGTTTTGCTAGGATAGGCTAACCAGTAATTGCAGAGAACTCTCAAGCTATCCCAGGATGGTGGCAATGAGCTGTTGTAAAATATTGTATTCTCTACATGCGTGCACACATTACATGGACATTTAGGTGGTGCCGTTCCTTGCATAAAAGTTACTTTGCATAATTACAGGCACTTTTGCAAAATATTTATTTATATTCTTCAATGTTGCATACTATATATTCTTTCATTTGGTTGAGAAGGTTTATAATAGCCTCCTATAATAGCTGTAGCTATTTAAATGGGGCTGAAGATTGATTTCTGCAATACCATAGAACAAAGTCCACAGCCTTTGGAGACTCAGCCCACAGGAACAGGCTCATGACAAATGGCTAGTGGCTTAAGAAAATTTACTTTCTTTTCCATCTAACCTCTCCACAGTTTGTCATCCCCACTTGCTGGGGAAAAGCAGCTCACCCAGGCTGTGCGTACAAGCCTCAGGTGCAAAGTCTAGCAGTTTGCTGCAAACCTCTGCTGAAAGGGCCTTCATGCTGAGGCAGCAGACTTCGTGCTGAGACACATGCAGGTGCTCCGTGCTGCCAGGCCGGCCTGTGGGAGGAGAGCCAGTGAAAGAGGGGCTGCACAGACAGCTTGAGGGGTTGGGTGCTCAACAGCCTCAGCTCAATTCGACAGATGTCCTTTGGACCAAAAAGGTGGGTAAACTGCTTGAATAAACTTCTACTGCAGAGGAAGTAAACCTGTGACTTCCCCCATTTCCAAGCTGAACAACTCAGCACCTGAGGTTCAAGGGAGTTCTGCCGAATCCCAGGTGAAGCTCTGGTGAACCCTTTCCACGGTTACTACAGACAGCCAAGAGCAAAAAGCGGCCTCTAAGTTTTGTGGTTCTGGGTCAGAGCCACCAGACAAGATCCTAAAAGGCAGCGGGCGTGTTGGCACAGCGCGGAGGCCCTGGAACGGCAAGGAGAGGCACCGGCTCAGTGCAGCCCGTGCGGACGAGCACGTCAGCAAGAGGACACGCTGAGCGAGTGCCCTATCCTGCGAATGCAGCCGGACCAACTGCAGCCTTTGGACAGACACGTGGATATCTCAGCCTGCCGGGCACCAGCACTGAGTTCAGTAGGTCCTACAGCATCCCAGCAAGGAGGGAGACGAAAAGCATTAAGTGGGGAATACGTGTGCTTGAGGGGCCCACTTTGAGAGGAGAGAAAGGTTACAGAAGTGAAAAATCATGTCACATCTTGCACATCATTTTTAAGGTTTAGCACATCTTCAGCTTCCAGAATCAACTCTTATGGCCATCTTACCTTTCCCTTTCTCATAAATTCCAAAATTTATTGTTTTGTGTTCATGTTGTTCCTCATTTCCCCTTTCAGTGTGCATTATTTCTTCTTTTTTTTTTTCCTGAGTATTTGTAAAACCCAATTTAATAAAAGCTCACTTTTTTTTAAAAAAAAGAAAGCAGGTTGTAAAATACAGGACACAACTGTAGATCACTTTCACAGATATAACTGTGTGAAATAATCTTTGATTGATCAACCTAAAATTGAAAATAGAAAATGCTGAATGGCCGAGTTGATTCTGCATGTATAGGAAAATCTCATTAGACTAGAATTCCAATGAAAAACTGTCCGGCTACCCATCATAGATATATATTGTAATTAATACTGCACACATTTAGTTTTCAGAATACTTTTCCTATGTAAGAAGGAAAAGCCAAAAGTAGAATATGAATATTCAGTTGCTACATAATTGGATTACATGATTATCAATTTTATAGATAAAACCAAAAAAGCTACATTTAGAAAAGCGTTGTTCATCTAAATGAATGAGTTGTAGATGCTATTAAGGCTAACTTTAATGTGAACTTTTATGTGTATGATTAAGAACCCACACAAATAGACAAACTGTATTTTTAACGTGGCTATGCAGAGTTTGTAACCTGCGTGTTGTGGTAAACATTGCAGGCCTGGTTTTACTAGTCTGTTCGCTGTACAACTGCAGTGCTCACCGCAGGTTTACATGGTGTAGAAGGGAGGTAGCATCTGCATTCTTTTGTATGACTAAGCCATTCTGTCATGAGCCTAGTATTCACAAACTAAGATGAAGGGCAAGATTTTTCATTCCACCCACGAGAAGGAGTAACTCATTTGCCGCAGAGAAATATTACAGACCTAGCTTGAAGAAGATCCTGAACTAGCACGGACATGTCCATTTGGTGACAAGCAGTCCTTTAAAGTCTACACACTCCTGCAAAGGAGAGACGTCTGTCTGTCTGATTTGGCAGACTGGAGCTCTTCTTCAGGCTACAGAGTGATGGGAAACACATTGATATAGCACAAAAAAATCTGCTTTGCCAGGAAGCAGATCAAAATCTCTACAGAAAAAAAGATCTGGCCACTAAATGGCTGTTGTGGTCAAGGCACACTTCAGTGCTGAAGTGGAACTAGTCTTTTTTATTTCATGTTTTAGTCTGTCATCATAGGGGAAAAAAAAAGAAGAAAGGGCTAATGAATAGGCTCTGCCTCCTTCAGACTAGTAAGATCTAACCCACCAAAACTATTCTCTCTTAAGAACGTGTTCTTTCCAATAATAGTTTCCCACATTTCTTCCGCTATCAGCACCCAGCTGCATCTGACCTGTGCCATGGCCTTCTGTAGCCGTACGTGGGATGTGGTAGCAGCTCCTCAGACATGTTCTTTTTGCTTCAAGGTAACACTCAATTTAAATACACAGAGGCCAACTCAACCTCACAAGTTGTCGGCAGCCAGCAAATGAATAACAACCTACACTTTAGCTAACTGATGGCGTTACACTTTGCAAAAACATAGTCAGTCTGAGACCACTAATGCCTACAGTTGGGGAAAATAACTGCATCAGTCTCCTTTTAAAGAGGAACACTAATAGCTTCTGTAGAAAGGCACTCATGGTGAGGTACATGTGCAACGGGGTTTCCATAAAGTAGCACCCAAACGCAGCGTGGGAAGGTCGGTCTGATATTAATCTGCATTCGTGAGTTAACATTCAAGACTTTTCTCTTTCTCTAAAACTATCAATAGAAAGTATTTACAGTTTTAGGAAATGGACAGTAATAGCCAGGAATGGGATTTTTCCATTTCACAGAAAAAAAATCATGATGTCAAATATCTTCCCATTTCAACATGGTTCCTAAATTGACAATTCTTAGATGGTCTCATCCAGAATAGCAGTATAAAACAGTAATGACAGTTATTCTCGGGCCTTAGCTCAAGACTTTTATATGGCTTCAGCAGTTATTTCTTTAAAAAGATTCTTGGTGATGTTACTGTAGTACCTATTTACATCTGAGTGAAAGATGTCAGGAAAAAAAAATGCCACAGCTGCACTTGAGTAAACTTTGGATCCATAGCATTTTAGACAG
Source organism: Tinamus guttatus (assembly GCF_059628265.1). Taxonomy (NCBI): domain Eukaryota; kingdom Metazoa; phylum Chordata; class Aves; order Tinamiformes; family Tinamidae; genus Tinamus; species Tinamus guttatus. Next base: position 2,816,164 of record NW_028290136.1, on the reverse strand, counting down.
CAAAGGCAGAATGCTGATACCCTGAAAAGCATCGCTAAGTAAAGCAGCCTCTTTGCTCCCTTGAAGCCTTTTCCCAATGAGAACAGTCTCTTTAAAGCCCTCATTTAAATCTTTCTGAAGCATTACCATGAGAAATGCTGAAGGTCCTTTGCATGTGCTAACCCGAGGTACTGTGAGTAGAAGCCACCACTGGATAGCGACACACCTCTGATTAGCATTGGAAATACAGCTTCAAGCCCTTACGGTGTCAGCTTCTACTTTAGAGCATCAGCCTCCATCTCTGTGGCAAGCATGGTATGGAAGTTCTTGATGCAGTAAGTTTCTTAATTGAGAAACTAAATTCATGAGATGAGTTAAAACAGAACTCTAAAATGGCTGCTAATGTATTGTTCCTTAAAAGGACTATCTGTTTAATCTGTTTAACTTTAGACTTGTATTTTACCTTGAGGAATGGCTCATGATTTTGTGACTTGGTCCAGGGACTAAACTTTCTGAATATACTGCAAATCTCCCAACTTAGTGGGGAAAGAAAAAAAGAAAGACAGACAGAAAGACAGAAAGACAGAAAGAAAGACAGAAAGAAAGACAGAAAGAAAGACAGAAAGAAAGACAGAAAGAAAGAAAGAAAGAAAGAAAGAAAGAAAGAAAGAAAGAAAGAAAGAAAGAAAGAAAGAAAGAAAGAAAGAAAGAAAGAAAGAAAGAAAGAAAGTGCATATGCAGCATTTATGCAGAGTTTTGATAGACTTAATTTTCTGCTTTCGTGATTCAATTTCCGCTGGATACATATGACCTTCCCTTTGTTATGCACAGCTGTAATTGAGCAGAAAAAGGATTAGGTCATCGGCTAAGTTGTGATATATTTGTTAAACAAGTCAGTTCAAATAGCCCTAAATAAACAAAATATTCTGTAAGTAAAAGCAGATTCTCACCTATTTTAAAAGTTTCTATTCAGGCTGCCAGGCTGACTCAGCAAACAATATAGTATCTTTAAATAAAAGCAAGATACAACCTCCTGACACTTCTCAAGCCTTTACCATGACCCTGTTATGACCCTGCTTCTCTTGGCCTAGGCATTTTTTGGTGTAAGCACTGATAACAGCAACCAAAACCTCTTAGCCATTACATTCCAAATAGCCAGTAACTTTCAGACTTTCATACCAGCTGAAGTTTCCATCCTGCAGAAGGGCTCCTCCCCAACACTGCTATGTTTTAATTGCTGTAGGACATTTTATGGGATAAGGGGGATAAATATGAAGAACCTGGCAACAAATACCAAGGTCCTAAGGAACTTCCATTGCAACAGAGTGTATTATAAAATAAAATGATATAGCAATGCAGTATGAAGAAAACAAAAACTACAGGACTTCCTACCAGAGACTCTCCAAGACAGAGATGCAGGAGGACAGTGCTCACCTAGAGAATTATCTAAAGTAAATCGCACTCGGTGGGTGCATTGTCTTTCAAAGCTGTTGGTGACCTCTCTAAAGTTCATCTTTCAGCCTGCCCAGAACTGTGAAGGACAATGCCAGACCGGGGGGAAGGTGCCCCACAAGTCGAGGCGCCTGAGTAAGGCCAGTGGTGTGCGGACACAAGTGGAGAGGCCCCTCGGGGAGAGCCTGAGGCGCTCATGCCTGCTGCCGAGGCCGCTCTTCGAGGCCAAAGACTGCTGAACATGAACTTCATCAGCCACAGCTGCCATCCACAAATGGAACAAAATACTATTCAGAACTTAGGATCATATAACCTGCCTGGCATAAGCATGAGCAAGACAACCAAAGTACTTTGGCCCAAAATGTCAGATACATCATATACAACAGTCTTGAAGTGAGAAATAGGGCATGACAGAGTCAGAGAGGGAAGAGCTACAGACTAACATTAGCTGGCTAAACTGGGGACTGCCTGCAAGCCACGAATTTGTCCCAGGAGGTTGTTCTGTACAACCTGTCACCCTTCCTGCAGTCCTTCTGAAGAGACGGGGAATGGCAGCAGGTGCAAACTGACCCCTCCTGCTGTGTCCGTGCCCGGCACTCCGTAAGGAGAGTCCCAGACCTGGCAGCTAGCCTCTAACACGGAGGAGTGTGGATCACCGTGTGCAAGTCGACCCTTCACGTACTACCAAGGGTGTTTAATCTTGTCTCGCTCACAAGCCTCCTCTGAAGGCTAATATCGGGCATCTGAGTTAGATGTCAGGACTGGAACACCCAGCAAGCAAGGTCCTATTTCTCTCTGTTGATGACAGAGGGAGTCTTGGGAAACTGAGTCCTAATTTAGCTGACCAGACTTAGTCACCTGAAGCTAGAGAATATGAAGTCCCTACACCCCTTCTTCATGACACTTCCCTTGAGCAAGGCAGGAAAAATCTCAACGTTTTAAAAGAGCAATGTCTCCTGACAAATCACTAATTGAGATCAGCCAACTACCTTTACATATTCAGACAATTTCCAAAAATTTTGATCAGCAAAACCTTCTGCTAATAGGAGTGGAAGATATAAGCAACGCAAAGCCACTGTATGGAGCAAGCAAGGTATAACCTTCTGACACTTCCCAAGTCTTTGCCATGACCCTGTTTCTCTTGGTGTAAGCATTTTTCTTTGATGCTTGATAAAACACGTGGAAAAATGTTGATAAAACACTTGGAAAATTACTCATGCTATTCTTTATTATTGGAATTGCAGCAGCCCCATTCTATGTGAATGCAAGAAAAGGGAATCATCTCCAGAAGCGATTTCAAATAAGGTCTACTAAAAAACCAAAACACCACTACGATTAACCAATTATTTTTTTAATACTACCATGGCTTCACTGTTTTAGGCTATGCAGAGGTTGCAGTAACAGAGCTGTTGAAAGCAGCTTTGTTTACTGTTAACCAATGAACTTAGCAATGGGGGTGGGGAAGATTCCTGTCACAAGGCAGGATATAAGTAAGGAAAAATAATAGTGTTTACTTGTTGTTGTTGTTTTCTGTAATATTCTGTATTATCTAAGGAGCTGACGATGTTCTTTTCTTGGCAAGAGAATAAGGAGCTCTTGTAACAAGAGGTTAGACAGTTTTCATCAGAAACATGCAGTATATGTTGCTGCTTTATGAAAGACTGCTGCAAGATTCAAGGTTATAAAAGAACACTGTAGAGAAAGTAGATTCCAGTGAAACAAGGAAGAAAGACATACTGATAATTTCTTCTTTCTCATGCGGTGACTTTGGTAGCCTTCTACATTGTGCTCTGGTGGTGGTGGTGGCATCATGACTCCCAGTCTCCACAGGACTTTAGATTTAAACTTGATATGGCTTGATCAGGTCTGCCATGTCTCATCCTGACATCTGTATTAGCTCCTCAGACTGTGAAAGGACTGTCAAGGCCTAGCATTGCTATGACTTTAAAACAATATTTTTTATTTCCCAGCAGTTTGACATTTCAAATATATTTCTGCTCTTTCTTTTGCCATCCTCTCTCTTCTGCCCCCACCCTCTCTGAAAATGGGTATTTTTGCAAAATATTAAAAAGAGAAAGCAAGAATGACAGGAGAAAGGTTCTCCTGTAACTGTGGAGTTGAAATTAAAAAATAAATAAATAAAAAAGAACTTCTTCTTGTAAACTATTTGCTTAAGCATGCAGCTTATCACAGAAGAATATATCAAAAAAAAGAGTTTCCACTGTTTTCATAAATACGTTCCCCACACTCTTTTAAAGAAACGGTGGCATAACTCTACAATTAAGTGGGCTGTGTATCACATCTACTCTAGAAATCGTATCTGCTTAGCTAGATCCTGCTACAGAGTAGAAAGCCTACCTCAGGACTACCAGGCTTTTTGGCCCATCCAGAGCACCACGCTCTTTGCTAGGAGATCAACTGGCAACCTTGCAGCACTGAGGACAGACAAACCACCCAGAATGGGCGCATCCTTTAGGATGAAGGCAGGCGTTATATGCTCTAGCTGCACACCAGCAAGCTGGGCAATTCATCTCCAGGCAGTTCAGACCCATCTCTAAAGCAGTGAACACACTAGTAATTGATGCCCCAAAGAGAATCTCCTTTCCCCCGCATGGGCTACGCACTACTCCGCATTATAGACCAAAACATTCCGTAAGTGTATATACATCCAATTAATTTTACAGCACCTAGATGTTGCTCGAGGGCAGTTTTTTCTTTATTCCTTTCCACTAATTTTCACTAATAAGCATGGTGTCCTATTGGCCCATCAATCCCACCATTCTGGGATGCAAACAACGGTTGTTTCTGAAAGCAGACGTACTGTCAGGCCAGTTTAAGTTACTAGGTGGTGGAGGAAGTGTATTTCCAGTCCTCTTAGTGGTCCCTTTATTAGGACTTTTGTAGAAGGATAGGCTGGATAGCTCTCCAGAATGATTTTCTGTGTACTGAGAACAGGCTCCTTTGTCACTGTAGGATGAAAGTGCTGGGAAACATCTGTCCCCTGTATAAAAACCTCATATTTCTGATACACTTAGACTGTTACACTACGGGAAGGATGTAGCAGTGGTGACAGGAAAGAGAACCTTTTAAGGAACTGGATTCACACTAGCAGAGTCTCCTTCTCAAGAGACAATGGCTATAAATCTCGTTGCATTCAAAATATATTTTTAAATCTTTTAATTTCTTTCATTACAGTCTTAGTCCTTTGGATAAGCTGTTCCAGAAAAACACAAATGGACACACACTCACACACACACTATACATATATATATGTATGTTATTTTCTCCTTTTTGTACAAAGGAAAAGGAAAGTGTTATACTAAGTATTACCACTATATTAATAAATATCACTAAGATGATCATTAAGATGATGTGACAGTAAATCATACTAGATAAAATTGGTTCATTTGCTCCTCATATAGATTTTTATGCTGCTCTTCCATACATACCACTGTTCAATACCACTGTTCAAAATGTGAACTTTCCTTAAGTCTTAATCACATATTATCTTTGTCATCCTCTTTGTCATCAATTTTCAGGACCCTGTCAATGTATTCCAAAAACTAGAACTTCTGGCAACAGATGGCACAGCAAATAAAAATCTGGACATTTTTTACATGAACGCCTGTTTATGGAGTTATTTTCTAAGCATATAAAATAGTAACCACCACATACTGCAGTATAGAAAAACTCCTGAGAGTAATAATTTCAGAATGAATATTACTTGACCATAATGTGAAATATCATTTTTTAAAAGAAATTTCTTAAAATAGGTTATTTACATTGACACCATACTTAACTCATTCTACTCATATGTCAAAGTAAGAACTGCATCTACTGTTTTTTAGAAATCTTCAATAGTGATGATCAAGGTGGTGATCTAAAGGAAGAAACATTCAAAATCCGTCCTATCAGCCTAAAGAAAAGGGTAGGTGGCCTCTAAAAAACATAAGAAAAGGAGATTATTCAATCTTTCAAGTTTAGAATCATGATTTTGTATGACTCTTAATATAACACAATTTCTGTGACAAACCTATCACTTTATATTTTAAGCTATTTTCACACTGCACCCGCTGAGTGCTAAACCACTACTAATTCCTGGTGTTACTGTAATTTGGTCTATTAGATAGCTTTTTTCTTGATGCTTTTTTCCCTTTTAATCTAAGGGAACTCAGAACTATTTGCAAGGCATATATGAAGAAAAACGTTTCCAACTGTTCAGTCCAACTAAATCCGAACTTCGAAAAGAGGATTCATCATACTAGTACGTCCATAGAGACCTAAGCACAAGAGCGTCCCAATTCTTGCCAGAGATTCTAAGTCTAAAGCTACTGAACTCATACATAATACTATAAAAAGGACAACCTGCCAAATCTCCAAGTCAAACATTACCACTAACTGGAAAAGCAAATAAAATTTTAAGAAGTAGAGAAAGGAAAGGAATTCCTTGTAAGATTCGTTCTTTGTACCAGTATGATTCCCTTTTTTTTTTTTTTTTTTGTTTGGTGAAGTTAAAGTTGAATACACATCTACTGCTTACTATTCTTCTAACCTAACATGAATTACTTAACTCACAGGGTTAATGCTGTCTGGATACAATTTTTGTAATTGCTCACTAACTGCCACTCCTCTAAAACACACCTCTCCAATACCTGAGATTTCTAAGGAACCAGTCTGTGATATGATACAATTCTTGCTGCAGGCTGTAGAAGTTGAAGTTACAGAAGTATGAAGAAAAATTCCTAAAATATTAGTAGAGACATTCTAGTGAATCAGAACTTCTGGAAATGCTGCCAAGTACTCCAAAGCAGCAACCAACAAGGCTCATATACTCCCCAAAATAAAACCTGGGCACTTCTAGAGCTCTTCCAAAAAGTAAGCGACCAGCACAAGGTGTTATCAAGTTAGTTGTTGAGGAACCAAATTAAATGCCTAAAGGTCTATATTTACACCCTTGCTGCAGCATGATCAGGCTACTAACACCATCCATTCACACACTCTTTGAGATTTGGGACAATTCCACAATTACTACAATCTGATTGGTATTAAATTTGGGAGTCATTTACCATGTATTAATTACATCATTTGAGAGCATGGCATGACCAATCATTAACATTACCCACAGTACATAATAAATACATAGGACATGTATAAGGCATGAGTGACACATTTTTTTTTCAAGCCACACTCTGACAGCTAATACTGCTACAGTTCTGGTGATTTTTAAGTCAAGAAAGAACAGTTAGTTCACAGTAAGTATTTATTTTAGCTTTAAGAGGTACTCAAGATAGAGGAAATTATATAAAATCTCATTATTACCGCAATTCTGGTTTTTACATTAGACTTCTGTTCCATTTATTATTTGTTCTACGCTGCCTGTGCTGTGCATTTTTCCTTCTCTTCTGTAGGGGATGGTCAGAACAATGAAGAAGGACCTGGAATGACATGGAATACATAGTATATGAAAAGGGGAAGCTTGAGAAAACCCAGGCCTAAAACCCCTCCTCACTGGTGTCTTGCACATCTTCGCTTCTTCCCGTATTTTCAGGAGCTAATGCACGTTGGCTTAATTGTATCTCTCGCTTCTCACCATCAAATGTAATAACACTGGACTCCCTTAGTTTGATTCACTGAGAGGATATGAAATGGAAATACTTAAAAGGGGGAAAAATGTAATGACTTTTTCCTCAGTGTCATGTTCATTACAGCATGTCTTTACCTGTGAAATGCTTCAATATTTATGCCATATTTTAATTATCAAAGAATTCTTTACACTGCCAATGATTTTTATTAAGATGCAAATCAAGAATAATCTCTGATCTTCTAGCACAGCCTGAAAGCACTTTATTAATTAGTCAAGCTCCATCTAACATCTGAAGAGACTTCCCTCATCATAGGAAGACTGACTTTAAAATTATCTTCCGAATTCACATTTGCGGTCAGTAATGAGGAGCATGAATTGTATATAAGCCATCAAAATCATAAGATAATTCTAATTGTTGTCAAACATCAGCATACAGTCTCTTTAAAGACAGCGAACTTGAATTCTTTGGTGTAGTAGTTTAATGAGTATTTCATAAACCAATTCTGACACCTAAATTCTATTAGAAGCTAAAAGAAATGTCCTGTGCTAGACAGGCAGAACAATATTTCACTGACTCAAGAGTGTTTCCTGACTGCACTTTAGGTGAATTTTTCTTCACGCTTTCTCTCTCACCTCTTTATAGGTTTGACAGTCTCTTCCTTCATCTTTATATATAGACACTTTAGAAAGTATGATTCAACAAAGCACCTGTGGTGATTACGTGTCTACCATACCCCCCTTCACCTGTCGCTGTCATCTTGTCCATAATTAACCTTTAAAGGGCTTCATTGCTATTTCGGCTCAAGTAATAAAATCCTTGAGACAAGCACCATGGCTCGTTATCAGTCTCACAGAGCCTGCTCTGCTAGCAATCGGTAACGGATTAATAATAATTTGTTAATATTTATGTCCCTTTAGGATATCTGGTATATTGGGCAGAACTTTGCTCCAGCTAACACATGTCCAGCATTCAAGCTGAAGGATAACTGTTTCTCATAGGAACAGCTTTAAGGTTTTCACACATTTTGGCAGGCTGACCAGGCACGCTGTAATTGTGGGCGCAAAGGGAAAACCTGAACGAGATAAAATAGATGTCCACGTTTTCCACCCACATTCAAAAACTCTCTGAAGTTGTTGAACATATGTTGGTCCTGATTCAATAAACGGTTCTCTTCTATACCAAATTTTCCATTTCCACAGCTTCAGTGGGACTGAACAGTGTCTTAATTTAAAGCTTTAGCCTGAGTTTAAAGGACCTAATCCAGTGAAACAATCTTAATGTGATGAGCTTACACAAGCTAGGCCTACATTTACATCTCCCAGAGGCAGTCTTCTGTGGTACTACTACAGCACCGTAATGTAAGATTATATGGCATTACTGGGGTATTGCTTCACAAATCCGATGCGTTTAACATTTTGAATAAAGTAATTATAAGTCAACAACCAGTTGATTAAAGCTTACATTGGAACAACGCCCTCTGTTTAAATTTTAATAATTTTTATTCCTGTGGCTTAGGTATCCAAAAGATAATAATCTGTCCAGGAGACTCCAGTTACTAGTTTTCTGTCATCTCTGCTCATCACCCGGAAACCTTTTTTCTTTTTTTTTTTTTTTTTAATTTATTTGTTAGGGTTTTAAATTTGAGTTCTCAGACTCTTTTTTAATAATTATTATTTAAATAAATAAATAAATAATTTTTTATTTAAATAAATAAAAATACAAACAAGCCTCCAGGTTCACAACAACTGCAAACCTAGCTAATCTTTTGGCTTTTTCTTGTTGTTGTTGAAGGCTGGTTGTTTTTGCGGCTGGGACTGGGAAAGTTTCTGAAATGATTACTTGCAATATCCTCTCTTCCAAGTATTACTTACATCTCTGCAGCCTTCAAAAATCCGCATAATTTCACCCAAGCTCATACTGGCAGCTCTAAAATGCACGCTCTTAACTCTACTCTCAAAGGTGCATTTGAAATGTGTGGCACCTTGGTGTTTATGCCTTGGAAACAGGGTCGGTCTGTAAAACAGACACCGATGAAGCCCTACACCACTGGTTGAGTTCACTTCCACTCAGCAGCTGCCCCAGAGGCGGTATTCCCGTATACCGCGGAATACGAACCGCCACAGCGCTCAATTTACGACCCACGGAGCCCCATGAAGGGCTTTCACACGAGGGACGCCCCTCCGCGCCGCCGCCGCCCCGTCAGGGCGCGGCCCAACGGCTGCCCCCGGCCGCGGCGCCGGCGCCACCTGCCGGGCGGCCGCGGGCGCCGCCGCCGCCGCCTCGCGCCTCCCTCGCGCGCGTTGAAGCGGCCGTTGCCGGGGCCCCGCCGCCCTGGCGCCATGTTGGGCGGTGGGGTCCCTCGCCGAGCAGTAGCTGAAATGGGCGCTAGGGCGCCCCGCGCAGCTTCAGCACGAGGCTTCCTAATGCGGCTGCGGGCTTCTCATCACGCAAGCCGCTTTTCAGAACGTCTGAGCACTGAACTCAGCACTGAAGCCATCATGGCCCTTCTCGTTGTGCCCTCAGGAACGCAGCTGTGCTTCACGCACATTAAAATGCAGCTTTCGGCTTCACCACATGCTCCTCGGGGAAGCCACAGCGCTTCCCCCACGAGGAGCCAGGTCTGGTGGGCCTGCAATGTCACTGCAGAGGCAAGAGCCCCAGGCCATGAGCCCTGACTAGTTAGAGATCACTGCTAAGACAACTTAGAACAGGGTGGTCATATGGGAAGTTAACCTCCTTCTCTGGAGATCTTCAAAACCTGCTTGGATGCAGTCCTGTGCCACATGCTCTAGATGACCCTGTGTGTGCAGGGAGGTTGGACTAGATGATCTCTAAAGGTCCCTTCCAACCTTCAGGATTGTATGATTCTACAATCATTTTTGTGAAGCTGGGAGAAAACTTAGGAAAATGACAGATTGTGTTGGTACCTTTACATTTGCTGTGAGGTTAGCAAAACGTAGGAACTGTCCATGTAGAGGAGGGTCAGTACTGACTTCACCCAGCATATTTTTCTCTGGGAAGCAGTCACCTGTCACCCGACATAATGGTTTCTAGGGAACTGTTGAGACCCTTGAGAGTCAATTACATTTATGGTTAATTCCAGTAAGTAAATCCACCTATTCCAGAGGTGAAGGAAATATTTCTTAACACAAATTTAAAGCTTTCATAAGTCAAATGAGATTTACAGCCTGCCTTACAGACCATAAGGGCAAAAGTGGTGGTTGATCAGCCAGTCTTAGGTGAAAATTTGCTGAACAAACGGGAAGATGAGCAACAGTTTAGTCTGTGTCCTGCCTTCCTGACACAGGGCTGGCATTACAAATAATCCTTATGTGATGCTGCAGCTTCTTGCCATCTCAGCAAGGCAGATTCAAGCACTGCCGGTAACGTAGCAAGGAAGGATGTGGTGGAAGGCAATAAAGATCAAGCTGAAACCTTTACTTGTGGATGGAGCAGTATAAGGTTGCCCACTTGTGTTCAGGTTTGCCCCTAGCAGCATGTGCAGCATGTCCCTAGTGCTAGCGATCCCGCTGTGCCCCCTTGCTGATCTGCACGAACTGCTACAGCCATTGGCATCAGGTTTTGAGCTTCTACAAAACACCCTTTTTGGGTTTCACCCCAGTTATTTGTTCACAACACCAGTTTTCACCTAAGGTAACATAATGTATTGAAACATACAGACTTTTTTTATTTGAGATGAACAATCTTGGGTAAGCGGGTTTTCTTGCTGTGAAGATAAGCAAAATGCATTCTTTATTTTGTTCATCTACATGTATCATAGCTCCCATTGGGTTTTATTTCACCTTTTCCCTTTGTATTTCCTCTATAACCAGAGCTAAGTTGTCTGTGGGCAAATTCAGCATACACTCATTGTTACAGTTTTTCTTTCTTTCTTGGGCATTTCCAGAAAGAATGTCATTCTCACTGCTTTTCTGAGACCTTTTGTAATTTTTCAGGATCTTTTCAGAAGCACTCATGTCAGAATTAGACATGTTATTCAACAGTGATCTCGCTCATGGTGCAGGAAGAAACAACATGACCTCCTGAATCATCTCTCTTCCGTAGGGCAAGCAGAGAGTGAGATTCTCTCTCCACTCTGAGGGCAGGTATGCTACCTGTCCATTTTCAGCTTGCTCATAGCACAAGATTACCTTTCTTAATGGAAGACCAATTCCGTCCCAGAAAAGAGCCCTTTCTTCCCCCTAATCTTGGTATAGAAAGCCCAAATACTTTTTCTGACAGAGATTTAACCCTCGAGCTGAGTGCAAATTTTGATCTCTAACGCATCACAGAACAGAGCTTGCAGTCATGCCTGCAATGTGGAAATGCTTCTGCAATAGCTTCTCAGGCCTTTTCTCTCCTGAGGTTTTAGACACTGCCAGAGGCCATGTGGATTCTGAGAGTGCTGCTTAAGCCACACTGTAGGCCTCAGATGAACACCTTGCAGAACACTTTCATCAACATGCCTTTTTCTAACCATCCTTGTCCATGGCTGTGTATTAATTTAATAGGGGGTCTGATTTTGCTACACGAGGGCTTAGTCTTCATTTGTGTGTGTCTCGCTACAAGAGCTATGAGGAGAAATACATGACTAAATAGAGACATGTAATGTAGCTTTAGATGCTCTAGACTATCTATGACACACAGACCTGGATGGCAGATGTGACACAGTTCTGGTGGGAAACCTTTCGAGTGACAGCAGAGGCCCCACAGAACAACACAGCAAACCTGAAACAGCAGCAAACTCTTGAGCTGAAGCCCCTGAATCTCTCCATGATGATCACATGACAGAAACATGTGGACACACTTCCTAGAGAGGGCAGTTAGAGTCATAGAATCATAGAATCATAGAACGCTTAAGGTTGGAAAGGACCTCTAAAGGTCATCTAGTCCAACCCCCCTGCACTTGCAGGATCACCTAGAGCACGTGGCACAGGATTGCATCCAAGCAGGTTTTGAAGATCTCCAGAGAAGGAGACTCCACAATCTCTCTGGGCAGCCTGTTCCAGGGCTCTGTCACCCTCACTATTAAGAATTTTTCCTTAAGTTCCTGTGGAAATTTTGATGCTTCAGTTTCTGGCCGTTTCCTCTAGTTCTGTCGGTGGCCACCACTGAAAAGAGGCCAGCACCATCCTCCTCACTGCCCTCCCTTGAGGTACTTATATACACTGATTAGATCCCCTCTCAGCCTTCTCTTCTCCAGGCTGAACAGGCCCAGTTTCCTCAGTCCTTCCTCATAGGGCAGATGTTCCAGGCCCCTGATCATCCTTGTAGCCCTGCGCTGGACTCTCTCTAGCAGCTCCACATCCCTCTTGTACTGTGGAGCCCAGAACTGGACACAATACTCCAGATGCGGCCTCACTAGGGCTGAGTAGAGGGGCAGGATCCCCTCCCTTGACCTGCTGGAGATGCTCTTCTTAATGCAGCCCAGGATCCCATTGGCCTTCTTGGCCACGAGGGCACACTGCTGCCTCATGGTCAACTTATCATCCACCATGACACCCAGGTCCTTCTCTGCAGAGCTGCTCTCCAGAAGGTCGGTCCCCAGCCTGTACTGGTGTCTGGGTTATTCCTCCCCAGGTGCAGGACCTTGCACTTGGCCTTGTTGAATTGCATGAGGTTTTTCACCGCCCAGTTGTCCAGTTTGTCCAGGTCCCTCTGGATGGCAGCGCAGCCCTCTGGGGTATCGGCTACTCCTCCCAGTTTCGTGTCATCAGCAAACTTGCTGAGGGAGCACTCTGTGTCTTCATCCAGGTCATTGATGAATAAATTGAACAGGACTGGACCAAGGACTGACCCCTGGGGGACCCCACTAGCCACAGGCCTCCAACTGGCCTCTGCACCGCTGATCACCACCCTTTGAGCTCTGCCATCCAGCCAGTTCCTAATCCACCTCACTGTGCACTCATCTATCCCACACTTCCGGAGCTTGCCCAGGAGGATGTTGTGAGGGACGGTGTCAAAAGCCTTGGTGAAATCCAGATATATGACATCTGCTGCTCTCCCCTCTTCTATCCAGCTGGTCATTCCATCATAAAGACAGTCCATCTCAGCACTTTGGTGTTTACAAAGCATCTCCATTCACAAAGACACAAACAGCAGAAGCTTAGATTAGACAGATTAGTAGATTTCCCTAGGACTGCAATGAGTTTATCAAATGTTTTAATCTTGTAGCTCTTGCTCTCCTTCCTTAGCATGCAGTGTCTGCAATTGTATGATGAAGCCTGTTTAAGCTTTTTTTGGACCATCATAGTGTAGCCCTCATTCTTAGACATCCATCCAGACCATAAGAAAAGATGTAGTTCAGCATCATTAAAACCAAGGAAAGAAGCAACACTTTAGTAAATAGACTGTCTTCAAAAGTCATGCTGGAAATACTTAAACACTGTCAGGAAAGAGAGATTATACCAAAAACTAGTGGGAAATAATGGGGCATTCACCTCATGGAGTAGGAAAGAGCCTGCGTATTTGTACATACACATCTGTATGTGACAGACAGCTGGTGAGAATGTGTCCTCCTAGAGAAGCTTAAAAGAATCATACTCATTTTTGTGGTGTCCAAAGCCATTCCTTGAGAGAGTGAGTTTTCTGCTTTGGCAGGAAAGGAGGCTGTAAGATCATCTCTGTCTTTCTTTCAATAGAGTGGCAAAAATGTAGCAAGAAGCCCATGTAGCACTTCAGATATCCACACATGGCAAAATACAAAGACAAAATATGCTGGAATTGATCTTTTTTGTCTCCTTTCTGGGTGAGCAACCAAGCTATTTCATTTTTGCCCTTCCCTTAAGTTCTTTGATTAGTATATTGAAAGAAAAATCATCAACAATTTTAATTATTTATGAATGCTCAAAAATGTGTGTCAAAAGACAGGAAATGCAGGCAGAAAGATGAGACACTTACAGCTCCAATAATTAAGATACAGGATATTTCTTCAGACTTTCTTTTTTAAGTAAGAAAGATTTTTCTTGGCAAGCGTGTAGTAGAAAGTCAGTAGATGGGCTAATCTGGAATCTTTCAAATTTTGAATACTAGAAGTCATCCAAAGCAACCTTATAAAAATCTTCATTTAAGAACAGTCTGTTTCAGCTTCTTGGTGGGTGAAAAATTATCAGTAATAGTAGAGTTCAGAATTTTATTTTTTTTAAATAGTGCCCTCAAACCTCTGCATGGTGAATCTTAACTCTTAATTTACTTAGTCCTTTGAGAGCAAGATACCAAATAAGGGTGCAATACCTGTAATCTTTTTCTCACTTTTGTGTTCCAGCTAGTGCTTTTTGTCACATAGAATGGCCAGAGGAGCTGTGCTGCATGCAGCAGGTCCACGGCTACATTTTATCTCTGCATCCTCCCCCTCCACCCACATGGCAAGCTCAGGGGAGATATCACCTCTCAGTATTCCTGTTTTAGCTGTTTTCCTTGTTGGTCCCTAACATTTAGTTTAAATCAGATTGAACCTTTCCTTAAAAAGATGGCTTGGGTCATTTTTCAGAACTAACTTAAATAAACCTGAAAAACCTGGAGCAAAACAAACAGCCCCCACCACCCTCCTCAGGACAGACAGCTCTGGCAGAAATAGCAAATAGAGATAGGAAGAGGCGACCACGTCTCCTCTAACTAGAACGTGGCCCTGCCTACAGTCCTTATCTCCGACCACTGGCTGCATCTTCCTGTGTTAACTGAAGTGGTAGATCTTTTGGGATACTTTCCTTGCGTTAGTGTATGGTGAAAGGATAACAGGCAGATGAGGGAGGAGGCAGAAAGAGGCAGCTGTTACCCTTTACCTTCACCCTGGTGATATATGACTGGAAGACATCTGGAGGCACATCTCAAGCAACCATCAAAGCAGCCGTTATACAAATGCGTTAAAACATCAAAGCGAAGACTCTTGTGTATCACAGTTGATTTCCATTGCAAATAAAAAACTTACTTGTTTATTTTCCGGCTTGCACTCGTGATTGCTTTGATTTACCATCTTTGTCCTGAAGCAGCCACCATGCTGATGCCATGGTGCTGTGTCATGCAAGCTGTGGCTCGAGACACCCTAGCCAGCCTTCTCAGCGTCAGGAGAATTTATTCATACCTCGTGCAAAATTTAATGTGAGGGAAAACTCACAGTGATATTTTGGAAAATAGCAAGGTCTGTTAGTCTGGAATGTTACAGATATTTCAAGAATTACATACGGGCATATCTAGCCTACTTTTCCAGAAAATGATTAGAATATACTTAGGTGGCAGATGCAGGAATCTCAGCATGCACTTACTGGTGTTAGAAGCAGATCGTCTGCAGAACCACTTGTCCTTCCACATGAGAAAAAGGCTGAAAAGAAGTTGCTGGGTTAGTGCTGGAACCAGCATTGGTGCCAAGGTTGATGTCTCACTGAAATGTTATTATAAAAGCAGTTGCAAGTCTGTACCAGAGCAGCAGTTCTACTACGTTCTTGAAGAGGACATCAGTGTTGGTTATAATCATGAAGGACCATAAAAATATACACTAGATAGAGAGACACCCACCTCTACCATTATTTCTTAGCTTTATAAGTCCTGGTTTAACTTCAGCTGTTGGCTGTTACAAGCACTTCACAAGTTGATGGAAATCATAACAGAGCAAGCAGCTTGAAGAGAACAGTTACCTTCTCACAGCACCGATGAACCAGCGCTGGGCTCCATGTGGGACTCCATGCAGGGGCTGCGAGAGATGGGGCAGGGCCTGGGGCTGAAGACAGGAGTGGGGAGGAGGCTCCGTGTCGAGTCCGCCGTCCTGCCCAGAGCCCCGTCAGTGAGACACGTCCGGCATGCGGGGCAGGGCTCCACGTGAGGCTGGTGCCGGCAGTGCAGACATCAGAGAGCCCAGGGCCCCTAGGGGCTAGTTCACAGGGCCAGGTGGTCAGTTATGTTCTCTTCTGTAGAAGGCGCATCTGCTGTTCTCATCCTTTCCTTTGAAGTAGCCTTCTTACACTGATAGAAAGAAAACAGAATGGTAAAAAATGTAAGAGCACATAAAATCACCTAATATCATCTAACGCAAAGATTCAGAAAAGTAAGATTATCTAATTCGTGTCTTGTGTTTGGTGCTGTTCTATCACAGTACCTTCAATACTAAGGAAAATACCAATCTCCTTTTTTTTTTCTTCTTTGTCCCATGTCAAGAATGAGAAATAAACTCTTTTAGTTTCAAACACTTTACTCTCAACTCAGATATATGAAAATTTCAAAACACACCTTTCAGTGACATTTCCTTTATCAAAAAAAGCTGTATAAAGATTTTTTTTTCTCCAGAAGGCATTATCAAACAGCCTGAGTCTAAAATATGGGAAATGTGCAACAACCCACACTACAATTGACCGCACTTCCAATTAAGATAGTTGAAACCCCAGACCTCTATCTTCTCCTTCAGCTTATGCATTGAACTATTGTAGCATGAAAATTGTCATTACTGCTTCTGAACAGTATATCATCCTCCATGTTTTTCATATATTCCAGGGCCAATTGCTTTCTATTTGCTCAATGCTATTAAGTGCTCTTACAGAAATGTAGGCTGGAATCCCATAACTGCTTCCCATCATCTTCCAGGCTACCAAGTTGTTCAGCTTTTCTTCCAAACATCATTTGTGGAAAATTTAACAGCGTATAGAAGACTCTTTAAATGCTGGAAATGTGAGGACAGTGATGTTGAACTGAATAGCAAAATACTTTTTTTTTTTTTAAGGAAATAAAGCAGCTCCAAATTTATAGTTTGCAATATGTTTCCTTGGATTTTCTGTTCCTCTTTCAAAGACTACATGGAGCTAAACCTACACTTGCTGCGGGACATTTCACACATTTTTTGAACAATGCACACACTGAGGTATTAAGGAAAGGTATTTTGACAACGAATAGATGTGTACAGAGAAAACGCATGTATTTGGGGAACAGACCCATTTACTCTGCTAGAGCTCAGCTATTTGCCACATTTTCTGCCATATGTTTTATTAGATTGGGAACTTCTGAACCCTTATCCCAGTAGAAAATTTGATTAAATCAATGGCAGATACTATGTCTTGCCTCAAAGTGGAGTTTAATTCTGCCTGGATACTGCTGCATAATGGATGCACATTTTACACTAACTTTCCAGCGTGTATTTTTTAGCTAATACACTTTTCAAGCACTGTAGAAAAATCATCTAAAATTTGAAGAGTATGCCGGTCAAAATGGTAAAGATTAATAAAAAATGCTGCCTGCCTGAAAAGCCTAAACGAGGTTTCTAGCAAGAAGAAATTTTATCAGCAGAAATAAGTTCTTTGCTGAATTCTCATATGATTAATTAACTTCCCCCTTACAGTACAGTCATTAAATCACTCTGTGTTACCTTTGCACAGTGCTCAACATCCGTGCCCCTGCGGAGCTTCCTTCAGCGCCCAGCAGCGGGAGCACTCGGCTAGCCCGCACTGAAAATGCCTTGATTTATGTGAAAATCCTGAGCAACCTTTGAACTGAGTGAAGAGGCCCAGCGCACTGTGCGCATCACCCGGATCATTGCCTGGGATTGCACTGGAAACCCCTTACTCCTGGAGTTCCTGTCACACAATCTTTAAGCCCCATGATTTTTTTCTGTGGCATTTCCAAACCCAGATTCCTTACCCAACTATTTCTGTAAGTCAAAGGATTCATATTTTGCTCGGAGTACACCTACCATCAAAGTTTCCCATGTCACTGCAACTCAATGAGACCATCCACACAGAAAAGATGATGATCAAATTCATCTTGCCCATGCCAGCATTTCAGCTTTCATTGATTTTCATGGAGGGGGGAATGCTTCCTCATTTGTTGCCAGGGATTGAATCTTGGGCGTATATCATTTTTCAGCAAGTTATCTGAGGATCTTAGGGCATTCTCAATCTTGTTGCTTTACAAAAGGGTGAAGCAATCGAAGTGTTGGTATTGCATGTTCAGAATCTCACTCTCAGTTTTACTTTTTAGTAAGTATTTTACTTACATATTGCAAATCGTTGGTGTACCTCATGGTTTGATAATGAATCAATTTCATGTGATTCATGAGTTTTTTTTTCTCACTATGTATAGTTCATCTTGTCCAAACTGCATTATTTATTAACCATCCCACTGCACTTTGTCAGAACTTTGCTGTTTTGCCAGGCAGAAGCCGACTGAAGGGCAGTTTAAACAGAAAACCAACAGAAAAGGCAGTTCCTTCTTCGTTTTCTGCTTAAAAAAGAATTACAACTGTTTGTGGACAGTCAGACTAGCAAAAACCAAGAATGAACACAGAGCTAGTCTGCATGATTAGCAGTGATCTGATGCTTCGGGCCAAAGAAGGTTTGACTATTTACTTTGCAGTAAGCTCCTCCTACTACTTCTTAAATCTAGGGAAAATTTTCCTATAGCTGTGATCTTTAGAGATCCTCTCAGTGAGGGTTGCAAGTTATGAACATGAGACTTGTCATAGGAGAATCTTCCTTTTCCCCTTCCAGTGCAATATAAAATAGTTTGGAAAAGTGCAATCCTGCCTCCAAATCACCAAAGTTCCCAGAGAGGGCTCTCCAGGCAGGAGGTTCTCCCAGGGCTACAGGGGCCCTGCTCAAACCATTCCATGTTTTTTTGCACTTACTCCAAGCAACTGAACTGGAACTGCCTTATGAGGAAAGACTGAAAAGAACTAAAACATACATAATTGGCCAGAAGTGACTTATGTGCAGATATAATTATAGGCTGCAACTAGCAAGGAAAGGTGCTGTTTAGCACGGTCAAAGGGGCAATTTCAATAAAGAAGTGATATATTTTACTTAGAAATTCTGTGTTACTAATAAGCTAACCTTTGTCACTGTATAATTTTTTTCCAAATGCTGTGATAGAGAACACTAAATAGGTTTAACAATTGCATTCATATGTGTGAAGTTTAATGTATGTTATATTATTTTTCCTGAGCTTATGGTTCCGTTTGGATAAATAAGATTTTATTAACTTTTGGATACTAGATCACCTATTGAAAGAATCTGCAAAAGGAAAAGAAGATAGAACAACCAAAACAGTTTATGCGAAGCATTTCTGAATAGGTTAACCACACACAGATTATTTCTGTTTTAGAAATGTACTTCAGTGGTATTTTAAAGACCGACTAATCACACTATTTCCAAAAATCCCTTCTTCAGGTTTTCTGGTCTTTCCAGATCTCATATGGGGAAGGCGTAACATTTAGGGAATAAATAAAATTAAAATTTATGAATTGTTTGCAGCTATTATATATTAAGTCTGTTTCATTTTGTAACCACTGAAATCCAGTGCCCCCTCCACAGCAAAAGAGCACGTCCTTCCCACATGCCTGTTCTAAACACAGGTTTTCTTACCAGTTAGCTGGCGCTCTCAATTGCACAGATTGCATCAATGAAGGAGGCTAATGCTGTGTATTCTTCAGAGAACGCCTCTACAAACAAATATATATGTGTGTGTATATGTACATATATGTGTGTGTATATGTACATGTATATATATATGTATATATATACATATATATATACACACACACACACACAAACACACAAGCACTGTCTGCACTAGGCAGTGCAATCAAATAGCATTAGAAATGCATTTAATATATCAGTACAATCTGTAGTTTATTGAGTACTGCTAGTATCATCATACAGTTTACTGGTGTTTTGTGTAAGGATGGCTTGGGCAGATTTCACTTGAGTTGATTCCCTATCAGTTTAAACTAAGTCATCATGAAACCTCAACTACATCTCTGCATGAGGGGGATGCCCTGATTTAACAAAAGAGTTTCCAGCTGATTTTCTCATGTAGCCAAGATCTAAGCGTAGAAATAGCCCAATTTTCCAACTCAACTATCAATTGACGTATTAAATTTTTTCTCTACCATAAAAAATTGAATCTACTCTAATTTATAGTGCTGGGAAGGAAGAAAAATTGACATCCACATAACAAGTAAAAGCAGAAGAGCCAAGATTCATTGCATGTGAACTGAAAGGACATTAAGACATGATTAGGGGCTGAAGGATGTGCCAGCAATTCACACCACGTGATTATTTGTAACGTGTAATGTCTCCTGGAGGCCTGATCCAATCCCTCTGAAATTCCAATTGCTTAGTCTTGAAGTCCTGCATAACATGGGCTGTTCTTCTCTGAGCTCAGTATTGCTAATCCAAAGACTAATACTGGGACTTGTGAAAGGTGGTGGGTAACAGCAGCACCAGCCTGACCTGTTTCTGAGGAGAAAGTGGATGGCAACAGGAGAGATGAGGGGCACCTAAGTGTCAGTGGCAAATCTCCCACTGAAGCTCGGTCGTCTATAGCTAGTTCTCCTTTATACTGAAAATTGATTTTCCCTTCCTCAGTCCAGGACCATTTGTAGGAAAGTTGTCACTCTAGGAGATGATGGCAAGAGGAATCCGTGGTGTGAAAACAGAGTTGCAGGGGAATGATTTCTGCTTTGGTTGCCTCTGTGCTTCCAGGATGGACGTAGCGAAGGCCGGGATAGTGGCTATCCTTCACCTGGGAGAACCCTTCCTGTGAAACTGAAAGAGGGAACAGAAATCCGTTTTCTATTTCTAGATAACTGTTTCTAATGCTGCCAGTGGCGATGCTGTATTCATAGCTTGCTCCTTCTTGTCCAAGCCTCTGATACACGTAACAAGCAATCCCAAAGTCCCAAGTGCAGGCTACACTTTCTTCTGTAATTTAATTTAGGCTCTTTTTAGTGGTCAACTCTTTAGAGAGTCTGTGGTAAAAAGCTCTTAAAGTCTCTTAGAAGTAGAGCACAATTATTCTTCACTGGACTTCAAAAATTTTGTGGTATGTTTTCTATAATTTATTCAAAGCATTTTCTTTTTCTTTTCCCCTATCGGCTTATGTCAGTTAGGTATACCTTCCTTTTCTAATGAAATGTTAAGCTCAGTAAATTAAGCTAATGATGGGGAATTGCTGTTATTCCTACTTTCCACATGGGGAGATGAGCCCGGTAGAGATGGTATTTCTAGAGAAGCTCAAATGACTGAAAGCCCGTGAAATAAAAACCCAGTGAGAATCCATGGACATAGTACTGTGATTTGCTGCCAACTAAAGTTAATCTGAGAGGGCCCTGTAATTTGTGGTAGGTTTCTGTTGTCTGACTGGGTGAATTTAACCTTCGTGAGAACACCCAGGACAACACATGAGACTGAGTGCACGTTACCTCATTACTGCCCACGTCTGGTTCCTTTGCACAGACATCCAGAAATGCCATCTGCCAGAATACTGAGAAAAGTGAATGCAAAATATTGGGAATATAGTTGTAGGAAAATAAGGTAAAGAGTATAATTATGTGTTCATGGTTTTATCTCTGCCACTATTTAATCTTGAATAAAAAATTTCCAGTTTGTACTTACTCTGACATTGCATTTTCAAGTGTTCAGATGTTTTTGCTTAGATGTACAAGTACAAATGGGTCTCCGAAAAGCAAGTGGAAGGGGGAATAACACAGGTATAACACTAGAAAGAAAACACACATGAACACTGTTAAGATTGTGTCTCCCAGTACTTCCACATTTGAGGAATGAGAGTGCAGTAAAAATTACATCTTCATATTCAATTTTTGCAATTAAACAGTGCCCTGCAAGCAGCAGAACCTCTTCCACAGTGCAGCTCAGGCTTCGTTCACTCTCCAAACATCTGAATGTAACGAATAAGGAGAGACATTTTAGTAAGCGTGATTGACGCACACAGGCAGATCTTGCTGTCTGCCAGATTCACTTTGTGCCCTGTAACTGAAAAGTGGCCAGAGCTGCGTGGTGGGGGATACACTCTCTGCCTCAGAAATCGTCACGGGTGCAGTACCGCCAGCTCAGACATACAGCATTCGCAGCTCAGGTCTCTCTCTAAGCTCAGGCTTAGAAACATATGAGATTTATTTAAAGTAACACATTCTGTGTCTTTGCATTTGCCTTTTGGATTTGGAGACTTCACCTTTTGCAAGCTTTCTTCTCCAAGCACATGGCCTAGGATCTCATAAATCTTACGGTGCAGCAGCTCGTCTCCCTGAATACTTCCAGAAATCGCCAGGCTTGGGATGAAGCTGCCCGAGCGGGCAGTGTGCCTGGCCCGGTGAAGGCTGCACGTGGCGCAGGAAATCCCCTGTCAGGTGTACGGTGGATAGAAGACAGGCAACATTACTAGAGTGAGGAGAAACGTGTCAGAGATTAAGAAGGCAGAGGATGAAGTGGTTTGGTTCTTTTTATTGACATGAACATGGCTGCTGTCTCCTAAACTCTCTAGATCGCAGAGAGATCCACAAGGGGAGAGCATTCCTGCACCAGGTCAGGCTTTTGCCATCTCTCCTGATCCCCCAATGCCCCCATCTCTGTGTGACACAAACAAGAAGGGTGAATGTGAAAGCCACTGACACATTATTAAATGAAAAATGTTCAGGAGAGGTCAGGAACAAAATCTCAGGCTGTTTAAAGTTGCTTGATTGCTGCCTGTGTAGCGAATAAGGCAACCATACAAAGGTCACTGTGTCTCATCCTATTACATCAGTGCCCTTTCAAAGTACATTGTGTCCCTTCAAGTTGTGTCACATCAAGCGCCGGTTGAGTGCTTCATTGTGACTAATATTCACTGCTAATTCATCTCCCTGCTTCTGGCGCGTTATTTGCGAGGCGATCCTCATTCCTGGAAACACATTATTTGTTATTTACAGGAGAGTTTGAACAATTTGCAGATGTTCCAGCAGATTGCTCACGTTGCTAAGGACGTTCACCTAAAAGACACAATTGCTTCTCCTTCTTCATTAGATGAGGTTTTTTTTAATAGTAGAAGAACAAGATTACAAAAGCATTCGTGTATTTATTCGCTCCTTAGTAGCCTTAATCTCCTTTAAAAAATATTTGCAAAAAGAGCCAAAAATGGTGTGAAACGAATCTGTGAGAATTGTAGCTGACAATAAGCATGAACATGAAGGATTTAAAATACCAGCACTACTTTCAGTACATGTTGGTGAATTGCCTTTTCTTTTTAATTATTATTTTGCATTATGAAACTAGTTCAAGTCAAATGAGTCCATCTGCCACGCTAGGAGCAGAACTCCAACTTCTCCGCTAGAGGATGCCCTCTTCTTTCAAATGAGATGTTCAGCTCTCCAGTAAGGAATCTCCTTTGGGCCTAGCGATCCAAGTGGATAGTTTATAAAAATGTGTGAATGAGGTCAGTGCTGAGGGGCTTGTGTGAAGCCTCAAATGTTCAGCCTTTAGCTTAAAATGGAAAAAATATTTTAAAAGCAGCATCCAGTTCAATTAAACAAGCTGTGAGATTGAACTGAAGGGCTTCAGAAATCTCACTCTGTTCTGACACATTTGTGATGCTGTGTACATACTGTTGCACGCTCCAAAATATCTTCACCTCCTTCTATCACTCACACTCCGAAATTTATCAAACCTGCTTCTCACCCACCACCTGGACACGTGGTTTTATTTCGACTTCTGTGAACGTGGCAAGATGTGAGGGCTTATAAATAGAGTGTTGTTTTCTCCTGGGTCCATTTCAAGTTAAAACGACCCCCTTTTAATGGGGATATGCTAATGAAAGGGCTAATGGCCCCTATCAATCTGTGAGTACCTGGCTGTGTGTTCCCTCTGCCTTCCCTCCATCAGAGGTAACGACTGTGCAGCTCCAAGGTGGGCTGGATTAATCAGCGGGCTGACAGAAAACAAAACCACCAAAATAGGCAGGCAGGCAAACAGAGCCACATCACAAGGCCCTGCAAGGGCCCTGGAGCTGCACAGCAGCTGGCAGGATGCCTGGGAGGCAGCAAGACTTTCAGCGGCAGTTTGCGCTTGCACCAGATAAGGTGCAACATGAAACCGCAGATTTTCAGGCTACTGAAAATGTCGTGCAAGCCCCACTTTGGTTGTTATTTGTTTTGCTTCTGAAACTGAAGTTAGGTCACATCCTGGCGTCTGATCTGCGGGGTTAGATTCGTGCACTTCCCTGGAGTTCACTGGGTTCACAGCTGCTCCGCTCAGAGGCAGATACCAAACAGGTGGCCTCAGAGAATTAGGCCAGTAAAAGACGTGCAAGTGAACTTGGGTTTGCTGCTGCTTTTTTGTTTGTTTGTTTCCTTTCCTCCTCCTCCCAATATTGTAGCTTTCTATAGGACAGTAAAAACTGTATAACTCAAGCAATACAGTCACTAAAACAACAAAGACAATATATTTTATGGGTCCGTTAGTCCACAAAAACAACCTTTGTAGTGCCTGATGGATAGGTTCAAGTCTTACTTGGACAATATCTACTATCTGTATTCAAGCTATAACACATTCTTAAATATTCAGTATGCCCATGTTAAACCAAGATCTTCTCTCGCTAGGAATAGATGTTGAAAACACAAGTGTGGTATGATGATTTGAAGTTTTTCCTGTGGGTAGCAGATTTGTTGTCATGCCCTACCCGGAATGAAGACAGGAAAAATGGTAATTATTAAAATAAAACATCTGAAACTAAAAACCGCTGATGGTTTAGTATACTGTATTTCTTTTTCTGAGTCATTGAAATGCTGTATTTTATATTATACTTCATGGATATTTATCCATTTGATAGTATAATAAAATGTTTTAAATATTTACTACCAAATGTAATTTTCCATCTCTTTGTGCTTGCTTTAGAGACAAGCTAATAAAAAGGTCTTTGAGACAGACCTAAATCCAGGGATGCAAACTAGTTCGCAGAATATACTATACTTGTTAAAGCATTTTGCCTTTCTTCTTGGTGAACTTATGAACAGCACATCTTTCATTGTGTGAAAAAAAGACTATTTAACTTAGTCTTAGTTACTGGATGCTGAATGACATTTATGGTTTTAATATACGATGGCCTACATCTTAAAAAAGACAGTATGGACACATTTTATGAAAGAAAAGAAAAGAAAAGAAAAGAAAAGAAAAGAAAAGAAAAGAAAAGAAAAGAAAAGAAAAGAAAAGAAAAGAAAAGAAAAGAAAAGAAAAGAAAAGAAAAGAAAAGAAAAGAAAAGAAAAGAAAAGAAAAGAAAAGGATGTACACGTTCCCAGAACAATGAATCCAGTTTTATGACTTTTTGAGGGTGAAACCTGAGAACTACATGTTTGAAAACAATTTTATTATCTACCTCCTTTTGTATGAGGAGGGAGTAACCTAAATTTAACATTCTCAATTTCAGGACAGACATCTCAAGGACACAGAGTATGACGTGGGCTGCGTATCCGTGCAAGGGAGTGGAAACCCTTTCATTTGTGTTTGGGATAGCTCTCATGAACTTTGGTACAGGCACAGAGTGTTTGCCTAGTTCTCTGCCACTGGGTGAGAATGAGGAAGGAAAGGAGAGGAGGAAGTCTGGGCTGTAAACTTCAACTTGGTGGCCAGTACCGCTGATATGGGCAGAGAAGGCATCAAGATGCTCTGCTAATATAGGCCCACGGCAGGGATATATCTGAGTAATTGTTCCTATGTGACTCAAGGGAAAGAAAATTCTTTCACTAGCTCCCTTTATCCAGCTTTAAAGGTCCATACATTGCTGTAGTAACCATAGGTAGCGTCTACTCACTCCATGAAAATCATGAAATGATGCTTGACTAACCTGATAGCCTTCTATGATGGAATAACTGGCTGGGTAGATGAGGGGAGAGCAGTGGATGTCATCTATCTTGACTTCACCAAGGCTTTTGACACCGTCCCTCACAGTGTCCTGGACAAACTCTGGAAGTGTGGATTAGATGAGTCGACGCTGAGGTGGATTAACAACTGCCTAGATGGCAGAGCTCAAAGGGTGGTGATCAGCGATGCAGAGGCCAGTTGGAGGCCTGTAGCTAGCAGGGTCCCCCAGGGGTCAGTCCTTGGTCCAGTCCTGTTCAATTTATTCATCAATGACCTGGATGAAGGCACAGAGTGCTCCCTCAGCAAGTTTGCTGATGATACCAAACTGGGAGGAGTAGCCGATACCCCAGAGGGCTGCACTGCCATCCAGAGGGACCTGGACAGACTGGACAACTGGGCGGTGAAAAACCTCATGCAATTCAACAAGGCCAAGTGCCCCTCTACTCAGCCCTGGTGAGGCCGCATCTGGAGTATTGTGTCCAGTTCTGGGCTCCACAGTACAAGAGGGATGTGGAGCTGCTGGAGAGAGTCCAGCGCAGGGCTACAAGGATGATCAGGGGCCTGGAACATCTGCCCTATGAGGAGAGGCTGAGGGAGCTGGGCCTGTTCAGCCTGGAGAAGAGAAGGCTGAGAGGGGATCTAATCAGTGTATATAAATACCTCAAAGGAGGGAGTGCAGAGGACGGGGATGGTCTCTTTTCAGTGGTGGCCACTGATAGGACTAGAGGAAATGGCCGGAAACTGAAACATCAAAAATTCCATAGGAACTTAAGGAAAAATTTCTTAACAGTGAGGGTGACAGAGCACTGGAACAGGCTGCCCAGAGAGGTTGTAGAGTCTCCTTCTCTGGAGATCTTCAAAACCCACTTGGATGCAGTCCTGTGCCACGTGCTCTAGGTGTCCCTGCGAGTGCAGGGGGGTTGGACTAGATGATCTCTAGAGGTCCCTTCCAACCCTAAGCATTCTATGATTCTATGATTCTATGAAGTGCAAGGTCCTGCACCTGGGGAGGAATAACCCCAGACACCAGTACAGGCTGGGGACCGACCTTCTGGAGAGCAGCTCTGCAGAGAGGGACCTCGGTGTCATGATGGACAACAAGTTGACCATGAGGCAGCAGTGTGCCCTCGTGGCCAAGAAGGCCAATGGGATCCTGGGGTGCATTAAGAAGATCATCTCCAGCAGGTCAAGGGAGGGGATCCTGCCCCTCTACTCAGCCCTTGTGAGGCCGCATCTGGAGTATTGTGTCCAGTTCTGAGCCCCACAGTATAAGAGGGATGTGGAGCTGCTGGAGAGAGTCCAGCTCAGGGCTACAAGGATGATCAGGGGCCTGGAACATCTGCCCTACGAGGAAAGACTGAGGAAACTGGGCCTGTTCAGCCTGGAGAAGAGAAGGCTGAGGGGGGGATCTAATCAGTGTATATATAAATACCTCAAGGGAGGCAGTGAGGAGGATGGTGCTGGCCTCTCTTCAGTGGTGGCCACCGACAGAACTAGAAGAAACGGCTAGAAACTGAAGTATCAAAATTTCCACAGGAACTTAAGGAAAAATTTCTTGACAGTGAGGGTGACAGAGCCCTGGAACAGGCTGCCCAGAGAGGTTGTGGAGTCTCCTTCTCTGGAGATCTTCAAGACCTGCTTGGATGCAATCCTGCACCACATGCTCTAGGTGACCCTGCGTGTGCAGCGGGGTTGGACTAGATGATCTCCAGAGTTCCGTTCCAACCTTAAGGATTCTATGATTCTATGATGAAACGTTCTAAAAAACAACATTTTTGGTGTTTGTTTTAGATGGAATACAGGTAGAAATAACCACAGCTCCTGAGTGATAAATTTAGATAGCAATAAGCGGAATTCATTAATATAAAGTAAACTATTTAAATGTAGCAAACTATTCAGTATTTTCAAAGTACGCTTTAGCTAGATAACTTCTACCCAAAACTGCAGAGTCTTCTAAAGAGATGTCTGCCAGGTATGGATGAACCATACAGTTCAGCAAGTATAAAGGAGTGACTGAAATTAAGAGAAACTTGAAGCATCAGTGGATTAACATACTTCCTCATCTGTTTTTCCTCTCGTCTTTTTTTTTTTTTTTGTGAGACGAGGACATCTCTGTATTTGCATAGACAGCAAAAGAAGTTCTTTCCAAGTGGTCTTGGTTTCTCAGGGAAAGTTTCTGTTCTTTGTTTAGCTTTGGAAGCCATGCTCAGTGTCTGGCCTCAGCTGGCAGTGTGCTCACCACAACTATGGTAACTTGTTCTCATTTAACAGGATGAATATTTTAAGTAAGTTCTACAAAAAGTAAGACAAAAACAAGGAGAAAAACAGTTGTGATACCTAACTATACTTACCAGCAAATGGTCAGTTTGTCTGGTGCTGTCTGTGCTTACCTCCAGGAGAATTTTGGTTGTCACATTCAAAGTCTTGTTCTTTTCCATTGACGGTAGCACCAGGGATTGGCTCACGAGATGTAAACAATAATCCAATATTCCAAGATAAAGAGTGGGTTGGTAACTTCAAGCCTGCAGCGCAATGGTGATCAGAGGAAAGCTTTCCTGCAAGGCTCGCCATCTCAGTTGAGTGCAATTCCCCAGAGTCTATGAACCATCATACTCCTTCATCACCTCCTGCTCTAAGTGCACTTTTTGACCTTTCTCCCCCTGCCATATAAATTTATAACAACATGTACACTAATAAACATTTTAAAAGCAATCCTCCCTCTCTATCTCGCTCTCATAAAAAAATCCCTCTATTAAAAGTTCCTCTCTACACAGGCTCCTCTCCCTAGGGGCAGGTTGAAAGGAGAAACAAGTGACAGATGTTAGCTGTTTTGGTTAATGCACTATTGGAAAGCACTCAGATACTATGGTGATGAGGGCAGTATAAAAATCTATGTGGAAGGGAACAGAACAGGCGCATCACATACAACATCGAAAGCAAAATTGGTACAACAACAACGGCATACCGCTTGTTTTCTGCACCTTGCTGAAGAATCGTGCGTGTTTGCCAAGCCATACCATTTGTTCTCTTCTACTGTTGACAACAGCATGGAGAAACACACAGGGTGAGCACTCTTTCAGAGGATGTATACTCTGTCTTGCATGTCCTAAAGCACTCAAGGGATTAAACAATAGGAATCACAGGCAGAATTAGCATTTTAATGGGAACAACGGGTTTGAAAATTCCCATAATTTGGCCTTTGAGCATCATCTAAAAAAAACCTGCGGGCACAGTGCGAGAGAAAGAGACAGTGAATGTATTTTGACCAGCCTTATGAGAAATTCAGTGTGTGTTTTAATGAGGGATGGGTTAAAGTGAGTCAATGCAGATGACCTTGCTGGGGACACATTTTCCTCATGCAAAATCCTGACATTTCAGACCTGCTTTCACACATTCCATGAATAGATGTCATTACTCATTATCACATTTATCATTACAAGTATAAAACAATGAGGTGTCAACGAGGGGAAGGATTAAAATAGATTTTTTTTTTTGAGTACCTGAAACAGGTTATTATGCGGCAACATTTTGTAAGAGGGGAAAAAGAAAGCCAAGGTTTTGACACTGAAAAGCATTCCTCAGAGAAGTTATACTGCTGAGACCAAAACTTTTCATTATCTTGGTCCTTTCCAGATTAGCGACAAGATTAGAGACAGAGAAATTAGACAGAGAGATTAGAGACAAGAAATAAGACTGTAGTAGTTGTCCTTCTCTTTACTGCGATTTTATTCTGTACTTCAATGTGGGTAACATCAAGTGTACAATGCACATCTTTCCTCATGTTTTGGAGGAAAGTCAGTGCTGTATCGTGTGTGGCAATAAAATATGTTATAATGAACAACCTGGCAGTCAATTTCTGAATCTATTTGTGGGAAACCATCATGGGATAACTAGGGTGAATGGAAAATGACATGGTGACTGAGGTGTAACTGGGCAACTACCTGGCATGCAAAACTAGGAAGTTTGAAATTAACTCTTTACAGACATCACTTGCTGACCTTAAAGAGCATCCAAGACCTTTCTTTCCAAGATGTGGTAATGCCCAGATCATGGCTATACAACCCAGGACAGATCACAGAATTTCTGCCTGCTCCACCCTACGCAGCTCACTCCTTCCCATGGTCTGTGTTCACCCCTCTTCCACTGGAAAACTGACTGTGGAAAAGAATTTAGGGAAAAACACTCCTTCTGGGGTACTCTGTAAAGCCTGGTGAGTTTAGTGAGCTGTTTTACAACATGGCAACCCAAACAGCCATGGGGAAAGCAGAACACAAAGGCACCAGGCAGAAATGAGCAGGCACTATGGAGAAGGTGATGGTGAAGAAAGACCTCATATAGGATATTGCTGTTGCATGGTTTGTGAAATCCTTTTCAGAATCCTAAGTTTAGTGATATATGCTATGTGCTGGGAATGGAAATCACGCATTTAGAACAGCTTTAATTATTATTCTTATTTTTTAATAGAAAGAAAACTGGCATTACACAAAAGACAAACCTTGCTATTTAACCTCATGCAATTCAACAAGGCCAAGTGCAAGGTCCTGCACCTGGGGAGGAATAACCCCAGACACCAGTACAGGCTGGGGACTGACCTTGTGGAGAGCAGCTCTGCGGAGAGGGACCTGGGTGTCATGGTGGACAACAAGTTGACCATGAGGCAGCAGTGTGCCCTCGTGGCCAAGAAGGCCAATGGGATCCTGGGGTGCATTAAGAAGAGCGTCTCCAGCAGGTCGAGGGAGGTGATCCTGCCCCTCTACTCAGCCCTGGTGAGGCCGCATCTGGAGTATTGTGTCTAGTTCTGGGCTCCACAGTACAAGAGGGATGTGGAGCTGCTGGAGAGAGTCCAGCACAGGGCTACAAGGATGATCACGGGGCCTGGAACATCTGCCCTACGAGGAAAGACTGAGGGAGCTGGGCCTGTTCAGCCTGGAGAAGAGAAGGCTGAGAGGGGACCTGATCAGTGTCTATAAGTACCTCAAGGGAGGCAGTGAGGAGGATGGTGCTGGCCTCTTTTCACTGGTGACCTCCGACAGAACTAGAGGAAACGGCCAGAAACTGAAGCATCAAAAGTTCCACAGGAACTTAAGGAAAAATTTCTTAACAGTGAGGGTGACAGAGCACTGGAACAGGCTCCCCAGAGAGGCTGTGGAGTCTCCTTCTCTGGAGATCTTCAAAACCCGCTTGGACGCAGTCCTGTGCCACGTGCTCTAGGTGACCTTGCGTGTGCAGGGGGTTGGACTAGATGATCTCTAGAGGTCCCTTCCAACCTTAATGATTCTATGATTCTATTTGCAAATGAACTTTTCAAAAAAATACGTCAGTAAATAGAAGTCCCTGTCTTTTAGCCAAATGTAAACTCAAGTGAATAAGATTGCCAATTATTATTAGAATTTTGAAAGAAAGGTACGCAGAGTTAATTGTAGGCTTCACTTGGATATCCATCTTCTGCCCCTTTGCATTTGCAGTGCCATCTCCTTTTCAACTGACTGTAATATGGCTTTTCTACCAAATTTTCTCATTTGAAAAAACAGCCTCCCCAAATTAAATCTTCCAGTTACCTTTTGACACCACTCTGAGGTGATCAGCAGAGCAGCCAGAATGACTCGGGAACTTAACCTTGTTGGCGTGGTAGGAAACTTGCTAGTTCTGTACATGTGTATACCTTTGGACCCAAGCGGGGGACACGTTACTTACTTGCTTATTTCAGTGAAGCAAAGAGCCTGATCCTGCTGGCATCAAAGTGAGTAATAAAGCTGAATGACAGGGTCATAACATTGCCTTTACTCCCGTACTCCTCCAGTACAAGCTGAGAATCCACCAAGCACCGAGGAATCTGTTTTGCTTTCCCTAGGCCTTGTGTTACTCAAGTGATAAAGTGCTATATGCTCTACTGGCAGGAGAAGCATGTTTTGTGATGCAAATATGATACAATGTGCCTGTGTTGCAAAGAGCCTTCTGTGGGAATGGATAGTGCCCACACACATGCAGAATGTCATATTAACCTCTGTATATTTTACATCATAAAATGTCAAAGGCACATGCCACGATGCACACCGAATGAAAAGACACACTGTATGATTCTGGAAACATTTTAGTTTCCATTTAGTGATCACAGATTCATAGATTTAAAAGTCCAGAGGGACCATCATGATCGTTTTGTTTGACCGCCTGTCTCACACAGGCCAGAGAACTTTACCCATTAATTTTTTCTGTTCTAATATTTTAAAGCATTTTTTTCAGAGACATTGTTTGCTGAGTCCCGTGACTGTAAGTAAACAAGGTAATTGTGTAAACAAGGTAATTTTGTGCAAATTCTGTAACCATACAGCATGGGATATATTTATTTCTGAGCTTACTTTAAACCTGCGTGGTTTTACCATGCTCTTCTCTGACAAATGAAGTCCTCCACGTAGTCTGTCAGCAGCTAAAAGTGCAGCAGTATTTGCTTCTCCAACACCCGCCTAACCCTTGGCCTCTGCCAATGAAGGTGCCAGGCTTGGTGGCAGCTTCTGTAATATGGAGAGTTTTCGGCTCCAAACTGGACAGACAAGTTAATTCCCTTCACATGGACCGCTGCACAGCCATCAGGTGATGATAAATTTCAGCTGCTGTTCACCTGCACTGGGCTCACTTTTGTAATTTTAAGTAACTGAAATATTGTAATGTTCTGCTCTCAGCTTCCTTGACATTTTTTTTAACAACTCATTTTTCCCCTTTAAACTATACACATCATTTGCCACTCCAGATATTTGTTAAAATAGAATTAAGATGTTCTTTAGAATATAACATAGTATAGTTATGTCATTTCACATAGCACCAAGAATAGGTAACTTAATACCCAAACTGCGTAGAATACACCATGGTATAGATTTTGAAGGATATAATATGATATAGCTCTTAAGATAACTCCTGTCACTATGCTTTGATACTTTCCTTACATTTCCTGTAAATTAATCTTTAGTTTCCAACTGTTAATCTATGGAACCGTAATGTACAAAATAAATGGGATCTTTTAAAAATAGCCCAGTAATATAATGAATTAAAATGACAGTAAAGAAAAAAAAAACTCATACCGTTGTGCCAGAAATCAGTTCAATATGCTGGCTTAGTCTTTTTTAAATGAAATTGAATTGACGAAGCTAAATGCAGCTCTTGCACAGAAAAATATATATGATAAATATTTATATGGTCAGCACTTTGCAAATAACATATACTCACTATATACCTTTATGGTCAAACTTGGGATATCCCTATTATTCTTATGCAGGATAAAGACAAGCATAGAAATACAATCATGTGAAAAATAGAAGAGTTTTTTCCCCTATGACACCATATTTATTAGAACGTAACTTGTTGCGTCTTTTGTCTAAAACGTTAGTTAGTTTTCAGGGCTGTGGCTTGATTTAATTAGATGATAGAATAGTTAACTTTGTTGCTAATTTTATTTATTTGTGTATTTTACACAAAGCATGTACCATAGCCCTGCACTTGCACTCAGGAGAATTCAAACAGGTGATCTTGCTTCATGGTCTCAGCCCTCCCCTACTTAGCTCTCAGCCTAAAAATCATTCCGAAAACCATTTCCAAGGCCCTGTTCCCAGTGCTTATTTAAGCTGTCTCTTCGCATTTTCTGCTGCTGCTTTCTCAGTTTCTCTGCCTCTCTTCTAATTAAGTGTTACGCAGCAAAATCTTCCCGATCATTTCTGCTTTTGTTATGAGGAGCGGTATTAGTTGTTAAGTAGCCTTTGCCTAACTGCCTCCCTCAGCACTGGGGCTCCATGCTCAAAAGCAATGTTTTTTTCTGCTCCTGTAAGCAAAGACAGTGCTACATCCCAAAAATTTCCAGTGAAGTGTGGGAAACTCTATGTTAATATTTAATGTTTGTTCACCACTTTACATTGTGCTCATGAAAGAAAGTAGAGAAAAAGAATGAGAAATAGCACTCAAAAAAAAAAATAAGGCATAGAACACCCCACAGAGCAATTTATTTCTGTGCTTGCTAATATTTATTTGCCAGTGCTCTCATATACTTGTGAGCTGAACAACTTTAGCAAAAAAATTCCAATTCAGTGTCCTTAATAGCAATGCTCAAAAACATAGATCCTAGTCCTTACAAATCCCACTGACCTTTCCCAGAATAAAAAGGCCATAGGACCGAACCTTCAAATACGGATGCTGTTCACATGCTTGTCTGGGTTTCATTATTCCTAGCATCCTCCCAGGGGTTCTGCTGCATTCCTGACACAGCTGTCCACCCCAGGTGCAGGTGTTGTGCTTGGGCTCTGCAGGGACTTCAACTCCACAGGCCTTTGCAGAACCAGGGAACAGTTCCCAGGAAAAAAAAAAAAAAAGTGTTTGGGAGGACCCTTCTTCGCCTGTTAATAGATTAAGGGACCTGCTTGGTGTGGGCGGAATCACTTGTAGGATCTAGCCCATAAATTGTGAGTTCAGTTTCTGGAGCTGTTGAAGAGCCTTCACTTTAGAGGCCAGGATACTTGAAGAGCTGTGATATTTTGGGTAGGATATGTGCCTGAATTTGCACATTTATGAGGCCACATGTGCTATGGAAATCTTGAATCAGTGACAACTGCATTCATCCCACTCCAGAGGGAGTGTGTATAGGAAGCACTGACGAAAAATAAATGTGTGTAATTTTCTAAGCACTTTACAACTGGGAAAATTCTGCAAATGCTAAAGTCATTGAGGAGCTCAATACACATTTAAAGCTTGAAACTTTGTCCTTCCAAAGCAGGAAATGAGAATTTTCACTTAGGTTAACTAAAACATGGTAAATAACAAAATAATATCCAAATGAGGAGAAGGTAGTTTGTAAATGTGTCACAAGTTAGGAAGATTAGGTAAATTCGAGTTGGAAGACTGTGTTAATTACCACAACCAGCTGAAAGTGGAAGTCCAAAATCTTCCCTCTTACACAGACCTCATGAGCGACAGTATTAGCTAAAAATCAGTGACATAGTATTAGCTAAAGAAATAATACACTGCTAAAAGTTTGTGTTCTCTTTGGACGGAATTCACCTAAATTTAGCTGTTGAAAAATCAAGTATTCTAAGCTAGGCTCAACAGAGACATGAGTACCTTCAGCAATGACTTATCTCTCTAAACACCCATTTTTAAGGATGAATTCCTCAGTGGAAGTGCCCTTATCACTCCCTTAAATACTGAGCAGGTTCTAATATTCTAGCTGAGATTAGTTGCTTAAGTTGAAGAAGATAAGGTGAGCTGTATACCAAAGCTGGTGTAGATTTTCACTGCAGTCACAAAAACAAGCTTGCTCAGGTCTGCCAGTAGCCTACATTTCATGCATTTTTGCTATGAATTTAACAGTGGGGTAAAATTGTGCGTACCTTTGTGGAGAGGTTGTGCACAGGAGTTTGGTGGTTTTAAGACACTAATACTGCAATAGCAGGGGGTGATTCTGCAGTCTGTATCGCTTTGAAAACACTGCCTTTGCTTTCGGTTGCTAGCTGCTATACCATTCAAAGCCACTACTGGTCAAAAAGATAACTTCTGGAAACAGGTTTGCTATTACTGACATAACAATTAGCTTTGGAATGACAGGCAAAAGTAGGCAAAAGTCAGGAGGAAAGCTTTACAGGAGAGTCACTATTTTATGAGAACTGTCTTAGCATTTCATGCGACTGAACATAGATTTACCAATATTTTAGAGAAAGCACCTATTTAAACACCTCATCCACAATAAGGCGTTTTCCCTTGTTCTTATGACAGCTCTTAAGTTACTTTTTGTAGTCATAGAAATTGGTAAAAAGAGGAGGGCATCAGGCATCAGAACTGATATATGAATTGTCAATCAGCTTTCAGATAATCATTTTCCATGACAGCAGTGGGAAGGAAGAAGAATGGTGGTCGCAAATTTATTTTAATGTGTCCTGCAACCTTGTGATTGATTAGAGGAAAAACAGATTGTTTCATCCTTTTTCCACAATTGGATTTTCTGGTTAAATGCAGAACTGCCGAAGTGCAATAAAACACTCTCCTGAATGCAGTAATCTCCCTAAATCTTCAAATTCTCCCCTACATCTCATTTCATACACAAACATGGAACAAAATGATGCATAAAAACAGCAAAACTGATTAGCATCAGCAGAGTTTCCTTTTTAATGTATTGGACCTTTAATCTTTTCTTAAGTGTTGCCATTAAAATTATTAAACTACTTCCCCGCCTCCTGCCAATGTATATTTTTTAAATGAATTGACTAAGGTATTTAAAAATATTAGTGCATTATTTCCACAGTTGCCCTGGTCTGCTTTTCACAGTAGATTTTGCAGTAGATTTCAATGAAGTCTCCTCACTACTTTCTGCAAAGCCAGTGGCTCCTACCAGCTGAGGGAATAGCTTTTCCTCTCAGTCGTTACTTTGAGCCTAGGGATTCAAGAAGCACCTCCAGACCATATTGAACTGGCAAAAGGTCCCTCCTCTCTGAAGTCTTCTGCTGGGAATGGATAGGCAGGCTTTTTGTGGCCACCCTTTACTTGCCTTGCAAGCCCATGAATTGAATAAATATTGCTCTAAAGAATGTCCACGCCCAATAGGTCAACTACTGGCTAAATAAACATTATGACAGCTAATAATATAATTATATACACACTCCTGAAAGAACTACAGCACTGCAGGCTACTTACCGGCTGTAGAAAACAGCATAAGTATCATTTTCTTTACTGGATAAATACAAAGATTGACCAAGATGTTCAAAAGCGCTGAGGGGTCTAATGAAACCATTCTGAAATAGCACTGTGAGGCATTGACTTTTTAGGAGGTCTGAATATCAGACTGCCTGAGGAAATCTCCTTGATGAGGGCAATCCAAGTAATTTGTATCATTCAAAAATATTGGCCATTAATAAACGTCTTAACACTATTGATCTGAAATACGCGCTAAAATCAGTGAGGTTGAGGGTCTCCACTGCTAGACTTGGGAGCAAATGACAAGCCTTTCTTCAGCTATTCCCTTAGTATAAATGTAGTGCTTATAACTGATACATTAATAATGCTATCTTGAAATATGAATCATAGAAAATGAGTAGGATAAATTATTTTACTAAATAGAATTTATACTAATCACAGTCTCTCTGTGCTGTTTTCTCCCCCTGAACAGTGCTCGCTAAGATATGGGCACTGCAGGAAAAACGTCTGGGTGTACCAGCTGAATTTCTGGATATTGTGACCTATTCTTATAAGTATATGAGTATCCCCACTGAACAGAAGTTCTTATACATGTGCAAAATCAGGGGCATAGAAGTATTTGTCTATCTCTACAAACAAAATTTAGCCACTTTTGTTTGTTACAGTGAGCTTATCTGTTCTTATTTAAATACTAACTGAGAGTGTGCCACATCAGTACATTGACAAGTAGCCAATCCAGCTAGCAGTGCATGAGTTACAGTAAGCACACATGAAAAGATGCATCAGTCATTTATTTTGAGCTAGTTTGCCAACTTGGCCCATCTTCCTGCAGAGTTCACTTGTTTGATACAAGCAATGAAAGACATTCCACTTATCTTAATTGCTTTACTTGTGTCTTGTCTTCCATATTCCTTTAATGGTACTTGATTGTTCAGCCTTAGAAATTAAGTGTATTGTCTGCGGTTACTTCTACAGTTACCAATATGAGCAGTTAGTAGTATCACTGATAGATGTGTGCTCTCCTTTCACTGGTAAAAGCCAGAAATTCAGTTTTTGCATTAGATCAAAAGTGCAAGCAGTGTTGGCTGGATTAGCTTAGTTGCTGGCTGACTTTTGTAAGAAAGCAACCAAACAGGCAGTGTAATCAAGTAGCATTAGCGATATTGATAATATAGTGAGTAACTTATATGTAGATGACTTATGCAATAGGAGAAAGTTTATATTCAGTTCCTTCCCCTCAATACGAAACACTTTGTTTTAGACCTTTTTAAAACGGGCACGCCTTGCTGATAAAGTTATT
Organism: Tinamus guttatus; assembly: GCF_059628265.1. Classification (NCBI taxonomy): domain Eukaryota; kingdom Metazoa; phylum Chordata; class Aves; order Tinamiformes; family Tinamidae; genus Tinamus; species Tinamus guttatus. Next base: position 2,778,580 of record NW_028290136.1, on the reverse strand, counting down.
CTAATGCAGAAAGACGAGGTGATTTAAGCATAGCTACAAATGAGAGAGTGCTGTGGTTGCTAAGGCAAACATGCAAAAGTCAGGAAAGGCCAGAACTAAGCCAAACCATGCAGCCTTGCTATGGCCTTTTGTGGGTCACCTCAATCATGTTGTCCTTTGGTACCCAAGCAGGGTGACTAGACAGAAAGGCTTAGGGCAGAGGAGGTTTGGTTTTGCAGCCTTCCTCAAAGAAAAAGTTGCCAGGACATTTTAACAAGATTAAAACAATGCATTTCCCCTCTCATTGCGTTTGGAAACCCCCACATTATTTTAGCAGATATTTTTCATTTTTTTCAAATCAGGCATACTTCCAAGCATCTAAACGTCTATCCTGCCTGATGGAAGCCCAGTGATGTTAAGAACAACATAGAACTTGGATTTGTAATGGCAAATCTGTGGCATCTCTAAAAGACATCTATAAAAGACATGATGATCAGGAGAATGTCAATCAGGTGCTGTGCTACTTTGGGTGCTTGCATGCTAGGTTACTGCAGGATCAAGGCTTACCAAGGAAGGGTTTTACACTTGTTTGTTCTCATCTGCCTCCCCTGTGTTGTAGTTTATTAAGTGCTCAGGTTTGCTGTGTGTGCAGCTATGCTTGAAATTGTACCATTTTTTTTCTTTTTTTTTTTGTAACTGAATGATTTCACTGATTGTGTTCAGACTGCTTTCACAGTGCCTTGCAACATCTCAGCCGAGAGGCCAGTAAATGGTGGTGATAGTCAGCATAGCGGGTGAGAGACAAGGAGGAGATCAAGGAACTGTTAAGCTGGCTTTTCTGCTGGAAAAGTTATAATGTGGAACAAAACATGCATTTTTACTTATGCTTTCACCTGTAATTTGAATTTATATCTCCAAAGATGCAGTAGTCTGCTGCTATGCAAAGAGCAGTCTTTCATCTAGCTCATGAGCACATTTCACCTGGACCTCACTTAATCTGCAGGCAGTCCTATATTTTTTTTGCTACTATCCTGGTCTCTCAGAAAGCGGCTGAAAGTCATGAAGGCACAGCTGAAACCAGCACATTCACTGCTTCCCGCTGATCACATCTCAGCAAGAATTAGCAGACCTTAGAAAAATTTCCCAGCAGACCTCAGCAGAAATTAATTAAGTACCTTTTCTCTACTAGATTAACCAAACCGCACTGTTTTGTTTAACAACAGGACGGTACTGTGGTGTGCAGAGGGGCGCCGCGGCCTTGGTGCCGCCGAGCCAGGCCGCGGCCCTGTCCCACCCCGGGGGCTGCCTCCCACCCGGCTCTGCAGGCCCCGGCAAAGCCTGCTGCTGTGAGCCCTACCACGTCTGGTTGCATTAAGGAACTAATCCGTTTGCCTTTAAGGTCAAACTGTGGCTGAAGCTCTAAAAAGCGCACAAGGCTAGCAAACCACTTCTAGGGCTAATATTCTCTGTGAATGATGTTTTCCATAAGAATGGGGACAGAGCTAAATGAGTTTGGCTTCAGGAAGCATGAGGAAGGCAAATACCCTGAGCAGTGACAGGTATCACCTCAGTAGGTGACATTTGCTGGCTTTTGGAGAGTAACAAAAATCAAAGTCGGCCCTTGTGACTGCCTGGAATTTGTGGTCAGCAAAAATAGATTCTGACTCCTCATCCTCATCCTCATGTCCTTGGGGTCATGGACATCAATTCTCTCCTTGATTTCCAATGCCATGATGGCACTTCAGCCTCTCACAAGACTCCCTCTGAGCAGAAGCCTGCATTGAAAGAAAACTAGAAGATTAACGGTGGTTTTCACGCCCTTTTCTAGAGGGTGTTACCAGGGAATTATGCATGGTGAAATGTTTCCTTAGCTTAGTCTAAACTTAGCTTAGATTTAGCTAAGCCTCCCTAGTCCTTTGAGCCCTAAGCATACAGTATCAGCACCAAGAGACTTTCATGGGAAGGTGACAGGAGGGCAGGAGGTTCCTCTCAGAGCTTTTACCTTTCCTTTTGGCTCTATTCGTTCTCAGCTGTATCACAGCATAAGGGAGCCCAGAGGTCTCTTAGCAGGCTACCTCGCAAACTCGCTGTCGTACACTGGCATCTGGAGAGAAGAGCGCCTGCTTCATCACCACTGCGCTGATGGCAGGCGTAGGGCAACATAGAGCCAGTGAAATCAGCTGGGGTAAAGCTGGGTTAGTGCTGTGGTGAACCAACACGGAGAATAAATTGTCATACTGATATTTGCTGCTGGATTTGCTGCCCGTGTGCAGCAAACATGCTCCTTGTACTGCAAAGCAGCAGCATCGCACTTGTAAGTACAAATAAAACACACCTCTTCGGATGGCATGACCTGCCTGTAACAAAAAAATACAGTAGTCTGTTTTTGTGTAAATAGGCTGGTTTTCCTTCTCAGAGCTGTGGGCTTGTAACATCTTGCTGATGACTGTCTTTATTCAACAAGAATAATGTCAAATGCTCTTCTGGCAGAAAAGAAGTGCAGACTTTGACCACACATTAACCCCATTAGTATGGTGTTAACTTTTGACTTTAGTTCTGGCACAATGTTAGGGATATTTAAAAGCAGAACAAAATGAAAGGAAATGTTAAACACATTCCTCTCCTTTCTGAAAACTGGAACGATAATTCAGTGCTAATGTCATGAGGTGGCTGAAAGGGTTTCATGTCTCTCCGCCTTGCGTGGAGCGTCCCTGGAGGTAACCCCGGCAACTTGCAAACAACAGCCCCAAAAAAGAAACTTGTAACGCAGCCTTTAGAAGAAGTGTGTGTGCCCTTTATCCTGAAATGCAGCCATTTCAGATGCGTATCTTATGAGGAGTAATGCTATCACTTCAGTAACACATGGATGCTATTTGATGAAAATATAATGGTGATCAAAATGATATAATGAAAGAATCACATTAATTATTAAATCATCTATATTATAATATATGCCAGCACTTTACATACAAAGAAATTTCTCTTAATAAACATTAAACATTTGTTAGAGAGGCAGACCTCTTAAAGAGGTATAATTTTGATCTTTGAAAGGCTACATATGCTGCCTCCAGAGGTTTAATATTGGCAAAATGCAGTTTGCAACTTCAGCTGCAAAAAGTGCTCTGAGAAAATTACAGGCCATAAATTACTAATTATATAAAACTTACAATAGCCAAACAGCGACTGCTTCCAACAGTGTGATTACTATAACAAAAGCCAATACTCTGATTTCCCAAGATTGCAAGATTGTAGATGGATAAACATGAGGCATACACAGAGAGATGTGCTCAGCACTCTCTTAAGGTAAATCTGAATTTTATTTTTCAATGGTTGCATATATTTACTGAAGGAGAAATGTAGAGTCAGCTGCAATTGCATGGAGAAACCGTTATATCCTATGGCTAGTAAACTCCAAATGCGCCCCAGGGGATTGAGTGGAAGTTACCTACAATTCTCTCATTATCACAGCACTTTGCATCTCCTGTGACTTTTGTCATGGTAAGCAGATTGCAGAGGAGTGAGCACAGGATGAAAAAAATCAGAGCACACAAGCATATTTTATAGGATACCCCTACTTCATCTACTGCAATAAAACACAGGAGACAGCAGTCTGAACACATCTGAGCTCTGACTATTTTTTCTCCCTAGAGTGGTGGTAACTAGTTTTGACAGGATTATCCCACTACGTATATTCATAGGTGTTATATAAATGTAAGAAAATGAACCTTGCACAAGATCTTCTCATTTCAATGAACAAAGGGCAAGATTGAGTTTTCTGAATAATGCACACATGGACAACAAATCCAACAGGAAAGATGTCAGTCCAGCTCTTTGAGCCTATAACTGAGACAGGAGAAGATTTCCATTGGCCACCAAGAAAGTTCTATATCTTTTTGTGAAAGGAGAATATCTAGCCACTGTTTTTGTTTATTTTTTTGTTTTTATGAAGAGAACCATTTGTTTGAACTTTTTAATGCACTAGGAGCAGATCATGGAACTTGAATGTTAAAACTACCACAGTTCTTTGCTGTCAGCCAATATGAAGTGCATTGCTTGGGATTTTTCTGAATTTTTGCATCACCTTTTGGTAAATGATTTTAGATAACAGAGATAAGAAACATGGTGTATTGCAGCACAAGAATTTTAGCTGAGATAACACAAAAGTAATGAATGTTTCTTCATGTTCACAAAGTTTGTTGCAGTAGTATAATTTATAGACGAGTAAATGAAATATAATGTTATATTCAGAACAGCATTATATCAGGCACTGTATCAACAACTATAATGGATTTTCTGTGTCTCAGTGAGCTATGACATAAAAGACTTAACTGATAGATTAAAAACAGTGCAGGAGGAAGAAAAGGCTGTCAAAAATATCTCCACCAAAGTACAGTTCATAGCCAAGCATTAAAAGCAAGTATCTCATCACTTCTGATGTTTTCCTGTCTTCATGGGTGCCAGATCAAACATTGTGATCAGTAAGAAATCCCTCTGCTCCCTTTCTCTGGCCAGAACTGAATCATGCACCGTCAGCACAGCTCTGCCTGACGCCCGGCAGTGCTTGCTAGGGACAAAACAGCCAACTTTTTATTACTTTCTTCTATCAATGACTTCTGCTACAGTCACTTTCAAAGATCAAACATCAAAATCCATTGTCCGGTACCCAAAATATCTCAAAAGAATTTTAGAACCCAGACCAGTATTTACAAATTATTGAGTGGTTCAGAAATGCTGGTAATCCAGCTACTCAATTCTTTGAAAATCTCTAGATAGCAAATGTTGACGACAGAATAAACATTTGCAAGCAGTTAATCCCTAACATGGGCACCTGCCTCAGAGGCTAGGGAAAATCACTGTAATTGGACACAGTAAAAACAGTAAACATAGCATAAATTGCAGTTACCTTCCCTAAAGACATGTATTTCCTGTTTCTTTTCCCTAGCTTTCCTTTCTTTTGCTTGCATTTATAAGAAGAACAAGTAAACATAACTTACTTAGCATTTATATACTAAATAAAAGGCATTGTGGTTAAAACCTCTAGATAAATACATCTTATAGGAATAAGCTTTCATGGAGAAGCTATTCCAATATATAAAATGGTATTTCCTCCAAGGTGATAGTTAGTAAATGTCTTTCACATGATTGTTTAACCCTAACATTTTTTCCCCATAAGGTTAATATTTTATTCCATTTTACCTTCCATAAATTCTTAAGAAGCACACCATAAATAAGCAACAAGAGGTATCCGATTTTCTAGTAAGAAGTCAGAGCAATCTTTGCAGGTCTGTTGAATTAGCTCCCAAGCACTGATTTTCTAATCATACTTGGAACCATATCCTCATTCTCTTCATTAGTGTGAGTAATTAGCAATTAATAGAAATATGCAGCCTCTAAGAAGTAGGTGGAGAGGACTAGTCTTTCCCAGCCTTTTAACTGTCTGGAGACCCCCTCAATGCAAATAAAAACACTGATTAATGCTGTTTCTCTTCTAGTTCTCCCCGGCCTCTTTTCCACAAGCGCTTTACACGTGACAGGCTCCGAATCCGCAGCCTCACCAGCTGGCCACGCTCGTGCCCGTTCCGCCCAGAGGAAGCTGCTCGCGCCGCGCGTGCATCAACCTCCTCGCAGTAACCGCGTGGGAGCCGCTGCTGGCAGCCCCACGCACTGCGCGGCCCCGAGCCTGCCCTGCTCCCGGCCATCCCCAACGCTCGGAGCTGGGCCGCTGCTGGCAGCCCCACGCACTGCGCGGCCCCGAGCCTGTCCTGCTCCCGGCCATTCCCAAGGCTCGGAGCTGGGCCGCTGCTGGCAGCCCCACGCACTGCGCGGCCCCGAGCCTGCCCTGCTCCCGGCCATTCCCAACACTCGGAGCTGGGCCGCTGCTGGCAGCCCCACGCACTGCGCGGCCCCGAGCCTGCCCTGCTCCCGGCCATTCCCAACACTCGGAGCTGGGCCGCTGCTGGCAGCCCCACGCACTGCGCGGCCCCGAGCCTGCCCTGCTCCCAGCCATTCCCAACACTCGGAGCTGGGCCGCTGCTGGCAGCCCCACGCACTGCGCGGCCCCGAGCCTGCCCTGCTCCCGGCCATTCCCAACGCTCGGAGCTGGGCCGCTGCTGGCAGCCCCACGCACTGCGCGGCCCCGAGCCTGTCCTGCTCCCGGCCATCCCCAACGCTCGGAGCTGGGCCGCTGCTGGCAGCCCCACGCACTGCGCGGCCCCGAGCCTGCCCTGCTCCCGGCCGACCCCAACGCTCGGAGCTGGGCCGCTGCTGGCAGCCCCACGCACTGCGCGGCCCCGAGCCTGCCCTGCTCCCAGCCATTCCCAAGGCTTGGAGCTGGGCCGCTGCTGGCAGCCCCACGCACTGCGCGGCCCCGAGCCTGCCCTGCTCGCAGCCATTCCCAAGGCTCGGAGCTGGGCCGCTGCTGGCAGCCCCACGCACTGCGCGGCCCCGAGCCTGCCCTGCTCCCGGCCATTCCCAAGGCTCGGAGCTGGGCCGCTGCTGGCAGCCCCATGCACTGCGCGGCCCCGAGCCTGCCCTGCTCCCGGCCATTCCCAATGCTCGGAGCTGGGCCGCTGCTGGCAGCCCCACGCACTGCGTGGCCCCGAGCCTGCCCTGCTCCCAGCCATTCCCAACGCTCGGAGCTGGGCCGCTGCTGGCAGCCCCACGCACTGCGTGGCCCCGATCCTGCCCTGCTCCCGGCCATTCCCAACGCTCGGAGCTGGGCCGCTGCTGGCAGCCCCACGCACTGCGCGGCCCCGAGCCTGCCCTGCTCCCGGCCGACCCCAACGCTCGGAGCTGGGCCGCTGCTGGCAGCCCCACGCACTGCGCGGCCCCGAGCCTGCCCTGCTCCCGGCCATTCCCAACACTCGGAGCTGGGCCGCTGCTGGCAGCCCCACGCACTGCGCGGCCCCGATCCTGCCCTGCTCCCGGCCATTCCCAACGCTCGGAGCTGGGCCGCTGCTGGCAGCCCCACGCACTGCGCGGCCCCGAGCCTGCCCTGCTCCCGGCCATTCCCAACGCTCGGAGCTGAGCCGCTGCTGGCAGCCCCACGCACTGCGCGGCCCCGAGCCTGCCCTGCTCCCGGCCATTCCCAACACTCGGAGCTGGGCCGCTGCTGGCAGCCCCACGCACTGCGCGGCCCCGAGCCTGCCCTGCTCCCGGCCATTCCCAACGCTCGGAGCTGGGCCGCTGCTGGCAGCCCCACGCACTGCGCGGCCCCGAGCCTGCCCTGCTCCCGGCCATTCCCAACGCTCGGAGCTGGGCCGCTGCTGGCAGCCCCACGCACTGCGCGGCCCCGAGCCTGCCCTGCTCCCGGCCATTCCCAAGGCTCGGAGCTGGGCCGCTGCTGGCAGCCCCACGCACTGCGCGGCTCCGAGCCTGCCCTGCTCCCGGCCATTCCCTACACTCGGAGCTGGGCCGCTGCTGGCAGCCCCACGCACTGCGTGGCCCCGAGCCTGCCCTGCTCCCGGCCATTCCCAACACTCGGAGCTGGGTCGCTGCTGGCAGCCCCACGCACTGCGCGGCCCCGAGCCTGCCCTGCTCCCAGCCATTCCCAACACTCGGAGCTGGGCCGCTGCTGGCAGCCCTACGCACTGCGCGGCCCCGAGCCTGCCCTGCTCCCGGCCATTCCCAACACTAAGAGCTGGGCCGCTGCTGGCAGCCCCACGCACTGCGCGGCCCCGAGCCTGCCCCGTCCCGGCCGTCCCCAAGGCTCAGAGCTGGTGAAGCCCCGGGCCGCACTGTGACACAGGGCATTGCCACGGTAGCGTTTGCACCTTCGCGAGAGGAGGGCGCCCAGTGGGGATGCTGCTGGTTCCCCAGCACAATGAGCCCTTAATCACAACACACAGGTCCATTCTTCTCTAAAATAGGAATGTAAAAATAAATGTTACGTACAATGCAATAAGCTGAAAGGAGCATTTATTTCCTCTATTGTTTTTCCTTTTTTTTTTTTTGATCTTTCACCAGGATCTCCCTATTTCTGTTACCATGCTCTTTGATCTCTGTAGTTTTTCCTGCAAAGATTCCCATTTTGTATGAAATTCCGATGTATCAAGTGCTGGTCCATAAAAATCATTCAGGTGAGCTGGCACCTCATCTGTGGGTGAGTAGCTGGGGAACTATGATTGTGTAACATGATCCACCAGGACTCAATTTACCAGTAGCAGAAGGAGACTGGTAGCTATTAAGGAAAGCCTGAGAAGCCATTTCAGAGAGCTGAAGAAGAGATGATAATAAGGTGAGGGGCTGGGTGAGAGGAGAGACCATATTCTGGAAGAGGTGCCATGTGCAAGAAGGGGAAAGGGAGGATCCTGGAAAATTTGGCCTCAGACCAAGAAGTTCTCCAGAAAAGGAGGGAATGGAGGCATGGGAATACAGAGAACCTGCGTCATCCTATCTGAATTTATTCTCAATCTCTTGTGACACTAGAGGGAAGAACAATCAGTAAAGAATCAGCTTTGAAAGGACTTTTTATTATGAGTTTTATTTGCTATGTATCATGGAGTGACTGATGAAAGCTCAGAATGCTCTGGAGATGAGAGCAGAGCTCTGGCTGGAGACGAGGCTCCATTCATGCGGGGGAACCGCTACCAAGAAGCTGCACTTTGGAGAAGGTAATGAATTGTAGTCTACATTGAGAGTCAGTGCAAGTTCAGAGTGGCTTAGACACTGATAACCAGTAGCTTCCTGGCCCTAGTACTGCCAGTATGTGGATGTGTGGATGGAAATCAGAAGCAAAAGTCAGGACCTTCCCAATACTCAGTAGCACGCAATTGGTGGTGCAAAGCTAAAACTAACTATGGGCCGATTGAGCATTTTGAACAAGGTTCTAGTTAGTAACTGTTCAATCCTTTAAACAGCATGTAAAGAGATACTGCAAAAAACTTTGCCCACCTCATTGTTCTTCCCATTTCTCCTCTAGTAAATTGCTTTCCAAGCAACTGCATCCATAAAAATCTGCTTTCTTGCTGATATGTTTCTAGCTGTGCATTTCAGACTTTCTAAATCTAGTTTAAATATTTGTTGATCTAATGCCCTTATCTTGTTAGAATGAATGCAAGGTTGAGGTATCAACCTTATCCCAGCTGAAGTTAGATCCTCTCAGATGTGTCTATGTATAGGATAGAAATCCAAATTCTTTAATGCCAAGAATAGTCTTTCCTGAATTAAAAGGTCGTTGACTTTTTCTTCATTACCAATAGGCCAAGTTCATCTAGCTGATTGAATCTGGCAATGTGTCTGCTCAGTATCTTTATGACTATTGTTATTTACCACTTAATGTTCCTTCTGCCAGATTTGTCTCTCCATGTGATCAAACTTCATGCCAACATGAAATATTTTGTTAGGAATTCACGAGTACTGCAGCCAATACACTCCTAAATCCATATATACTACTTTCATAATTCTTATCTACTCTTTCTGCATCTTATATCTCAATTACTGAAACAATATCTCCTTCAACCTTGACAAATGTGATCTTGTCCTACTGTTTTTCATTGGCAATGCTGCTGTTCATCCTAACTTACCAATTTAACTCCCACTTCTCCCAGTGTTTTTTTTTTTTTGTTAAAAACAAACAAACAAAAAACCCAGGTATTTGTCCCTATTCTCAAAAGTTCTTTTCTACCTACTACCTCTCCTTAGTACTAAAATACTGATGTGACCCCCTCATCCCCTAATACACACCTCCGCTCTTCAACCCATCTTGTTTGGTGAATTTTACGACTGCCTCTTGTATTTGAGAGAAGCATCTCATAAACACATCTGTGAAGACACCCTGTTTCTAAGCTCCTTCTTGTCATTACTGTTACCTTGAACTTCATTACATTATTAATGTGTTATGACCATTGCCTAGCAAGATTTTTCGTTCTCTCTAGAGCCTGCATATTATCTGTTGTCAGACACTTGCCATAAGCCATTTGCATCACAGAGTAACTTTTCACCTGTTGGCATGGCATATAAACCTAGGATAAAATCCCATCTCATACTTATGTAAATATTAAAATCAGCTACAACATTTGTACCTATTCTGTCCTTTGGTTAAAAAGTAGTAGCTAAAACTGGTCAATATGATTTGTTCTATGCTATCTTGGTGTCCGGTGGAAACTCAAGTGCAGAGGTTCAAAGCCTTAGCAACATTTGACAGCAATTATTGAACACTAAGGATTTTCCTATTTGGAACAGCAAGCCAGATTTTCTCTACCCTCTTACGTATCATCTTTCAAAATGAAATAAACCTTATTGCTTTGCGTTTGGCCAGCAGCTTCTGAGACATCTTTTTTTATTCAGTGGTCATCACTTTATTTTCACTCTGACAATACTTATTTTTCATCCCTGGAATATAGCCATTCTGAAAATGTAATACACAAATTTATTTTCACCTTTCAAAATATTTTAATTTGTAAATACCTTTGTGTCTTAGTCCTCTTCAAGGTACATAGTAAACCTGATTCTCAATTACGCTAAGGTTTTTCCAGCACTCTTCTATCCAAAAGTATCTTAAAATTCGTGAAAACAGTCCCCTGAGGACAGCTCCTGCACGGAAAGCCCTATAAGCAGCACAAGAGCTCTAACTTTTTGGCACTGCTGTCAGGGAGAAAGTACGAAGACAGGAATTTGTTGTGCTGTACAAGTTCTTTGCTTTGCATGACTGTTAGTAGGTCATGGGAATCAGAGCCCTTGGGTGCCTCATATTTATGGCACAAGCGTATTCACTTGCATGCAGAAAGTACAAATGTTTCACATTCAGAAACATGCACATGTTGCTGTCAGGTCCCAAGTCAGCTGCCACAGTTTTCTTCTTGTTATTATTTCTTTTTTTCTGAAAGAGCTGTCATTTGTAGGATGATTTTCATAAATCAGAAACTGTCAACATGGAGGTATTCTCTTATTTGTGTTCTGAAAACACAGTAATGCCTGCATTTATGCCTCAGACTGGTGTTCTATTCAGAACACCACTATTTTCTAATGAGCAATCATATTCCTTAAAGTTTAATAAGAAATGGAGGACTAATGGCTTAAGGTACACCCAAGTTTGTTTCTGTGACTGCAACTGTCCTAAGGATTCGAACATGATCTACATTTATTTTCTATTGATTTTAAACTCTTGATTTAGAAGCAGTTTTGTCAGGCTTTAAAATTCCTAGTGGCTGTCATGCATTTTGCCAGCATGCCTGGCTTAACAGACCATCACCCTATCAAAAAAATCTAAAAATTTAACACATTTAAACCATAGAAATTTGTTGTGACTGCTCCATCATATTCCCTCTGGAGCTATTTGGATTCTGTGCTTACTGAGAATAGTAGTGATGCATCCAAATATCATGATGATAGGTGCATACGAATGTTTTAAACAAAAACAGCCAATACATGTAGACAGTGTAGAAGACTATTGAGTACGGATGATATGCACTGGTCACAGGGATCACAGGGAAAATTCAATTGAAATGTTATAAAGTTTCTAAGACCAGTGGAAAAGGAATAGGGAGTTAATGCTGGGGAGTGGGGAAGGGAGAAAGATGAATTTTAAAAATTGCCTAAAGGATGGAAATTGCAGCTGTGAAGACAGAGCTTACAAGTTAGTGTGGCTGAGACTGGTTCACATCAATGGCATTATTCAAGGGCATATTATTCTACCCCACAGCAAGGTAATTATTGTTATATATAAAACAAGCAAACCAAAATTCAAAACTTGGTTGTTTTAGTGTTCCCCAAAACACTTTTGAACCACACTTGAAGATTGAAGAGATCATAGCATTACTATTTCCCAAGCAAATTCTATTTTGAGCTGTAAGCAACCCAGTTTAGGTGATTTTGCTGTCAGAAGAAAAGATCAACAATTTCAGACAGTTTTTTTCAAACAGTACTAGAATGCATATGTACCAGGGAGGCAAGCTGTGATTACACAGGCAATCTTGATTGATTGTGTCATTTTCCAACTTTTGAGTACTTGACTTTGCAGCTTCAATTTTAATTATACTTAAATTATATAATTTGAGTGTGTTATTTCTTAGCAATTTTTAAAGGTAAGGTTAAAATAAATTTTAATTTGTATATGATGTACACGTGTAAGAAAAGGAAGTAGGTTAACTGTAACAGGTTTTGCTCAGCTGTAGCAAAAGAAAATTTTGCAGAAAAGACACTTCTGAAGCTTGAGGACATTTCTTCTGCAGTATATCAAAGACTTGGGGCAAACAGTAGAGCACTGAGAGATTCTTAACAGAAAAATCACAAGACTCTTCTATCACGGACAGTATTAACCAACATAACCTAAATACTAGGGAGGATATCAGTTTTTCTATAACAGTTCTATGAAGAATACCGATGCTACCTGAAGAAAGGGTATCAGCCTGGTACAAATATTACGCATAAGAAAAAGTTGCTGAGCTTCTGAAAGTCAGTGTATCAATTTTGCTGAGTGAAAAGCTCTGAGAGTCCTTGTAGGCCTTATCAGGCCTACATTTCATTCCATGAAAGGCAAGCATTTTATTCCATGAAATGAATATCAGATTTTTAACCTGCTGGATCAGCAGGTGATGCAGATTTAAACCAGTGCAGAAATCAGTACATGATATAGCCAAACTAGTAGGAGCTTGCAGTGGTGATTTTCTGCCAGCACGTGTCACTGGTATCCTAGACAGCTCTCTGCTTGCCTGCCCTCTGCATACCAGGGCAGCAGCCTGTTGCACAGCAGGAATATTTTGGGGCAGTTCTCTTAGACAGGGCCAGCTTTCTATTTCCAAGGTCAACTGTTGACCCAGGAAACAGCTTCATAAAAAAATACCATGCCACTGTCAGGCCAAACTGTCCCAGGAATCTTGGCACTACAGGCATCATGCACTATTTTTGCCTCTCCCTTGAACAACATAAATAACAGCAGCAGTGTGTATCCATGCCTGGCAGGACTGGGCAAATGATGCAGCTGTATCGAAATCCCCCGAGCTGGGCAGGAGCTTTCTGCTCACTCCAGACCATGTAGAAGTGGATAGGGGGTAAGTTGCACAAAACAGGAGGCATCAACCAACAAAACAGAGCACGGTAAACAGTTGGCATTTGTAAGAACTCCTCCATGACAATGAAGTCAAATGTAAATTTTAAAGCTGCAGAACTGATGCATATAGGTGTCCAATATGGCTCTTTCTGACCTGAGGCTTGGTTCTGATTAGGGAGCAATGGCATCTACTATAACCACTGCATGTGGAGAAAATGGCAAATCTAGTGCCAAGGTCCACTAAGAAGAAATGCCACAGGGCCTGAGCCTGTTTTGAAAGGAAGGCAACAACTTTGGGTGAAAAGGCAATGATGTTATAGGGCAGCGAAGGCTAGTGAGCTCGTTGTGTGAGCTTACTGATGAACAAGCGTGTCAATGTCCTCTGAGCACATCTGACCTACCAGTGTGAGCTTGCTCCGGATAAGTGCTTCCTTTCATACTATTTTTGGCATGGTAGTAGGGACCCTAAAACTGAGTTTATGGGTTAGTGGAGCCACATCTATAGCTGAGCTGCCAGTGCTCAGAGTTGCTTGCCCCTGCATGTTGGGCTGATGGAGACCTTGCAAAGATCTGTTTCTGCATCCTTTGCTATAAGAGTGGTAAGTTACAGCAGAAGGCTGGGGGTACAGCTGGGTTGCTGTGAGGCTGCTGTGACTCAAACCACTCATCTGACAGAGCTCACCTATATAACCTCTTCTACAAGCACTGCAGCACTCTTTAGGAATATATGTCAAGGATTTGTTCCCATAAATATGAAAGCCTAGAAAAATAGAAATAAGAGCTGTTACAAATCCGCTGCTCCCGTTCAAGAAGAATAAACCCACGAATCCTGACTATAGGATCAAACATATATATATAGACTTAATATGGCTAGAATACAAAAACATTACAGTTACTAAAAACAAGTAGGGTCTATTTCTTCCAGATCTACAAATGACAGCAGCTTAATTATTAGCTTTCTGAAACATTAATGTCTGGAAATTGTGAAATTAGAGGCATTAAAGTTTTGTGGAAGAAATAATAACAGTAATAAAAAGTGTTGTATGAATACCAGTATTTACAGGCCCTCTTTCTAATTTAAATAATATTTAATCATAAAGCTGGACAGTGTCAAGTATCACTACAGTAAAAAACTACGCCTGTGACCTTATCCAAGAGTTGGGGACCTGGCAAAGTTTTCAGGAAAGAGTTAAGAACTATTTCTGTATGTGACACAGCAAGCAGGGGCCTTAAAGAAGGGAATCAGTTTTCTAGAGAGTTAAGAAATTCAAAAGGGAAAAAGATCCATACCAAAGTAGTCAGGCAAAATTCTTTCATTTCTGATTCTTTTGCGCAGAGGTGTCCAGACTGTTAAGAGTATTTACTTGATGGTCATTTTCATACTTCAGATTGTTTTTAGATCTAAAATCATTAATTTCCTGACAAAATATATCTTATTTTTTTAATTCAAGCAAAAATGTATTTGCATTTCTGATATTACAAAAAAAAAGAGGGTAGGGAAATAAAGGGATAGTTGTATAAAAGGAGGAAGTAGTTAGGAAAGGAAGGAGGTGTTAGAGGAAGAAGTGGTGGTCCTTGTAACTAGCTGCAGTAGTTACAGTAAGGATATATTCCTATATATACACACATAGAATTAGGCTACTCCCTGAAGCAGACGTGATTCAGGTTTAGAGTCTTTCCTGAGCAGATGCTAGGACTAGGATCTCCTCCTGTCCAGGAACTTCCAAGGAACAGGAGACAGAGTGGGTTTCTCTTGATTTTTACTGTCAAAGCTGTTCCACTTTGTTCATTTATTTTTGTCAGCAGCGTTACTGATTCCTTATCTTGTTTTTTTATGGTGATCAAGCGGGAGCTCGCACTGAAGTTCTAGCCCACTACAACTGAATCTCCCCAGAGACAGGGGCGGTTGAGCTATTTCTAGACTGTAGCACACTGCTAGCCCCAAATGCTGGCCCTGGGGCTTGACCAGGGCAGGTTGAGCACCCTCGTGCCCTGTGCGTCTGAGTTGCCTCCTTGAGGAAAAGAGGCTGTGGGGATGGAGACGGAAAGTAAACACGAGCGTTTCACCACGAGGCTTGGAATACGGCTGCCTGAAGCTGGGAAGGAGGCTCAGATCCCACTGAGCTCCCTGTCTTCAAGCCCTCGTCTAATCTCAGTCCTGAATGTTGTAGACATCAGGAATTTAGAGCAGCGTTTCAAGGGCAGACATAGCCTGACCTGGACGGGAGTGAAGCCCTGATCCCTCCTCCTCCCCTCGGGCCCTTTTGCCCGGGTACGTGACTCCCGGCAGGGCTGCCCGGGTGACGGGACCATCCCAGCGAGGCCCTGCTCGCGTAGGGCCGGCTGCAGGCCGCAAGCAACGGGAAGAAACCGGGAGAGCAAAGAAGCCACGCAGGAGAGGCAGAGAGGGAGGGGAAGGAGGGTTACAGCCCCCAGCGGGGCTGGCAACCCCACACCTGAGTTTCGTTATGGTATTACCACACAGCTGACATCCCATTATGCAAGAGCACCAAGGCCTGGACTCTTGAGCTGAAGAGCAAAGGTCACTTCTTGTTGCTAAATCAAGGTGGCAGAGAAAATGCATGTTCTGTGGTTTTATTTCCTTCTGCTGAGATTTACTGGAAAACAAGAATTGCTATTCTGATTTTTGGGAAGGACTACCTTTGCATTTATTTTCTCTCTCTCTCTCTTTTTTTTTTTTTTTCTCTATCAGATCTATCTTAAAAAAGGAGCTTTTATACTTTTTAAAAAATATATTTAGATGGCTGTATTCTTAAATTTTTACTTCAGAGAGTATTTTAAGACATAGTATCTGAAATTGCCTTCTGTTGATTTCTGTCACCCTGCTTCCCTTAAAAGCTTTGGGGATTTCGAAAGTTTTCATCCTTTATCCATATTCAGATGTGACTACTTTGGACTTAGATAACACAGTAATGAGATGCAAACATACTAGGAAAAAAAAGCCATAGGTGAGCTAAAAGTCTCCTTTTTAAGTAATATGTATGCTCTTTCCAACTAGCTGTAAGAGCATCAACTCTAAGTGATATGGATACTGCTAAATTTGCTTTAATTAATGTCAGCTTTCTGAGTAATAAATCATTATTAATTCTGAACTTGGTTTTGCAAATGGCTTAGACTTTTTATGCATTGCTGCAGTCTGTCTGGATATTCTCCCGCTTGTGAAGTTTTTCTTGCTCTCCTTATGCCTGTTCTGATATTTTCTTTGCCAAGACGAGCATCCATCTGGCTTGAAGGTACATAGAAAGTAACTCTCCCTTCTTTGACAATGACCTAACTACACTTCTGTCTGTGCCTGGTCTTCTAATTTCAAAGGTAGTTGTGATGTTGGAAATTGTTACAATAGAGCTTTTCAAGAGACTGTAGCATTGATTAGCTACTGTTTTTTTTTATTGTTATTGTTGTAGTGCATTACTGCAATTCAACAATACTATTGATGTCTATGGAGAAAGGCCGAGCATATCACGAATTACATCTACATATCTTAAGCTGCTCCTTTTAAATGAAATACAGCCACTGGTTTCATTGGGACTACCTGCTTCTAAAATTATTAATGAAGGTGAATAAAATACTCAAATTACTTAGCAGCCCATATATTTTACTAGTAGTTGTCTCTCCAGTGGCTGTTTACAGGGCCTTTCTTTAATTTCACTTGGAAGCTTGAACTAGTTTGTCTTCGCTGTTTTATATATATTGACAAATTTCACTCTTGCTGGAGGGAACTCATTTTTTTAGGAAGACTGTGATTCTCTGAAGGTTTCAATTTTTATTTCTATTTATACGCTTCCCTTAGTTAACATTATTCAGCAGCCCTGTTTGCTGTGTCATTTGTATGCAGACGATATTCGGATATCCTCTCAGTCCCTGCAGAGCCTACAAAGAAGTTTGATGTTTTGTATAATTGCCTCTGTGATATTTAATCATGGGTAGCTTCAAATTTTGTTAAACTTAACACAGACAAAACTGAGTTGCTATTGATTGGTTCACTGGCACGGAGGTCTCAGGTGTCATCTGTGGTAGTTTCCATTTGTGGTTGTTCTTTTATCCTTCAGATAATGCTTGTGACCTTGGGGTCATTGTGGATTCTGTGCTTTCTTTTGAAGCCTACATCAATCATGCAATTAAAGTGTCTTACTCCTGTCTTTGGAATCTAGCCTGCCTGAGACCTATGCTCTTTCTAGCTCGCTTGCTAAAACTTTAATCCATATTTTGTTTGCCTGACTCGACTACTGCAGCTTTTCCTTATGCCCTTCTCCCTTTGCATTAGGGGCACAATCTAGCTATTTAGGAATATGGAGTACCACGCTTGGGTATTAACAGATGTTCTTTGACTTCCATCTAAGTAGTGGCTTTATTTTTAACACTTGGTTAGAGACACTGAGTATCACTGGGTTTCCTTGTAGCTGAGGGCTTTTAATGATAATTCGTTTAAAAAGATATTGGGCTTTCTGTACGGACCAGTGGATTTTTTTTACATGAATCATACCAATTTGCTCTGTTGCTTTTCATTCTGTTTCTAAGTGTGAATAGTTTTAAACCATTAGAATTTTAAGATCCTTGTCACTTTATATTATTAAATGCTATATATTTGGCAAGTTTCAGCAGCACTGGTTATGATTCCATTACAACCCTGTCTTTATTTACTCATCATTTCAGGGGCTAATATTTTCCAAGATGGTATCTACTAAAAAATGACTTGTTTCATCAGAGCTTGTTTGAAACAATGCTTTTCTCAAATAGATGTTTTTGCCAATACAACATTGTAGGCCTAAATCTGTTCTTAGTTATGTCTACAGACTTCAGTGAGATTGTACAGGATTAACAGAAGCCTTGACCACAAAAGAAAGTTGTGACTTTTATACAATTCAGATAAACCAATTTTAAACTTAAACAAGTGATTGTGTAGATATTTCTTTGGCTAACTGGATTTAGTTCATATTGACTCCCTGTAATCTTATGCCACACTAAAACAGGGGAAAAAAATGAAATTATTGCAAACTACTGACTGAGTATAAAAATCATACTATGTATTTGCATTTTTTTAAAACTTGCTTGCATAAACATAGCTTACAGCAGGCTATTGCTACACACATCTAATGATAATTGAGATCTTCCACAGGATGAAGCATGTGAGATAGTATTCCTTTCAGCACTGTGGAAGACATTATTGCCCCTTAGACTATGTTATTCAAAAAACAGTGAGAGCTAAAATAGGTAATCCACAGAGAAGCAGGACAACTTCTATCTATAATTTAAATGATTCCCCTTAAAATTTCGTATCTAGTGAAACAAAGAGTAATATGGAATACCAAATGCTATGTGCACGGCAGGGGATCAGGGCAATGCACTAACTACCTTTTTGTCCAGCTCCACTTCTGCTCCTTGACACTAAGAGTCATTTCCAGGACTACGGGAAACAGGAAACTGTCTAGCATTCAAATACAACAAAAATTACAAGGGTACAAACATTTTTTTTTTAGGCAGGTTCTGTAAATAAGCCTGAAACTATTCATTAGTATTCCTACACGCAAACTCAGTGTTTACAGGGAAGCCCGGTGGGTGAGTTACACTGCAGCAAACTGCTACAGGACGATTCATTTATGAAGAATTAAGTGTTTAATCTATTGTCTGCCTTTGCTATGATGTTCTTTGTCTACATAGCTACCTGTAATTCAAGGCTGCATAGGTATACTTAGATGTGCAAATCAGATGTATGAGATAAACTTAATGTTTTATTTATAGCAAGAACATTAATATACAGCACACTATGCACTATGTGAAAGGATGGTCTGATGGTCTAATGGCATTCTGGAGCAGCTTGTTCCTAGCTGAAATGTGAACTTTCATCTCTGACAAAGAGGTGCTGGAACACTACAGCTTTCTGTGAAGTTGGATGCTCTTCCTGAATCATTACAAAATTGTCTGGCAGTCACTGCAAGTGTTAATTGCTCCAATGAGAAGATAACCTACCTCTGTAATTAGCAAACGCACACTGACCTAATGCCTAAGGCTTTGTCTCATCCTCTAAAATGGATCACAACAGCGGATAGACCAAATTTTCTGTACCTGAATGGCACTTCCTACTTTTCTTGTGTCTATCTTCAACCTCTGACTTGGAGAAAAGAGATGTCCTCAAAGTGTGAGGAACAAAAAAAGCTGAATGAGGAAACTTTTGAGACAAGCATTTGCATGGGAAGCTTATTCAGAAGTCTCTAGAGAGGTGAAGTTTTTATCAAAGATGCAGAGCCTCATTTAAAGGGTGTAGAAGCAACCCAACTTCTTGATTTCACCCAGCTAATTCATTTTAGTTGGCCACACATTTGCTCTAGGGTGTATAACAAAGGATCAAGAATTGTTCCAAAACATTATTGCAGAGATATTGTCTCCTTCAGGAAGTATTGCAAAGTCAGATTCTTCCTTTTCCTCCTCAGTTCAAAAAGTTTGCAGAAGCCATCCTGAAAACAGAAGAGGAAGTTGCAAACTTTTTCCCACCACATAATGCAAGGGTCAAACACAAAAATAAAGGGGATGTAACATGAAGAAGTATTTGTTCTGCATTATGATGTGCTGCTTTTTTGGCAGCAGTGGAAGTTCAAAGAGAATTACTTTATCTCTAATACGGACATGAGTAATAGATGGCAGAATGTACTGAGACTTATATAGGCAGATTTATGAGGCATGCCAGAAAACAGTGGCCTGCTGAGTTTATTTAAAGCCATAGGAGCCGAACAAGTCTGCAGCAAGGACTACAGAATTCATTGCCTTCCTTGCAGTAAAGCTGTCTCAAGCTTGCTAAGGTGAGTGTAGCACCACTGTCTCCCAGCAGAAGAAACTGGACCCGTTTGGTAGTCTCAAAAGCTCCAACAGCCAAATGGAAATTCTCCTTTCGTGAGAAAGCAGCCTTTGGTTCTGAAGGAGAGACCTTGTGCTCCTTTGTGCAAATCTGTGGCAGTATTTTCCAGAGACTGTGGTTTAATAAACTGCAAAGTTTATTAAAAGAGATCGTTAAGATGGCTTATTTACTTCTGTCCAATGTAGATACTCAGCATTTAGTCTTTTGGCGCTGTACTGTTTGTGTCCTCTAGTTAGCTAAAATAAAAATAAAAATTGTGGGACTCCCAAAAAGCATGCCCTTGGATAGTGTGAGAAAACCTCAGCATCCCTGAGAAGGAATCTAGTGTTTGGCTGCTGTATAAGGAAGAGAAGTGGAACTGGTAGTGGAGTTACCATGCAGTAAAATATTCAGAACTCAATGTTTCATGGGGCCAGTGCCCCTGGGAAGAGAAATAAACTCTTCTGTTTGGTAGAACAATAAATATTTATATATCATCTTGCCCAAAGTCCTCCATCAGAAAGGGGTCTGAGTGTGCTGAGCTTGTAGAAAAGAAAAAGGAGCAATCCATCTCCTCTTGCATTTGCAATCTGAAGGTGCAGACAGATAGAGAGGAAGAGCTTGTTCATATCACGTACGGAGAAACTAGCACAGTGGAGAATTTCCTGAGAAACTGATAACTGACTACAGGCATTTTTGGACCATTGCTACTCCTGTTCTTTGTCTGAACACTATTTAGGAACAAATTATACATGATTTTTGAATCAAACAGCTGAAATATTAGAAATTTTACTTTTTGATGTAGGAAATTTTGATTGTAATTGCACTCTTTACTGCAGAATCTGGCTTATCTGAGTATCTTCTTAACCCTTAAGGATGAGAAGGAATCAAACCCCCCCTTCAGAAAACCTTAAAATTCCCAGCTTTCACAAACGCCCGTTGACAAAATCCCTTATAAAAAGATAATCTGTTGAGAAAAAGATTCTCGAAGATTACAGACAAATCTCCCTCACCCACACAAACTGTGTTAAGGGTATTTTTCAGAAGTGCAAGCATCATGTACTTAAATATAACACCCACAACACCTATTCATAAGGCACCACATGAAAGAAATAAGTTTCAACTTGATTTTCTTCTTTGGGGAGTTCATGCTATCTTCCTAAGACATCAAAGCAGCCAACTACAGTCAGACAAGAGAGGTCTGGAGATTTACAGAGCATCACAACAATGTCTCTCTCATTGCAGGCCTGAGAAGAGAAGCTTTACACACATTTTATGACTCTTGAATGCTCCTCAAATATTAATGAGATTGAGAAGTACCATGAATACCACAATCCACAATAGAGAAACTGAGGCATCATTATCATGTCCAAGATTTCAAAAGTCAGTTTCTGCCTAATACCTGCATTTATTTCCTATCCTGAGACAAACAGGATATAAAGTTGTCCAGGAAATTTCAAACAAAATGGGATTTGTTTTGCCTTGCTTCTCCATTAATCACGCTGAATTGGCAATATAAATGTGTTTTTGACTTGATTATTAAAAATATATGAATTTAAATGAGCCTTTGAAGTCCTTGCTTAAATTTGTAAGGAATGTGGTCTTCTACAAGAAGTTCAGGAAGAACTGGGGAAAGCAACTGTTAGAAAATATTTACTTTATTTTTCTTAATTATCTGGGGAGAGAGATTGGAATTTTCCAGGGGTCTTTTTTTTTTTCCAGTTCAGAACAACAACAACAAAAAAGTAAAATACCAGAATTGAACAGAAATGGTCTATTTAAATGGACCCTGTTACTGTCCTGCTATTCCCTGTTGCTGTCCTGCCTTCAGGGGGAACTTGGCTCCTCTGCTTTCTTCCCTATTCAAGGACTAACTTTTGAAAACGCTGTACACAGAAAATGCCAAGTGAAGTCACTGGAATTTCCTATTTGAGGTCTCTGTGGCATAAGACAGTGCTGAGAAGCTAGCAGGGACTTCTCTTTCTAGAAAACAGAACCAAGAATTGACCTATCCTCAGATTTGGGCAGGCAGGAGCATGGGCTCACTGAAACCAGTGGCTGCTTTTGAGAACATTCACCTCCATGACTCACCAAAGATTGAAAATGTCAAAATAAGGCCGATGTAGCCTAAACTAGCACGATCCACCACATAAGCACAAGTTTCCTGTGAGCAGAGGATTCCCAGCTCCAGGGGCATGAGAGGCACAGCACCCCATGGGGCTTTTGGGGCATGCTGACCGTCACCTTGGGTGGCCTGGGGGTGCTCGAAGCACTGCAGAAAAGAGAGGCTGTGCCTGATATCTGTGGCTTTATCATATGTGTATGAATATTTATCACTCCGGGCAAAACATTATGCACTTTTCTTTCTGGCAAGGTGCTATCCTTTTCTGTGGTGTAAGAGAGTGGCTTTCAGCTGGGAGTTGATGATAAGCAAGTACAATGCAAAGGAGAATTGCAAATTCTACTTTCTAAAGTCCACTCCAAAAGAGTCCCTAAAACCCTGAGTCATTAGTGGCTGAATCACATTATTCCTGTCAGTGAGAGCTCTTCTCTAACATCATCCTCTATTTACTGTACATTACCTCATGGGCATCCTGGTCGATCTGTGCACCTTTTACACAACCATGAAGAATCCTGCTCATTGGGATGAGCTTGACATGAGGCAAGCTTTGTTTCCTGATGCTGATCAGGACACGGCGACCACAGTTCAAGGATTTACTTAGGCTCTCTGTGCACACAAAAGCGGCTCTTCCTAACAAACAGGTCAAATAATGAGCTTTGTTTTCTGTTTTTCACATTTCACTTATTTGCTGAAGCTCACGGCCGTCTGTTACAAGGGCAATTCTAAAAGTCAAAAGGTTGCAGAATAAAGCGTCACCCTCCAAAATTCATCATTTATCTGTCGAACAGTGACCTCGTGGTGACTCTCTCTCAGCTATAAAGGCATTGATTGCATGGCCCTTCATTCTTCTCCTGTAAATCCTATAAACAAGCCCCTCTGAAATGCCAGAAGAAAATTTAACTTGCAACGCTTTTCACATATTAAAATAATGATGCAATATTAGATTAGATATTAGACTAATTACCACATATTTAGCTCTTTGCCAACAGTTCCTCATATAAGATTAGGGGATAAGTTACCAGGAAAAGATATTGTTTGATTCATTTTCAAACACTTTAAAATTTGCTTATAGAAATATATATGATCTAAGTAAATATAACTGTAGACTTACTAATATGATAGGTATTTTGTTAAGGAAATAAGCTCCCTTTGGTAGGGATCTGTGCATGAATTTTACCTCCTTTAGGCATGGAGATGGTGATGTCGGAAAGGCACAGGATTAGAAAGTTTAAGCAAGATGAAAGATAAGAATCAAAATTAAATGGAAAGTTACTCTGGTTCATTTGTTTCAGTGATTAGAGAGACCATATTGTTAAAATAGTGATTCAATTGTTTGGTGCCACTTATGACACAACTCCTCAAAGGGCAGAATTAACTACCCAAAATCTAGAAATGAGAGCTGTACTTTTTGCTGAAAGACTACACTCAAACTTGCAATCAAACAACTATATTTATAGTCTCGACCATGACAAACATCACTGACGACATGTTTGTCTTCAGTAATACTCCCTAGGGACCTGAAAGTCAAGCTGACCACTTTCCTTCTCAGACACCACCTTCTGCAGCAAAAGTTCTTTAAAAACAGATGCTGAAACACATTACAGAAACACGGTCTTGCTATTATTATTAGCATTATATACCCTTTCTTCTCTGTGGCCCGCTTTAGTTTCTGGGGATGATGAATAAGACTGAATGCCAAACAAGTTCATAAGGTAGTTGCTCACAGTAAAACACAGTCCAGAGCATCACTGAGGCAAAGGCTTAAGTCCCCAGGCTGTTTACAGTCACATTGCTGAGAGACCCATACTCTGACCAGCCTCTCAACGGAGAATATTTTCACTGGAATTATACTTCTACCTGATTCCAGCTAAAGTGCTCCTGAGGCACCTGGAGGGTAATGCTGTTAAGAGCAGTCTTTCCACATCTACACTTTGGAAATTACAATGTTGGAGCTACTCTATCAGTTCAGACAGCAGCTGGCCTCTGGCAATATTTTTTTTTCCTTGAAATTAACTAACATTTTCCCTCAGCCCCTTGGTTACAGGCATGATGATGGAGTCAGTACATGTTAGAAGGAGTTGTATCAGATATGTGCACTAGCCAGCTGAAAAGCGCTGTTTTTCTACCCCTGCAACTGTCTTTCCTGGTGCTTCTGAGGAATGTGAAAATTTGGTACTGAATGGCCACATCTCAAAGGATTAGGTTGAAAGGCTGTCAAATCTTCTCATTTCTCAAATAATTTGTCTCTTCCTGGATAATTACCCTTTCATAAGAAGGAAAGCTGAAATCCTTGCCATCCTGTAAAGAATCAGGTCTTCATTCTCGTAAGTTAGTAACAACCTCCTATTTAGCATGCTACAGTCAAGATTTCGCAGTTTACACGAGGGAAAACTTCCCTTTGGTTTCACCAATGAAGTACATCTCAACGGGCTGGCAGAAAATGTCCATTTGAACACTGCTTTAGCAAGGCTTTGCAGGACTATGGTCTCACTATTGCCCAAGATTATTTTTTCTTATCCAAAAAACCCCTATCCCTATGTTAGTGAGAAATAGTCAGGTAGGAAGTGACCTCCTTGAGAAGGCAGGATATCATGATGCAAATACAAAACCTATGGTGCACATACCTGAGTACCTTTTAACCATCAGCTTAAATATATTAAGAATATTAAGAAGTTGCAGTGGGAATACTCATGGATGTGAACAAAGCCTGCTGGGACTGAGGCTTGCAGAGATCAAAACTGCTGCACTTACAATTGATTTCTTTGTCAAATTTCTGCAAAATTCTTGCACTCTTTTACTCTCAACACAACATTAACAACTCATTCCCGCTCATCAAGACCTCTGAAATAAATCAACAATTAAAAAATAAATCTTTTTTTTTTGCCATTTGAATGGTGACTGAAACTGAGAAAAAGCTTGAATACATAAACTGCTTCTGGCAGAGGACAGAACAGATCTTGGACACAATAATGTTTGCACACATTGCCTCTGTAGTATGATGTTCAGTATGCCCCTAGCAGTCAACAACTGCCAGTGCTTTGTTCTATAGATCAAAGTAACATCTTTCCCTTCCTTTTGCCATCCCACGACTTCTGGATGCATTGCTCTGGCTCTTGAAGCAAAAAGTGCTCATGAAATTAGACCAAGAACTGTACTGGGCCACTTAAGGTATGAAATCTGAGTACATGGGTATGGTGGCTACTCTCCAGGGTTATAGAGATATCTAAATCAGTTCTTGGAAAATCTTTTGGAGGTCCTTGTTAAGTAGAAACTGGTGGGTTTGTCAGAGAAGAAGCCATTAGACAAACCTAGGCTCTTAGTGTATTAATGAAATGTTGACACTATTTAGCTGCATTTAAAAAACAGAACACGCAGGGCAACATAAACCCTATATTCGCGAATAGGTCAATATCAAAGATCATCTGTAGATCAAAACCTGAAAAATGCTAAATGTTCAGATTAGTATGCAAAATAAAACATCAATGTGGAGAGTGGATTTATCTGATTATACTATGAATAATTCATTAGCACAAGCAATACAATTAGCTTTTAAAAATGATCTAGCTACTATGCTCATGTTTAGCAAATCTAACATATAGTAACATCGGGAGGTAAAAGTTCATAATGCAAAAGAAATTAAAACAAATTCCTTTAGGAGCCCAGCTGCCTTATTACTAAGGGGGGAAAGGGCAGTGGATTAGACGGGTTAGATCATGCCCAGAGAGGTTAACTTGCCTGTAGTCAATACCCTTGCATTTGCAGGTGTGCCCTCAATTGACCTTATTAATATGTGCAGCCCTTGCTGGAAACCTTATTTCAGACACATTAGGCTCTGCTTGTTTGAAGTGCCTCCGACTACAGCAAAGTGCTTCTGGAACTTGGGGGGGTTGGTGGTGGGAGGATGGGGAAGAGACAAAATGTTTTTCATGAGAGAGGCTTTTTTGCACTTCCAGTAGATAGAAATCTGGGGGCTGAATCAGGCAGAAGATAATCAATACTATAGCTGGCATACTAAATCAATACGTTCCTGGCAACCGTAGCTAGTTTTAGCCAAACCTCTGCTTTCCAGAGCAATCACTCCAAGTCCTGACTTAGTCACTTTCAAGATGAAATTGCATCGAGCTCTTAGATGTACGTGGTGCTGGTTTGATGGTAGCCAGCCTAATAGGGAAAGGGATTTCCTGGACGGCTGACTCAAGAACCGAGGCAGCTCCAAACAGGCAAGAGATTGCCACAGCAAGGCCTTCGAGACGCTGCTTTTTCCCCCTTTATCTTGTTTCCACAGCTGGTTGATGTAAGGGAACACCAACACCGTCTACCTACCCTTCAGTGTCTTAAAATGAGCGCGTATGTGTTAACTGTTGTACTTTCAAGAACGAAGAGTGCCACCGCTAAGTGACATTATGAGCAGGAAGCCAAAAGCTGATACAACAATTCAAAAGTGTACAAATTAAAGTCGATTGTAAAATGGATTTGCCATTCCATTAAAAACGTCAGGATTGAAAAATTTTGACATATAAAAGTTCATGTTAAATATTCATATTAAATTAGATTAAATGGGGACAAAACCAAAAAAGACAAAACACTGCAAAATTAAATTCTGAAAATAATTTGTTTGCATAAAATGTTTAAATTTAAACAAATACTTTGTTTCCATTTGGTTTCTTCTTTTTATTTTCTACTTTAAAATTAAGAGTAATAGTTGATTTTGAAATAATTTTTTTTTTTTGGTATGCAGAATATGTGGAAAACAAAGCATTGCAATGCTGTGTTTTTTCAGTTGTTGCTCTTGCTATTACTGTTATTTATTTGAATAGCATAATTTGTTTATTGTTATTTATTCAAATAGTTTAGGAAAGTAAAATTTATCTGAGTAAAATATCTTTAATGAAAAATTTCAACCTACTCTAACACTATTGAAAATTAAGCATTACAGTTCTACTGCCTGGATCAGGAGTAGGTATAACTATGTACAACTGTTATGATCATCTTTTTAAAAATATTCTTGCTATCGGTTGCGTGCCTAGCTCCAGATCTGCTCCCTTAACAGAGGGAAAAGTTCTTTGATAGCAGAGGCCTTTGAATTTGGCCTTCGATCAGTTTGGATGCATCTGGACATCTAAATGAAGAAGGGCTGGGGAGCTCGTGTGTGTAGTGCAGGGACATAGAGTGGTGTGGCAAGGTGCTGAGCCTCTTGGGGGGACCCTGTAGGGTGGAGGAGGGACAGCTCGCGGCAGTCTGGTCCATGCGGTCTGCCAACGGGCTGCCCCTTGACCGTACCCAAAGTCTTTCTTGGACAGAGCTGGCTGGGCAGGTCCCAGCCACACCAGAGCCATCAGCTACGCGGTGTTGCCTGTCTGGAGAGGGCCGTGCTCCTGGCCCTCTGCTATTCAGCAATATACATTCTACTTTAATAAGTGAGGAGACGAGTCTGCACAGCTTCCTTTCCCCTTAAAGAGTAGAGATGGGCACAGCTGTATCTATACATGCAAATCACTCTGTGCCTTTAGTCCCCAGTTGTTCTCTGTGTGTATTAGGAAGCTCTGCCAATAGGGAGGCAGCCAGCACAGTGTTAGCAGCACCATTTGCTTGCAGAAGATGTTCGCATTTGGCTTTTGCTGTTGATGTTTTGTTCTCACTTGCCTGTGGGATGCTATATCCATGATTGTTGCATTTCTGTCCCACACTGCAAGCAAATTTGGTTGGGTACAGTGCTGTAAGCAGCTCTTTCTGCACCCTATTCTTTGGAACAGCGCCACTTTTGAGTCAAATTCACAGTGGAATTTGTTTTAAAGGGAATAAGAAGTTACCCATAACAGAAGTTTTCATCAGAGCTGCCAACGCAGTGTAGCTGAAGACATGGGACAGAGTTGTCCTTAAACACTTCACAGCTGGAAGAAGGAAGCAACATGCTATGATCCCAAATTTAAAATTGAATTACTGAAGATGTAAAGACAGTTTTGTAATCTAGCTATATGAAGAGACAGCAGAGCAAGAGGAATTAAGGTGATTTGGTCGTAATTCACCATCACCCACACAAGGAAGAGATTTCTGATAGCACAGCTCTTTTATCTGGTAGGAGAAAAATCATGAAGACATGCAGTGGCTGGCAGGTAAAGCTAGGTAAATGTGGGCTGGAGGTAAAAGGAATTTTATTTTGTTTATTTCATTTTATTTCTCATAACAGGCAATTAACCACTAGCAGAGTTTACTCAGGGACATTGTGGATTGTTTGGAGAGCCTGTCCTGGCTGTGACTCATATCATGGTCCTTTCCTCTTGACACAGTTTTCCACATCTAGGCTTCTGCCTTCAGTGCACTCTGATATGTAAACAATAACTCAACGTTTATCCAGTAACTCTGCCGCATGTTTATGAATTTTAATCAACCATTGACACACTTACATGAAGTGAAACAAATGAACAGAGTTGACAAATGGGATTTCTGCCTAGAAAGGATTTTAGATCCGTATTAATATTCAATTCCTCTCTAGGATTCTTGACATCAGCCGTGTTTCAGTGCTTCTGTGGCTGTCTTGAGCATACATGATTATTCCGTATAGCCCAAACAGGGTGCCCACTGTGCTGTGCACATAATAAAAAGAGAGCTGCTGTTTCGGAGCACTCGCAATCTACGGCCAAGAGAAGAAATGGCTGGTAGGAGATGATAAGGTGAGTCTGAACTATACCCAGGAAGGTAAGCACCACTGTTGATACACCCGTTAATAGCTGCTGGAATCTGTTCCGAAGATGGAGCAGATTTCTATATATAACCGAATCCTCACGGTTTGGATCAGATTTTTTTTTTTACAAGCGGTGCCTGGTTTGTCGGCTAATGCAATTTTCCCTCTCCTTTCTCTCCGCCTGCCCTGAACCGCTCCCCGGCCGAGCTCCCCTCAGGTAAAGGTCTTTGTGCCTTTGATTATTTTATGGCATTTGCTGCAGCCCAGTTTCCATCAGAGCTCTTTCCCAGCAGAATAACAGCCCCATGAATGAAATCAGCAGGGAGGCTCTTCATTATCACAACTCTGGCAGTGAAGGCTCTGTACTTTTATCACTGTGCTGGTATCAATTATTTGGAGCCACATTAAATAAATGAAGTCGGTAACATGAATATGTCATGCCCGATTCATACAGAGGCTCACGAACTCTCTCTAAAAAACCCCTCACTTTTATGCCTGCTGCTTTCCTTATGAATTTTTTGTAAGCTCTGACCTTAGACATTTCTCAATCACTACAAGCATGCTTAGTTCAAGGCAGAGTATACATCCATTTTATATGGGTTGAGGAGGACAAAAATCTTGAGAAAAGCACATGGCATTAGACAAAATGACTTTTCAAAGGAAGTTCAATGACCTCCATATAGACATGACACGTTAAAGTCAATGACTTCTTTTTAACTCAGCACTTGCCTATGTATTTTTAGTATTATATAACGTACTTGTAAGGGCAAAGACTCTTCAGCATTAGAACTACAATATTTATTGCAGAGTTCTGACTCACCTTCCTTGGGTGTAGCCCAGAGTTACCATAATATCAGTAATGACAATGAAATGGGACTGAATTGGAGAGTGCCCTTTCGTTGCTAGATGGGTCACAGCAGCATACTGATGGCAGCTTTCTGCCACTGAAGACAAGCTTATTTATTTATTGATCCTGCTGAATCAGAATTAGGCTTGGCAAGGCCTCTTCTCTAAAACAGGCATCAAGAGCTGTCTGGGATTTGTAGAGTATTTTTCTGAGGCATTTCTAAACAAGATTGTCATTTTTTAATCTTGAGTAATAAAAAATAAAATAAAATCTCTCTTATGCATAGACTATTAACTTTCTGAAACCCTTAGGCCAGTTCATTTTGCTTACTCTTTCACTGATCTGTTTAAATAGAGTAAGAAAGAAACAGGACCATGTTGGAAAAGGAGATCTTTCTTGGACATTACTTTGCACATACACGGAATAAAAAATCCCTCAAACCTTTGTGCTTACTGAGAGAGCAGATTTACACATAGATGGAAAGGGTAATGTATTGGGAGTATTTTGGGAGTTCTGAAACTCTAATTCAGCCACATTCAAACATGGTTCAGCCACTTTTCCACTAACATTAATCAGAGTGGCTTTTGTTTAAAGAAATGCTGGAGAAAAAGTATTCTAAAACTAAATACTCTTGCAAACACACTTCATCCAAACCTGTCTGAGAAGTGTTTTCTCTGTTTATAATTCAGACATGCAACCTGGCAGCAGAAAGACATGGTTCTTAGGTGGCCAATTACATACCCAAAATAAGGAAGAGTGAATAGATAAAAAATATAATTATAATAAGTATAGTGTGTAAATAAGCCAAATCTGATGGAGTGATTATGCAGTCTGTGCCCCGTGTTACAAAGATTTAGGGCTTAAGCATGCTACTTCTACTGATATTTGAAGAGAAAAATCCTGCCCTGTTGCAGACAATGAGAAAACCTCAGTATTTTGGAGATTGCACTTCAGGTTAGGTCTATGACTTCACTAGAATTATCAGTAGTGGGCAAATCTGAACAGATGTTTCCATCTTTTGCAACACTAAAGCCCACCTTAAAAAGAAACAAGCAAACAAACAAAAAATCTACATTTTTTTTGAAAGTTATTTAAAAAAAAGGGAGGTGGAACTCAGATTAAAAATATGCAGCCAATGATCAGTAAAAAGAAAACGCACAAAAATAAAATGAGTGAAAAGAGAATGAGTAAAAGAACCCAGAGACTTGTGTGTGTTTTTGTTTGTTTGTTAACTGATAGCTTTCTTAAAAATAAGGTAAACTGGGACACTGATTGTTCGGGTATCAGCTTTGCAAAAACCTCTCTACTGCCATGTCAGCAAAGGGAATAAATCTGAAGTTACTACCAATTCAGAATATATCCCATATATTTCACCGCCTTATGTAAGTATTGTTTGCTCAGAAATCAGATTTAACCCATGAAGAGGTTTCTTTTCACACTCCTATGTGATATGATGACGAGTTGAAAGAGTTTAAAATATGAGGCAAGAATGTTGTATTCCAGTTTATCCTTCTCCTGTATCTATCTGGATTACACTCTTACTGTTTTCTGTAGTACAACTTATACATAAAATACCTTCATGAGTGGTATTCTAAGTGGCATTTTACTATGAGATTTAACCATTTAACAATTTTGATACTTCTGATACTGCAGAGTTGCTCAAGCATAGTGCCTATTGGTGATACCTATCAGTGCAAACCTTTGTTTGTTTGTTTGCTGTGACACTTTCTTTGCATGTGTTGTCCTGGCATTGTTATTTCATGACGTATGAATGCCAGTTTTATACCCACAGTGACATGAGAAAATGAGATTGTGCTGCTATTCAAGAGAGACTGCAAAGGACAGATGAGCCAGCCAGGCAGCTCTCCCTTCAGAAATTGCAGGTGTCTTTCAGTTTGGATGTATTTGTATATATTCCCATTTTTTTTTCATTACCATTAGAGGATTGCCCTGCAAGAGATCAACCTTTGGGGGATCCATGATCAAAAAAAAAAAAAAAAAAAGATACATGCAATGCTACCTATTGTACATGGAGTGACCTATCTGTCAGCAAAGGTGAGAAAGAATTCCCAAAGACCTTAGTGCAATGCAGACTGCCACTTGCCACTTCTGTTTGTTTCTGATTGCTATCATACCACACAGATAGGATGATTGAGAATGAAACTTGAATTTGGTGCTAGAAGTACACTGTAACATCCATCACTCGAAATAAAAATGTCATGCTTATGATCCTTTGGAAAATGCTGCACTTAACTTCCAAACTGTTGCTTTTAGAAAAGGCTAATTCAGGGTTGGGTACATTAATGTCAATGTCCTATAAAAGTGCCAGCTAAAAAAAAAATGTCAGCAAAGACATTTTTTAAGCCTGTGTCAGCACAAAAGGGTGCCTCAGTTGTTTCATCTTGGAACAGCTGCATGCTTTCATTGACATTTGTTGCCCTTTCTTTGTGCACTCATCCTGACCTCGTAGGTTATTTCCTGGCCTCCCTTCCGTGACCTATGACCAATGATGACCTTTAGCCAGAGAATGTGACATTTTGTTCTCCTTTGGCTGACATGTGATGCCCTCATTATTCAAAGGTATGTGAAAATAATGACCTGTGCTGACCTCTCCGTTTCCTTTCGTTTATTGGTCTACACTAGGAGCTTGTTCAGCAGATTGCTGGGACTAGGTGGTGGGGCGTACAATTGCTTTGGAAGCAGGAAGCTCATGAATTGCACCAGCACTTTTTGTGCCCATTGCTCCATTTGATGAGCTGGAGATGAGGTGGTGCAGTCTGGACCTGCAGGGTTCAATTCAGTTTGGGTGTCCGGAGCATCTTCATAAGGTTGGCAATGCAACCAAGGACTTGTGTGTTTCTGCAGTGGCAGCTGAGTGCCAGGCAGCGTAACTACCTTAGGGCATCTCAAATAGTACCAGATGCCTCTGCATGGGCCAACGATTCGGATCTGCTGTTCTCGGTCATCTGAGAAAAGGGATGACTAAGTAACCTTAGGAATTCAAAACAGGAGTGACTGCAGCTTTCCCACCCTCAAGACTTCTAAACTCTCCCCTCTGTGACCACAATCGAAATGCAGTCACAGTTATGAGAAATACAACAATATCTGTCTAACACGCTAACAGTACTTTCGTGGGTAAGTTACTTTTTGCATTTCAAATGGTGAAAGTTTTACTGCTCTTCAGAAACACAAGCCTGAACACATGAAATTTTTTGCAAGACATAGATTTTATCATCTCCTGTGAGGTGAGACATGCCCTCATTGACTATAGTAAAATATTTCAAATGCTGCAAGTCTAAAGGAGGAACAAACCACTTTTGTGTGGGAGACTATGATACCAATTAACAGTTTATCCAAGACTTCGCCAGCTTGAATATTTAAACCTCCTTTCCTTGAAGAAAGGATGGTTATTTCAGGTCAGGGATGAGGGCATGCATGGAGCAGCACAAGGAACAGATGGTCGCTAAAGACACTTTTTGACTATGAATATTTCATAATAAGAATATAGAAACAATCAATTAAGTACTAAGTTCTGCTTTCTGTTGCACAAGCACAGAGCAGAAAAAGAAAATGTGAACCCTTCTGCCTGAGTGTGTGTCCCTGACTTGGAAAGAAGGACCAGGCCCTTTCCTACTGAAAGGTCGCAAGCTGCATTGGGTCTGAAGGTTAAGGGGGAAGATTGTCAACAAGCTTTCTTCCAGCTCTTTAGACAAGCTTTTGGGTAGTTGGCATGCAGACCAGGAAATGTCCTGGAAATCAAGAGCAAGATTTTAATCTTATCTCAGCACTCTGTGCAAACTAACACAGAAACTAAGAGAAAAGCACTAGTAATCACCTTTATTGGTAAAGAGAGATGCCACAGCATTCACCACTATCTGGATTTTCTAAAGAGCTTCATGTAGGAAGAAGTTCAGCTAAGGTGTGGAAGGTAACTGATACTGAGATACAGATTCATAAACTTCAAGGTATGAGCTGTTGTGCTGGGGCTTCAGTCCAGACATTCATCTTGAAGTGTAACTCAGATCATTAAAAATCCAGGGTGAGTCCTCCAGGATTTAAATACTACCTATGGATACTTCTATTTAAGGAGCCTAACTATGGCATCTATCATGGGTGTATGTCCTCAACTAAAGGAAGTATAGCTAAAAATATTGAAAGCACTCTTTTCTGACTACCCACATGATCTTTGCCTTGCGTGAACTCAGTTTTGCTGCCATCAATCCCAGGAGCCCTGCACAGAAGGCTGAAACTCAAGAATGGTGCAGTGAAATATTGCTTCTATACTGCTGGTCTTTTCACAGGTGCCCCTGGTATTACATTTCTGAGAGCAAGCTACAGACGGATTGATTGAAGGAATAACAACAGTGTATAGGGAGGTCCCAGCTGGTGCCAAGCAATCCTCCCCCTGATCAGAGCGCGCTCAAACCCTGGCACCGAGCAGGGCTGTGACATGAATCCACATGTTCCCCTTGGGCTGGCAGCAGCATTCACACAACCCGCACATGGAATGCTTTTAAGAGGATTCAGCTAAGGAACAGACACACTCTTATTTGTGGCCCAACCCCAGATCAGATGTCAGACTGCTTAATAGATGAACTTGCATAGATGAACTAACCCACCGCGACAACATACCTCTGGAGGGTCTCTCAAAGAAACCTTGTAATAATATTTTGTATTAGATGCTGAAAGGATTGTGACACATGGAGCCATTAGCAGCTTTTGACAATTTGGGCTGAAAAAGCTAACTTGTTTGTGTAACAAGAACATGACTTTAAGAGGCTAGCACTAAGGTAAGTTTTTAAACCAAGAGGAGACTTTATTGTCTTTGTTTTTCCCTACAAGCACAGTCTCAGAAAAACTATTTCTCCTCTCCTCTGTCTCATTTGCCTCTCATTGTTCAGGAGCTCATAGGGTTTTACTCCTCCCAAGATCCATAAATCATATGATTAACTTTCAGTCCAAGACTGTTTTATATGAGCAGAAGAAATCTAATTGGAATACAATCACCCTCCTACTGCTTTTCACAGCTTTCTTTGCATCTCAATGTGATCTGAATTTCAGATATCTCTTTCTGTGAGATATTTATTTTTTCCCCATCGTGCACCGAACCCAATTGTGCTGCTATCTTTTTCTGCCCTTTTAAGCTCTGGCTGTAAATTAACCATTATGCAGCTGAAATAAGTTCCTTTAGAGTTCATAAACAGTATTTCAGCATGATAGCTTCCTGACTAGTTGCATGGGAACAGCCTATCTGATCCCCTAAACATAAAGGGTTAATGCTGATTTCATTTCCCCCTCTCTTGACATACGTGCTTAGAGGCTCTCTTGCAAGGTGAGGTACTGGATGGACTAGAAGAAGAGGAAAAATACGGAAAAGCAGAACTCCAATTCCAGGTGCTGGACGAGCTACAGTTTGGGCAATCTTTGTGTTATGTTTATGTGTTTTGATTTGTGCTGATAGAGATTTAGTACAACTGAAAAATCCTACTGATTATGAACCAATTATTGCCCAGCAATTTACAGGCTTAAATTGCTCATTAAAAAGAATGTATATATCAAAACCGTTTCTTGTTAATTTAGTGTATAAGGAAGCTGGCAGGCCAAGGGCCCTGAATGCTGCTTCATTTAACCATGCAACCCACAAGCAGCACAAGCTTTTCTTCAGTTTCTCCCCTTGGTCACCCCCAGACCTTCCTCACACCAGGAAGGACAAGTCATGGGGGAAGCTAACACTCGTGGTTCATGAAAAAAAAACTTGCCTTCTTCTCTCAGACCCTGTGACTCAGTAGATTTTTTTGTGTATGTGTGTGCTAGACATACAGGTCTATCTGAGAAAAAAACAACAACCTTGAGATCTAACTGCTTGTACATGTGCAGGTATAAAAAGGAAACAACTCAGTTATTAGCATATGACCATGAGCAAAGAGACAGAAGGCAGAATTCCTGTGACTCCATGAAAATGGTAAGGGAATGCATCCTTCTGCCCACACCCTCCAGCCTGGGGGACCTGTCAGAGAGCTTCATAGCTTCTTCCCTCTCCATTCTCTTTTTTTCCAACAGACACCAGGGTGCCATGGGGACCAAACAAGCATGCTTGGATTTCATCCTAATGCGAAGTATAGACGTGGCAAGGTGCCAGCTCTGCATCCCGCAGCTTAGGCTATCAATCCATTAAGCAACCCAGTTGCGTTTATATAACTACATACCAAGCCTACTTCTGCTTCTCGTATTTTCAGCAGTCCCACTTGCCTCAGCAGAGCTACTTGTGCAAACACCTTGGGGAATTTGACCTGACAAGCGTCTAAAGAAAATCTTGCAATCAGTTACTCTGGAGTTTGAAGTGCAATGTGGATGTTGAATTGGATTTTCTATGTAAAGTAAAATTGATGATAAAAATGATTAAGCCATTAAATGAATACATCTCAATTCGCAGCTGGTTGTGAATCAGCGACAAGCCAATTAATCAAAAAAATAGACATTCTCATTATATGGACCTTCAGCTGCATTTGTTTTACAGCAGTATAACTTTTCTAACTTAGGTTTACAGCAGTGAGAGGAAGATCAGACTTACTGTGCTTGGCAGACACAGAAAAGATGCATCCACTAAAATGAAAAGAAAAACATTTTTGTGCCTGTTCTTGTTCAAAAGATAGCTTTTTGCCTATGCATTTTTGAGCAGGTGTTTTCCAACTTCCACCAATAGCAACAATAAATGCTCAAGATAAGACGGGATCAGAAATATAGTGGAGAACATACAATAAGGCCTAAATCAGTATTTATCTCACCTTATTTTAGCATGAATTTTTTACACCTAAACCAATCATCAAATGCTCCTCTTAGAATTTTCCTTAAGGGGAAATTCATCTGACCATGTGAAGAGTCATATTTCTTCCCACTGCTAAATGGAGCTCAAGTTGATTAGCTCAGAGGTAGATGTCTACATTTAATCAAACGAATCGCATCCACAATGGGATTCTGATCCACAAGTCTTTCCTCCCTGCCGATCATGGTGGGACCACATGATGGCATCCACACCGGTGCTGCACGCGCTGTACTGGAAGGGACTTTCTGTTCAGTATCGTTCTGCTTCTTGGCAATTCATTAAGTGTAGTTGCCATGGGGATACAGGCTCAGGGTGGCCTCGCTTTCTTCCCCTCATCCACTTACACACAGTGTGCACCGTACAATACTTTATGCAAATCACTTCCAAGTGGAGTTGCTTGTCATTAGCACAGACAACTCTAGAGGCAAAAACAAATAGAATTTGTCAGGGAGAACTCTGTCATTAAGGAATGTTGTCTGTAACCCCTGCAGTGATTCATAGTGCATTTCACTGTTTTCTGCCTACTTCTTCATATCTTTTATTTTTTTTTTGTTCACAAAGCATAAAACTGCCATTTTAGGTACCTTTTCTCCAATTACAGGTTTTATTGATATCATACCAGAAAGCTGGTTTCAGCTCTTGGCAAACTGGCAGCCCAAGAAAAGGATTTCCTGGATGTCATCTCCATTCAAATGCTGATAAAGTGCAGCCAAAGCAGCTTACTCAAACTGTAGATTTAAAGCTTTACTGGAGAAGGAAAGAACTAGGCAAGAAACTAGAGTCTCAATGGAACAGAGAAGTAAAACTGGAGAACTATCAGCCTCATGCTTTTTTTCTGGGGACAAGGCAAGAGAAAAAACATCTGTAACATGCCTACAGTGAAAACATAAATATATGTAACCTGACCTTGCTGAGCATATTCTGTATGAACCTGAGAGTAAGCTTGTACAACACAATATATAGAAATACCTGGATAGTCTGGACACCTGGTGCAGCTTAGCTGAGTGTTATCCCACTGTCCTGAAATAGCAGGACTTCGTGCTGATTCATCTGTACTTCTCTAGGTGTCTCTATGCAAAACTGCTTTGTGCCACTCACTGCACACACTTTGAATGTCTCTCTCAGGTCCCACTATCTTCATTGGAACTGCAGTCTGCTTAATAATTCACTGGTTTGAGCACTGACACCAGGCTAACTTCAATTTAATCAAAGTCATCAGTAAAATTCCCACAGAGCCTAGGCCCTGTCACATATGCTGCCTGAGACAGCTGAATTTCTTAACTGTAAGTGGTAAAAAAAAATTTTGTTTAATTTCAGCTAAGGAAAGAGAATATCCTAGTATCCATAAAAAATTCAGACACAGCTTTTAAAACATTAGCCACCCAGAAACATTTGTGTTACATAAAGTGTTCCTCATGAAACAGTGGGAGATCTGGCTGAAATTAGCAAGAATTACAATACCTCCCACTCTGAAGGTGAAAGGAGAAGCAAGGTTATAATTATATAAATGACTATGGGGGAAACAGTTGTTCTGTATACAGTATGGAAACCAAGCAGAGTGGAACATTGCTTAGAGACAGCTTTCCTAAAGCCAATATTTTGCTCCTCTCCTCTCCTCTCCTCTCCTCTCCTCTCCTCTCCTCTCCTCTCCTCTCCTCTCCTCTCCTCTCCTCTCCTCTCCTCTCCTCTCCTCTCCTCTCCTCTCCTCTCCTCTCCTCTCCTAACTCCAGTCACCTCCCTGGCAAAATTTCAGCCATGGGTACTGCACATCAGGACTCTCAGGATGACAGAGCCTTGCGCTCTCTAATCTTAACTCAATGCTGGTGGTATCTCTTTCACTCGGATATCTTTGGCATAAATCTGAGGTATGAGCCCATAACACCTCCGAAAGATCTGGAATACAGGGTCTGTATATTTGGAGGCTCCACATCCAGTATTTATCCTGGTAACCTGTGATTACAGTTCAGTCTTCTGAAACATGTGGCAACGTTGACAAACAGAAATATGACCTTTGAAGGGTTTTAAAATCCAATTGTATCTTACATCAGTTTGCCTTAATTGAGTCAGGAAATACGCAAACACACAAAAATATGGCCAAATATGTCCATGCAGCATTGCTGATTACATTTCCTAACCTCTCTGAAGAAAGTCCTGAATCTAAATCAACATCTGTCCAATGTATTAAGGCCTGCTTCCTAAATGTGGCTTCCCCTATAGAAGTAGCTGTTCACTTTTCTTTCTCTTCTACCCTCTCCACTTTTACAGTTTGTTTCCATCTACTTGGATGTCCTCAAAGAGGGTACTTTGCTACAAAAGCATTTCCCTCTCTTATCTTCATTTGCCATTTGCATAGGTCCCTGTCTCAGTCAGATCAGCTGATCAGAGTCATTGCATGGCTAGGGAATTCCTAGAGGCACATGAGCTATGGGGATACAGGGACGGGGCAAGGGAAAGCAACTCTGCTTTTTTTGGTGTGGCTGCTTTAGCTTATGTGGAACATAAAAAACACCCTGAGGCTTTGAGAGCTTTTGCTTCACAGAATGCCTGAATGTCTTTGCTGAGGACATGTGCACAGTGGCAATTACAGTTGCTACTAGGAGTGAAAAATCGTATTATTTTTCTGTTTTTCCTCTCTGATTTTTGTACGTTTGAAAATTGAACAGTATGATGTTGGTAAATTGGCACAGCTGTGACTTGCACATTAAATGAACTGTTAGGTGCCAGCAGTCTCAGACCTTCAAAACACAGAGCAGAAGTCGCCATTTACTAACCATCATGATGTGCAATACATGGTATCCTTATTGTAAGGAAAACAAGTACAGATCCCAAATACTGCTGTGGTAGCTGTTGACACGTGCAGACATTTAAATGGCAACTAAAACAAAAACTGACCCTGCAATGTCCCTGCAAGTATCATTAGTTTCCTGTTCAAATCAAATGGGAATGCTCTCCCATGACTACAGATTTCAGGAACAAGCCCTTAGTGGGAAAAGAGTCTTTCCTGAAGTAGTATCCTGCTCCACTCATGTTAATAGGCATTTTTGACTTCCTTTAACTGTAGCATGACGCAGCTTGTAGGATAAACATGAAGTCTGTAATTTTAACACACTAAACTATTATTAAGCCAAATATCTAAAGTATTTTAATTTAAAACTTCAAAGAATAGCTAGCTGGGCTGTAGGCATTCCTGCCATTAATTAAAATACAGTTGACAAACAAAGCACAGTCCATGAAACCATAGGATTGGAAATCTAGCAATGGTGACCCAGCATGCCAGTACAACGGAGTGAGAAGAATCAAAAAGGCTACAAAACACTAGATTTTCCACTCTGCCATATTCTTGTGAAATCTGTGTCAAACCATCTCCTTTCTTATTCAAATATTTGTCAAAATGCTTTACATCAGTCATGAGTTGTCGCCACCTCAATCAAGTTTTGTGACATTAATTTCTTCTGTTTTTAGCAGATGCTAATAATGAAAAAGTCCTTCACAGAAGCGCGCAAGACTTGATGTGTAGGCCCATACAGTTTTAAACGAGCTATTAAGCTATATAATGTCAATGTACATTTCCTGACTTTTTTATAATATGGATTAGAGAAATTTGAATTAAGTGACTTTTAAGAACATTGATTATTGATCTGATAAACTATAATGGCTAGCCATTAGGATCTGTTGTGTAAATAACCATTTTTAAAATTTTGTTTTGTCATAAAACTTCTTTTGAAAAGTACTTATGGTACTTCGCATGCTGAGTAACCACTTTTCAACATTAAGTACCTCAGCCAAAAATACATTCTTAAATTAAGCAGCTTTTAATTTATATATGATTAAAAAATGCTTTTAAGCCACTCAGCATATACTTTTCCTTGTACTTGTATAATTCTAAAATGGTAAAGTCACATTTTTTTTAATCCCTGAGAACAAAGATAATAGTAAAATAGGTGGTCAAGACATTGCACTGGACCCACATAATTGGTCAGTTGCCTTAAAGAGCAACTGCCTTTCGTGCCAATTCATATGTGGACAGATTTAAAGAAGAGCCCTTCAGCTCGTATCTCATTAACATTTTCCCTTGAGAACGTCTTTCTCTGTTATTTCCAGCAAACAGGGAGATACCGGCTATCCATGCTCAAATCTAGAAAAGGTTTGCTGAACAGGCTCTACATCATGTGAGTAATAATGGATGTAGAAGAAGTCTTTCCAGGTGATCTACCATGTCCTACTATGAAAAAGAAAAAAATAAAAGCAGAGAAGGTGGAGTCACTAGGAATGAAAGATGCTGATGGAGAAGAGTCTGCAGGCAAGCTGAGTGAGACACAAATAAGGCTAAAAGGAGGAAGCAAGCAGGTCTGAAATGGGGAAAAATGATGCCCATAGCTGGAATACTGTGGAGTCCACAGAGGAGAAAACAGAG
The DNA here is from genome assembly GCF_059628265.1 of Tinamus guttatus. Classification (NCBI taxonomy): domain Eukaryota; kingdom Metazoa; phylum Chordata; class Aves; order Tinamiformes; family Tinamidae; genus Tinamus; species Tinamus guttatus. The sequence goes on along the minus strand of NW_028290136.1, from coordinate 2,737,875 downwards.
GCAAAAGGGTGATGCAGAAACCACCCACAAACAAGCGTTTGCTGATGCATTTACTGGAGCTGCAAGGGTAACATCAGTTCCCTGTGACACAGACATTTCATTAAAGTGACTCACGCAAAGAGCCTGATATCCCAAAAAGTATTCCTAGGAGTAGAAAGGTAAAAGCCCTTCAGAAAAAGATGGGGATCTTTTCTAAGAAAAAGAGAAATTGCTTTAGAAAGGACATGACATGGGACAAAAAACAACCACACACACATGGGAATGGTCACATATTTTCTTCAGGTATTTTGGACGCTGTTGCTCTAACTGAGGCCCCACAGTGACTCAGACTCTTCCTCATGTGCTTTGCTCATCACCTCTGCTTGGGAGGGCAAGAGTCCGGACTGTGACCCAGGCCCACCTCGCGTTGCAGCAGGGGCCACTGACCTGTGATAGAGGGACAGTCCTGGCCTTGCATATTTGTGCAGAGGTGTCACGTACCTGCTTCTCCCTGCAGAGCCCGGGTATAAAGGTTCCTTACAGGGAAGCTCCGTGCCACAGTATTGCAGGACCCAGGCTGAGGCAAAGGGAACTCAAAGAATGTAGGAAAGATCCATGAAAATTGGAACTGACCTCAGCCTTACCCTGTTTTCCTCTCTGTCTCTCCCTAACACTAACTTGAAAGACTCAGCTAGCACAAACAAGAATGACAGGGGAGAGTAATGACACTGTAAATGTGTTGTAAATCACCGTAAGGATGAGTTTCATCAGGATAACAAACTCTAAAGTTCACGGAAATCTGTTTGTTGAGAGGACAGCACGCACTGAACTGAAAGCAAAGTTGACCGGAAGTTTCCATGTCTTCCTCGGCTGCTCTTATTTCTGTTTTATAAACTCCTTGCTTACTATTTCTTTTCCCCATAATGCCACCCATTACCTACATGGGGCATTTTCTATAAAGAGCCAGAAGGCATTATATATTTGTGAAGGGAATACACTTCAGTGTACCTTAATACTACATCTCCCACAGCACTCTCCGTACGCAGGATATTTTAATCTCTGGCACACTGGAACCATGTGCCAAACAGCATGTGTACCTTGCGGAGATAACCCCGAGTCAAGGTGTCTCGCGGAGAGCTGCCAGCACAAGCACCGACCTTCGGCCTCGCACGGCCTGTTCCCATTTAGCCACGCGAGGGGCTCACGTATCTGCCGCGGACGCCAGTACCTTGTGTTTGCTGGCCAGGCACCTACTCCGAGGGAGGATCTAGGCAGGCAGTTACACATGTGGTTGCTTTTGCTCAGAGTCTGGATTTTTATTTATGAAATCACAGAAATTCCATCTGTAATTTTGGTGGGCGTTTAAAGTTCTGGGAGCATCTTCCCATGTGCGCCACTGTGCTGTTCTAAACTCTTTATAGGAATTAAATGTTGAGAATGTGACTGAATAAATAGAGGCGGACATATTAAAAACTGTTCTGCTGGTATTTTTGGGGAAAACAACAACAACAACAAAAAACCTCTCTTGGCTATGTCTGTAGTCTTTCTGTATTTAGCTTCCCTGAATATTATATGAGACAACTCTCCTAGCATCTTGGCATAATCTGAAATGATCAGTTTTAATGTTTCTGTGAAAATTGCAGGAAGTAAGGAGGAAAGGTAAAGTGAAACTGCTTTAACAAACTGAACCAGATTCAGAGGGTTAAACGTATCCACTCAGAAAGCCAAAGAGAACACTTGGCCTTTCTATCCAACAGGTTTAAACGCTGAATGCTCATGACAGATGTCTTGCAAACAATCTATTGACCAATGCATACGTGTAGCAATTGAATGCTTGATTTCAAGTAAGGAATTCATTTTTTAAACAGTGCTTGGTTCACAGAAATAAGAGGTCCTATTTGCCAAACAAATTATTTCATATCAACTGTTCACTCATCTGTTGTAACGGCAACTTGTGCATTTTAATAATTGGTCGGGAATATTATTCAGTAATTTTTTTGAGTGTTTGATAGATAAAGGGTCCAGTACAGTAAGAAGCATGTTTGATGTCAGTGGGGTTTCATGAGCAACCTAGAGAAAGGTCATCTTGGTGTCAAAGGCTGCAAGAAATGTCACATGTTTTTGCTTAATTAATGCAGGCTAGGGGAGACTCCTCAGGGAGGACCTAAGATCAGAAGGAGGAAGCACACACTGTTGTACCAATTACCACTGCTTATTTGAGCAGCTCTCTCTTCGTGATTACTCTAGTTTAACCAAACATGTAATTTCTAGGCTGCATCAGTTTATCATAAGTGAATCTACTTGGATGAGTGCTCATTCCGTATTTAAATATAGATAGACCCATCCTTGCCAGGTGCTGAGTTTGCTCAACTCCCACTGAAATTAGCAGGGGCTCAGCATTTTGCAAGAATCACTTAGCAGTGCCCAGAATTGCGTTCTTTATGTGTCTTGTACATCAGTCCCAAATCTGTGCTCCTCTAATGTCCATTTGCATAGCAATCCATATTTCTTTTCTCTCATTTATTAGCAGACAGATATACATCCACTTGGTGTTGCTTCTAAACAAATGTTAGTGGCTGTCACTACTAGATACTTAGGCAAATTGAATGTATTTCTATTCCCTTTAGTACAGGAGCAATATTATACAGTGTACTTTAGCTTTCAGCTTTTCCTTCTGTACAGAATATTTATGGTCCATTTTGGAGTTGTCATCCAAGCACTTGGGGTCATTTTCTTATTAAAAAGTGCAGTATTAAGGCAATGGGGTACGGTTGGTGGTGTGTTTCTGGCTATTTTGTCATGCCTCAGGCTGAGTTGCCATCTACCACCAAAACCAATCTAATACTCAATGATAGTAGAAAATAAATTCCAAGTAGAAGATTTTTTTCTTTTTTTTTTTTTCAAATAATGTTTCATTGTAAGCTCCAGACTTACATGGGGGCATTTTTCATGTGGGAGCTCTTCAGAGATATAAAGTGATTGATTTTTATAAAAGCTGGCATGCATGACCAAGGGCAGATGGTGCATAAATTTGGGCCCTAGTCTTACATTCTGCTCTGTGTAGGTGGACCACTCAACTACTGTGACTGAGAAAAAAGGAATACAGTCACGAACAGATGCAAGACTCATGGGTACCGTGATCAGACTGTAGGAGCAGGACCCAAGCTTGCATTGCAATAATTATTTTACAGCCAACTTTCAGCAATACATTTAATTATGTAAACAGAGTGCATTTACATGCTTCTAATAGTGAAAAACTGGTGTCTACCTCAGATATACATTGTGCTGTTATAAACTGCATGATAGATATCTGTTCATACAAATTGCCCTCAGCACAACTAAGAAGAACATGCAAAATGCCCTCCCCAGGCAAACCTACTGCAGTGATGATTAGATTCGAAGGGCTACAGAAAGAGGAAGGAATGCAGACCTGAGCACTGTAGCAAGACACAGGACATTATTAGATTTCATCAGAAGAGAACCCACACCGCTCACATGGTCAGGCAGCTATTTATGTGTCCCATGCCTTCTATTTCACATTTGTTGTGTTCAGCTGATTTTCATCACTGATCTAACACACTTGCTCAAAACTGTCATTTCTTGTCCAATGACTTTTTGAATAGAACATGTTCCCAGAATATGCGCAGCCAAACTGATAGCATAGAGTAACAAACTTAAAGGGCCTCCATTTGTTTATCATTTTCCAAGTTAGAAAATGCTTCCCATTCCTATCCTCTTCCCTAAGAGCCTCCAAAAAGATGTGCAAGTTGATAAGACAGCAAAGATGATGTCCATAAGAAGAGGACATACTGACAGACAAAGGTCACAGGAAAGCTTGGATGTCCTTAGGAAGACCAAACTAAGGAAAGTCATAGAGTGAAGAGGAAGAGGTCACTAGACCTTGGGAAATGAGGAACAGATACCATGCACTCTGTTTAGGAATGGGCGATAACAGGGGCACCAAAATTAAGCAGTGATGCACTACATCTATTTTGAAAGTGTTGCCTATACCTTACAATTTCTTTGCTTTATTGTGCTGTGGGCAGATTTACAGAGCAGACTCAATTTCGATTTTAATTTTAGAGGATCCTGCAGTTCTGAAACTGCTGGGAAAACCTAGGCTGATTCCCTGGCTGAAAGGCTGAAGAATCCCCCATTATTTAGGCCAGAAATGAAGCAGTGACTGCAGATCACGAGCAACTGGTCTGGATAAACAGAATGAAGGAAACTGCTGGTGAAAATTCCACATATTCCCAGTTACTTTTTTGTTTTACCAGGTATATGAATATTTGCAGTAACTGATTTTGGCTCGCTGTGGGAGACTCTCACATAAAAACATTTTCTAACATAGCAACAAAGCATTCTGTATACAGAATCAGTTTGCCAACTAATTTACCTTGATTTCTAAAATGGAAAAAAGTTGTTACATGGCTGGTCTTTGAAATATACATTCATTGACTGTTAAACATTTCTGTGGTATTTCTGCACAGTAATTCTGGCTTCACTCTTTAGTTTGAAATATTTTGCATTTGGTTTTCTACCAAAACAATAGCATTGCTAAGATTTTTCCTCAGGTAGCTATGCTGTGGCATGTCTTTTTCTAGAATTTGCACTTCAAAATTAATCATCACGTCTCCATCACATATTAAATAGGTTAGATAAAGTGTAAAAACAAGGGCTGTACCTGATACTTGAAAGTTGCTATTCCTGACAGCACTTCATCTTTTTCATACCCATATTGGCTTTTATCCCGGCCCATCTATTCCTTAATGTAAGTGTTATAAATTGCTGTAAAGTGCCATAAAATATAATAAACATGAATCAATATTTCTTGGTTAAAAAACTTAGAAATGCTGATGAAGCTCAGGTTTATTATAGATGTCCTGAACCCACAATGTGCCTTTATTATATATATATTTTTTACCTTCATCATTTTTTTCAGGTCTTGAGTTCATGTGTGTGCATGCACATTCATTCTTCACAAATCAAGGAGGCAATGAAAGTTAAAATTACTAATGCAGAGCTAACGAAGCATCTGAGATTTTAACCAGTTGTTTTAGAAAGGATATCTGCACAGGGTTGTTATATCTGATATGTGTGACTCAAGTAAAGCGAAGGTCTTATGGGTCTACTGAATATTAAATGTGCACAAGGCACCAGAAAGTTTGGGTTTGCCCAGCTACTTAGAGTTAAGCATATGCTTAAATGCTTTGCTGAATCAGGACTTTAATGAAGAAGCATGGCACAGTAGTGCTATTTGCCATAAAAATTCATCATTGCCATGGAACTCAGCTCATTAAAGAAGATGCCATGATTTGTGTTTGGAATACGAAAGAAATATGATGCCTGCATGGTGCATTAAATACCCAAGCATACACATGCATTTAAATTCTTGCTATCTTTTTAAGGATATTGTTGTGAATTATGTTCTTGCGTATGCGAGAACATCCTTCACAATGAAGTGACAGTTCGTTTCCACATCCAGCTGATGCTCTTTACATATTATTAGTATTATTTATTCTCAGTCTAAAGCTAGTGATGGATCTCTTTGTCCTCGGCGGGTGGTGCGGTTTCTCTGCAGGGAGTGCCGTGGGCTGGGACGCGATGCTTCCCGGCGCATCTGAAGACCTTCTTGGTGGGAGGGCTCGCTCAGCCCTGGCAAGAAGATGGCAGGGCAGGCCCCGGCCACTGCAGACACCTTAGGGCTGCATGTGGCTACGGCCGGAGGGGACGCCAGTGCTGGCCTGAGCTCCGGGGCTGCATCATGAAGATGAGAAAGATGATGGGACATGACATGACACTAGGCCATCTTGCCAGAAAGATCCCTGCCTAGAAACAGGCCCACCAAAAGGCAAGAAGGATAATATGTCTCTCTCTCTTTTTTTTTTTTTTTTAATTTAGCTATTTATAAATGTGATAGTCCTCTGCCTTCCCTGCCTCTGTCAGCACCCCAGGGAAGGATGTGTGAAAAGCTCCAATCTCCCTTGAGGAGAGTTAGTATCTTGCTATTGCAGTGAAAGGCTGTGCTGTGCTCACATGGCAGCCCATAGATTTCCTTAGACAATTTTTCCCATCTTGGATTTTGTTTGCTTCCTATTTTCCTCATGCTTGAGAAGAATATTCCAGCTCCGCAAAGATGTCATGGAAGGTCCATTCCTTGCACGTCAGCTTCAAAATGAGGAGTCCAGAACTGTAATAGACTTTCTTGGCTTTACGCTTTGTTTTTCTCTCATGAAAACTTTCCTTCTGGCTTGGAGCAGGATCAAATTTCAAAATATCCAAATCCTCCATGCAAGAGCATTACATCTCTCTCTAGAGCCCCAGTTGCTACTTCTTGCAATGACAAATCCCACCAGTATGATAAAAAGAAGTTTTTTGTTAAGAAAAAGGTTGATATATCTCCCTGAACCAAATTGATAATAACTTGCTTTTTATAGGCAAAAATACAATTTGAAATATTCAAGCTGAAAAGTTCCTGCCTCGGTGGTTAAACTATTCCTGTATTCACACTCCACATCTCTGTGAATTCCTTGATGAAAGGAGGCAGACTTCACGGATTACTGCAAAGAAAGGAGCAATTGCAAGTGAAGTGTTCTGTGAACTCATGTGCAAAACTGCTGTTCAATAATTCCAAAATAATGGAAAGAACCTGTATCCTCAAGACCAGGGCTTGCTCTAACCCCAGCCCCATCTGTAAAATCCAGTGTGGACCTGTAGGCAGATTTTTTATTGCTTCCATTCTGATAAGCCATCCTTTGATTACATTTGAAGACAATATGATTTTTAATAAGGCAAAGAGAAAGTTGGATGGTTCTAATCTCTTCTTCCGTGGTATTCTTCTCCATCTTTTGAATATGTGATTTGTTATGTTCATGAAGGGGAGTCAGTTTACACTGTTAGAAAATCTTCTTATTCTTAAATAGTTAGGATGTTTCTTACAGCATAAATGTATCTCTCAGCACCTCACGGTACTGCTCTAAGAACATTACAGCAATGCCACTAATCTTACTGGCAATACACACTGAGATGGAAAGAAAGAAAAAAGAAAGGTGCTAGCCTGATGAGAAGCTGTACTCAGGCCTTAGCAAAAAAAAAAAAAAAAAATCAGAGGAAGAATTGCAGCCATAATGATTAACAAGGAGTTTCCAGAAGTTAATATACCAGGCAAAAGGGTTGCTCCTTCGGAGGCTGAGCAGTGGAGAGTGGAAGTTAAAATGACTTGTGCACCATTGAGCTGGAACATGCTGCTCCTGGGTCACTGCTCTGCACTGCTCTGGCAGGGCACCGCTTTGGTATTGTTCATTTTCAATGACATAAAGAGTCGGGTTAGTACAGGAAGCAGAATCAAAAGGCCAGAGACCAAAGGGAAGACAAAAGAGAGGCCAGCGGTAAACATGGAGGGTTCCAAAGACTGTGATGCAAAACCAGAAACAAACACAAGCCCTGAACAATGATAAGTTCATTACTTCATGGATCAAATGGACTAGGGCTAGTCAAATGGACTCACTGCTCTAGCTTAGAATTGTCCCTTTCATAGCAGAGACAGCATGCGCACGTGAACTGGAAGAAGAGCTGATCCGTAGTTTACATTGGCAGTGGAGATATACGTAAGAATGTCATTTTGCCCCTAAAAGGTGAGTGCACATGGAATTGTACAATGCATTTTTTATAAATATTTAACAGCTAAAGCAGGCTACCACCACCATACCTTTTTATGACCCCTGCTATAATGCTAAGTATGAAAAGGTGCATAAACCTCAAAGAGCTATTCATTTATCAGGAAGAGGGATGCTCATTCTAAAAACTAGGGGTAATAATTTATTGTTTGGATCTTCTGTAATAAACTTGAAATAATGCTCTTAAATTTCAGAATTTTACTGTCAGTGAGACAGTCATTAGTTCTTATGACTGAATTTTCACACCATAACATTCATCAGCCTCTCCAAGCAGTCCTCCTGTACTTTTCTCAGGATCTACACTGCCAACGTACAGTGGACCCACTGCCCTGGAGCTCTCAATGGCAGGCCACACTCCCAAATCTTCTTAATAACTGAAGCACTAAAACTTCAGATATTTTTCCCTTTCCTTTTCACATATATGAGAGTCATATCTTGCCCCAGCTCTGCCTATATCTTGCCTCCATTTCAGCCAACTTGGGAGCATAACCATCACTTTGTCTGTATTACAGTGTAAGCTGGCTGAGTTGTGTATGGGGGAAATAAGTTCTACTTGGGAACTCATGGAAAAGCCCATGAGGTCACCGTGTTTAATGGTTTCCATGCATACAGTGAAATTGACAGTTAGGAAAGGAACTAAGCTAGTAGACTGAGCTTTTGTCTCCATATTCTCTGTTTGCAAAGCAGAAAAGTAACACTGTCCACTTCCAGGTCTTTGAGAGGAAAAAGGGAGAAAAAGGTGTCACACTGGGGTGAGGGTAGTGCATGTTTGTAAACCTGGTCTGGACACTGTTACTGCTGTAACAGGCAGTTAGTTGCTAGGCTCAATATAAAGTTGTAATTATACATAGCTAACATTTATTCAAAATATCAACAGTCTTCAATTAACTAGGGAGGATGAAGAAGAGGCAGTTGAGTGGCAGCAAAAGAACAGGCAGAGTCAGGCATGGATAAAGTGGTACGTTTGACTACATCAAAAGCTTAAGACCAGAAACAAAACTGATCGGTTAAGAAGTGATAAAATGGACACAGCCCTTAGCATCTAAGCGCTAACCTTAGATTGTGTTCCCAGAGAGAAACATGAAGTCAAATTTCTCTGGACTTCACAAGACTGATTTTTTAACCTTGCATTCGCATTTCGGCACTTCCTAATTCCAGGCTGGATTCAATGAAAAAAATAATTAAGCACTCCAGTTTTTGTATTAAACAGTTTAGAACCTCGCATAGTGTCAAGGACCAGTGTAAGCTCAACAACAACCTAGCAATACAGACTATCTCTCACTTCTAAGTGAGAGAGAGTCTTCTAAGTGCAAAGGAGGTATCTGAATCTTCAAGATCATCTGTCTCAGATCTTAAATACTTTCCCATTCTAGGACTGAGGGAGATGTTTTACTTGCTCGGGAATGAACGAGTGTTCACAGGTGTGTAATGAAAAAATAAAGAGATTTTAGATTGAGAAATGACAGTTTTGCTTCGGAGATTTATATGTAAAGCAAATGTGATTGCTAAAATACAGGCAGTTTTACTGAGATTCTTTTTTCTTATTTTTATTGCTATAGCAAAAGAAGCACTTGATTTCAGTGCATGAAAATCAAAAGGCATGACCGATTTGCTTTGTACTTTACTGAGATGTTATTATACCAATACTATGTTGTGATTTAAAAGTGCTTAATTTAAAAAAAAAAACACATGCAAAAAAGCTCTGTAAGTAATCTGAGTCAATGATACTCTGATTATATCTAGATCACTAAATTAAATAGTGCCAGACAAACATCCTAGGCACCTAAATTCATCTGACTATAAAGTTAAATAGTTTGAATGTTCCTTGATGTGGTTTTGTTCAAGACCTGACTACACCATCCCAGGCTATTCCTAGAGAGATTCTGGGGGTTAATGTGGGGCAGTTTCTATTACAGACTGCCATATCTGGCAGCCCGCTGCCATCCTGTTTCAAAGTCTATGAGAGTGTAACAATATGAATGGAAGCCATTTTGTGCTAGTTGGTCTCAGGGCCAGAAAACTAGGGTACAAGTAATCTTTCTGGCTATGAGACTACTGAAATCCTGAGACTTCACTGGATGGTCATAGAAGTCTTTTGGATCCATTGACTAGCTGTGATTGATATTGCATATGCAATCAATTCTCTCTCATTCTTTCTTATGTTCCATTGTACCTTCATATACCTGAAGGTCTGTATTTCAAGTCATTGGTTCAAACAAAACAACTTTAAACAATACGGCAATGTGGTATCTTCTGTGTTATCCCGAAGGTAGTAGAGGAGGGAAAATTCTCACTTATCCTGTGTTTTTCTAGCTCCTCGTCTTTCTTGTCATCAGTACCACATTTAAAGTTCTTCAAGATCAAACTTGGCAATTTTACAACAAGAACCTACAGCAATCTTTTCATAGCTGAGAAAGCAAAACCAGTCAGTCCAAATCCTTTGTCCTCCCCAAATGTGTGGAGGCCAAGGCAAGATTAATAAAACAATCTGAGATATCAAGAAGAAAATTAGAGTGCACATTTCTCCAGCATTGCCTAGGTTTGTCGGGTTATCCTTCCTCCCTTCCTGCTACCAGTCCAGAAAGACAGAAGACTCTTGCAGATCCCCTGTGAGGAATCTGCCAGCCTGGTGAGGAAGTCGCAGATGCCCTTGAGTAGCTTAAGTGATACTACAAGTTTATGTCCTTAGTGTTCAGGCAGCAAAAATCTTCCATAATAAATACTACAGTGAGATTCACTTCGGAAAGGTGTTTAGTACAGTTAAGCTAGGAACAAGCAGTAGTGTTGTTCTATAGAACTGGAAAAGTCTAAGCCATACTCATTTTTGGATAGATTTTTGAACACCCACACTAAGTAGTTCTCACTCAGATCAGTGATTTACCTGAACGTATGCTGGTCTGTGTGAAGAAAAATAGACACTTCATAGAGCAGAAGCTGGTACGGTAGATGGTTGAGGAAGACACGACACACCAGCTATCACATGTGGTTTCAAAGAGCATTGCTTGTAACCATGCTAAAAAGCCATGTATAGATATTGGTTGTTTTGAGTGCCAGTGAAATGTTTCAAGTTTCATAGGCTCTTATTAAGCACTGTGAACCAGTGCACACCATAACGTCTAACACCCACACATTTTACCTGAAATTTATACACTTAACACTGATCTAACAAGGCGCTTATTTACATGTCTTCTGTAGAATTGTCTCTGTATCTGGACCATATTCCTTCCATTTCCTAACCAACCATACCCTCTACTCCCACTGTGAGCAAGCAAGGGATTACATATGTAGGTATCTAACAAAATACTCCATCAGAATTAGATGCAAAGGGGACCTATGGGTGCATCGGTTTATTCCGACTTTCTTTTCATACTGTTGTCACAGGAACTACTCTCCTGCTAGGAGAGTACTACTCTCCTGCTAGGAAAGTAGCAAATTTCTACTGCTTCACAGGGTATCTCAAATAGCCAATCCCTGGATCTAAAAACAGCAATTTTATCTTTGTGGTTGATGCCAGGAAACCATTTTCAAATTAGGTGTTTCCATCTCTGTTTTGAGGCCTCTTGAATAGAAGGAAAAATCATGCTAAGACAGGGCTACTGATTTATACCGGATGAGATTGTTGTCAAGATGCTAAGATTGCCTGTGGCAGTTCTAACTGTTTAAGCTGTGCAAAGTACATTATCATCAGGAAAGAAAAAGGGTTATAAAAAGAAAAGAAAAAAAGAAAAAATCTTTGAATGGTGAAGAGGTAAACAAATTTTAACATCTACATTCTTTGAAAGTCATATGATTACTAGAACAACTGCCAGATTGCATTTATTTCCCTTGTCTTTCTTTACCAAAGGTATGTATTTTTTTCCTATATGTAACTTCAGCAAGGAAGAATCCCAGGCAAATATTTGCTGGAAACTCATAGTTACACTTGTATTTTTATTTTTTTGCAATCAAGGGTTAAGGTCTATTCAGACATACTAATTTATTTTTCAGAATTTTCAAACACATAAAAGGGTAGGAGATTCTGATAAGGCCCTATTGTAGTTATCATGTGATATAACTACAGCTAAGGTCATGTCGACCTGCTCTGTTCGAGTACATCATCTACTTAGCAGAAAAGAAAACAAATTGTGTCACATTTTATTCCATCAGCGGTTGTAAATGAAAAGGATATTTTGAGAAACAGAATTAATAATACATTAAAATAACTAGAAAGAAAGGCTGATAATTAAACGTGCTCTGTAATTCAATCCCAGCCTGAACAATGAATCTACTCTTTTGGTAACCGTTCTTTTTAATTACAGAAGTGACAGTTCTGAATGGCTCAAACCTGCTCTGTCATCTTGCACACAGAGACAAAGCCAATTAAGAAGCAACCAAAGCAAAAATATAGATCATTCATTTTGCACCCAGTTTACCCGGTACTTCACATCTCTTTGAAGAATGCAAAAGAGGAGTAGACACAGATCTGGGCTATGTGTGTTGGTTTGTTTCTTTTAAAGGTCTTAACCATTTACTATGTAGAAGCAAGAACATTCAGTAGCATGACTTTCTGAAGCTGGTACAGATTCATCGGGTAACCCTTTCATATCACTTTGGGTATTCTTGGAGTAGCTTTATGCAAGAAAAACAGGCAAGCCAGGGCCTAATGACAATTACAATAATTTATCAGAAATAACCAAAACTTCTGTTATCCAGGCTAATTTAACACAGCGATGTTGTGAGGCATGGAAAAAATGTTTAGTAGAGCCATATATCATCTGCTAAAGGGCCTTCTTTATCAGGTTTCTAGTAGAGTTCTGTTTAAAAGACAAAGACAATCTATCTCTTCACTGCTAGCAACCGTTGAAATGAAATGTAACTCTCACAGTTCATATTGGATGCATTTGCATAATGATGCTGTATGCAGTTACACAGTTGGAGGATATGGCTCAAAGAACACCAAGGAGAAACTCCCTGGCTGGTATTTAATAATAGCTACTTGCACCCATGTGCATGGCCATGTCTGGATCATCATTCTGCTTTTCCATGAATGCGTGTATTAAAACAGCTAGATTCTATGCAGGATTTGATAGCCAGTTCCAAATTCCTAAAATCCTTTCAAAAGGACGGTGTTTCCTGATAGTTATTCTACTGTCTGGCCAAAGAGCATTCCTTCTGGCTGAGGACTTGACTGTAGAAGGGAGGAACTGAAGTTTGCAGCTGAGGAAGGGACAGAAAAATTGAAAAGATGGGGCAAATCCTAGGTGGCACTTTCTAGCTTGTGTTTCTTCAAGTAGGGATCCCTGAAGATCCTTGCTTAGGATATACCTAAACTTGACTGTCCCCATTAGATTTAAACACTAACATGTTATAAAGATTAACAGATTCCATCAAAGTAAACAGATTATCTACGTATCAAATCATATGTTTTATCATGTGATTTTATCATGTAACATTTTTCCTGAGTTAGCAGTAGCAATTGCTTTTCCTACAATGTGTCTTGTACACAGTGCTTGGGATGATGCACTGCAGAAATAGATAGCAGAGTGCAAGCAAAATCTGCTCCTCTAACAAGATTTAGGAATGTTGCATTTGCTTGAATTATATTATTCAGTGTAGTATCACAGGTAAACTTAGATGTGGTGGAAAAAAAAATATTCTTACATTTGGTTTCAAAGGATAAAGGAAACTTTGAAGGGAATATCCCCTTCTATCCATTTAAGTCTGATCTTATTGTACTGCTCAGGAGACAGGTCCTCTGCTTTCAGTGAGCAGCACTAAGAACTTGTAGGCATTTGCTGTTTGCTTTTAACATTAGGAAGATGATGTAAATTTAAAGAGCAAAAAGCATTCCATATTTTCCCCAGGAAGATTTACTCTAATGATAAGCAAAGCAGAAAGCTTTTAGACCCAAAAAGTCTGGTTGTTTGGGACTGAGTAAAGGAACAGCACCACTGTCATCAGCAACTATTTGATGTACACCAGGTGAATTGCTAAGGAACAGTAGTGCACTCACACTTTAGGAATGTATACAGCAGGCTATACCATGAAGCTCCTTCCAGAAACAACCCAAAACACAGTTCTGGAACTGGATTGTAGCAATAACTATTTCTTGATGTACATATATTCTTGGCAATGCTGATATAAAGAAAAAACACAAGCTTTTAAGAAAGGTCAGAAATTGGTTGTGGTTTTGAGGGTACTATTTGAGCCCAAAAAAGAGAAAACAACATAATAAAACAACAAACAAACAAAACCTCATCAACACCATGGATTTCTGACTAACATAATTCATACTCATATATGCAATCATATTCTGTGATTCTGTAATACTCCCTCCCCTGAACTTGGCACCAAGAGGTCTGATGTTCCTGGCCTCCTACAAAACATTGCATTTATTGAAACGGTGTGAAATTGTCTAAGCCAACAAATTGCATACAGGTATGCCTCTTTGAGGAGAGGTAGGATTCACTGAAGCACATCCTGAGATTCTGATGACTTTCTGCATGAATATAGGTGATACTTCATATAGCTGCTGGAGAAGCAAGTGACACAATCCTAGCTCTGCAAGAAAAGCCCTAGAATATGAACATGTGTGCGCTATATGCCACATGGTCTTGGACATGTACTCGATTCAGTTCATAAATGTTCTTGTCCAGTTAAGAAAATGTGATTCAGATATAAAAGTAAGCTCTGTTTTATGTACTGTTAATAATTCCGCTTCCTACTGAAAATGTAACTCTGTATTCAATGCCTTTCTACAGCTGAAAAGAACTTAATAAAATCAGTTATCAGGTTTGCTACTAGTATTTCTTTTATTATTAAAAATTCTGAAAAATAAAATAGGATATCTAAGAGGACAAAGCACAGGGTGAATCAACTTAGCTAGATCCTAACATGTAAGAAAAATAAATAGTATTATTCAGGTTAACAAGAGGGTGACTAGTGTGGGGTCAGATTTTACAGCAATATAGAAAGCAGTAGAGGACACTGGGAATGATACAAGCTTTCGACTGTTAGATCACACAATGGAGCATAAATAATGGATATAACACAGGTTAAGTATCTGTGATGCCTTTAATCTGATTACTAGAATGCGTCATTACATTGAATATTTAGTACAGAAAGAATGATAAGCAAGAGAATGCTCAATATACTCCACAAAAAAATATTACACTTGCTTGATTGATCACTGAAGATGAAAAATCTTGATTAAATAGCATAGAAAGAATTGCTCACACAAATCTGTACACTGCTTTGGTAGAAACAGTGTAAACTCATATCCTGAACTGAAAAATCTGAAATGCTTTATGAAAAACATCAAATTGCCAACCACACACATTTAGCAAAAGAATAAAACTGGCAGAAGAAGAGTAGATTCAAAAGCAAGAGAAAGCAGTCCCACAGATGGAGCTACAGAGAGAAAAAATAGGAAAAGCTTCTTTGCCTTGAGAAGGCCTTCTAAATCCCCACTTAAACTGAGCTGCATTAATAATTTATTTGCTAGAGAACTATTTGCTATAGACAGAAACTATATATTTTATACCAACAGAAGGAACTCCAGCCCCTTCCATCTAAGATCACCACATTTAAGGTGGGATTTTTTAGAATACTGTCCATATTTTCCCCAAGGGAATCAGCATTTTTAGGATGAGCACGTCCCCTAGGTATTCAGTAAAAGCTGACAGACGATGCTGCCAACAGGTTGTTTTTAAGATTCGGATGCTATGTCTAACACCACTGAACTCAGGGATTTGTTTGTAAAAATGTGTCCCCTACCTCTTCCCTACCTGCTCTGGGTTGTGTGTCCTGTCCTCTGAGTGCACTGGGCCTTGTGGTGGGAAATTGTGACAAGGGCTTGCTCCTTCCTCCAGGGTCAGATATCTTGTTGACCCTTATCCTGGCATGCTGGTACAGGCATGATCCCCCGTATGCAGTAGCACCATCTCTCCTAGGATTGTGTTTCTAGCGCCGCACTGGGAGAGGCGGGAGCAAGGCCTACATGGCGAAAGCCACCTCAGCTCCGCAGCCCGCGACCTGCCCCAGGCCGTGACCCGCTGCACAACTAGCACAGTCAAATGGAGCCGGGTGGCGCTTCCCCGGTGTCCATGGCTTGTTCCTCAGAGCCTCTGGGGCTCTTCCTGTTTGTGGAGGACAGAAAGCAAAAATGCTTTGACTCTTTGTGCAGTTGAACAGGACCACATGTGGTGTAACATAACAGAGAGTAAAGGAAACACAGTCACAAGGAACATTCACACGGGAAGACTCTTCATGTTATTAACAGTGGGTGAAAACCTTTGGCTAGCTTTTGGTATTAAATATCTACATTCATTTCTATTTGCTTGACACATTCCACTTTATATTTCACATCTGCTTCTGCTCACATTGTACTGAAGTTATGTTTTCATGCTTCAGGTTTCCAAGTGCCTCTTGCTAGGACATATATAGAAAAAGAAGGTGACAGTACTTGACCCTAGGAACTTACACTATACGTGCAAGCCAAGTTTATATCTAAAAATCTTCAAAACCCATGTCAGAACTTGTAAAATGGCTTTCTATTTCTGAAAATGTTTGAGATTATAAAACTTCATGTACTTTTTAATGCCAAGTATTCTAATAATAATCCATGAAATAAAAGACAGAGGAATACCTCAGAATTGCCAGTGACTTGGACATCCTCTATTGGCACACTAAAGATCCTAGAACCAAACCACCGGAGTGCTAAAGTGTCACTTTTTGGTGTACTGTTGGCTCCTCTAAGCTCATGTTTTACTGTTGACCAAATATTATTTCTTACCACGAACTGAGGAATGTTTCCTGAAGAAACTGTCATTGAAACTGATACTTCTTGGCATAAGTTTGTATGACCAGGCATTTTCTACTGAAAAATCAGTCAGACAAAAATTCTCTGTAAGCTTCATATAAATAATCACTGAAATTAGACAAAATATAAATGGACTTGGCATGTTAAATCAGTATTGTTTCCAAGTACAAAACATGGCAAACAGAAGCTCTTAGAATTGTTTTAAAGTGAAAGTGTAATTGAATGGCATGTATCTTAATCTAAACAGATTTTTCTTGCTTTTAATCCACTGGAAATGGAAATTTAAGTGCACAAGCAGTTCTGCCCAAGCAGCCAACCTTAAAATGCCTTTGTATTTAAATAGAGTGGCATCTGACATTTCTATGCCCATGTGTTATCAGACCTCAGTTTACCCTTTGGAAAGCACCAGCATAAGGGGAGAACAACAGAAAGTGAGAATTTGTGCTGGTTTGAGGACAGCTGGAACTCTGATTTATTACAAAAGTTCAGGATGTCCCAATTAAATCGGACACTTGAGAGATATGAAGACTTAAATGTCCCCCAAAAGCTTTGATCTAATGTGATTAAGCTGGCTGTTTTTGCTAATGATAGACACATTCCAAATTGCAAATATATGATAAGTAGGTATAATGTGTTTTTACTGTTGTGTTCTTATAAGAAGATGCCTCAAAAAGCATCTGCTTCCATTTCTGCTTCCATTTTCTATTGTCATCACTTACAGCTTTTTGCACCTATAATACAATCCTTTTTGAGATACATGATGCCTTTAGCTCCTAGGAACTTTTATTTTGAGTTATTTTTACCCCTTGACTCTTCTGCTACCTCTTTTTTTGAACTTTGCTTGTTGATTTTTAGATTGGTATGCATTTGTGAAATGTCTGTGACTTCTTTTTCATGTGGAAAAACATTGTTGGTACCAACAGAAAACAAAACTCGAAGAAAATGTACCACACTGCAGTGTATAATACTGTACGAGAGTGCAGTGCAGCTGGCATTTTGAATAGGCAAGGAAACATTATGTCCTAAATATCTGAATAACTTTGAGTTGGGACAGCTTAGAAGCTGCTCTCAGTTGTTCTCTCGAGAATTGTTGGTGGACCGTAAGCAAATATAACTTCCTTGCTTAACTTTCACAAAGATAAATATTCCTCAAAAAAGGGAAGAGCAAGTAAAGGAAAAGGGAAAATGCGTGTTCTGTAGTGTTAAAACAGTTTAAAAAGTAATGAATAATAGAAAGAAAATCCATTTACAAGCTCATCATTTTCAAATTTCTGTAATTCTCTGATTTAAACACTAGACACATGCACACATTTTAAGTCACTGAAAAGTTACCACTCACAGTTTCCTCCCACCATGACAGATTGTATTTAATTGAACAGTTGCTGTTTTAGAACGGCCATTAAAAATGCATATATTCAAATACTCTTAGTACAGCGTATTGCCCTTTTAGTTCATTTCCTCCTTTTATGTAGCAGTAAATATCCTTTCTTATTCTGGTTCTAATTTATTTAGAAATAATGTGATTCTTACTAAGGGCAAAGACTAGATTTTTTTTAAAGGAAAGACTAAGCTTATTAGTCTTCTTGTTAACATTTTTTTTAGTGACCTGTTGTCTTTCAGTCCTTCTACCATTGGACTCCAGGGTCTTTGGGGAAATGATGCTTTTAGAGGATAAATTTGATTTTTTTTTTCAAGTGGCTTTAATAGTAAATTCCTGCTGTGAAAATAATTCTTACCTTACAGGAAACTAATATTTTTGCTTTCAATCAGAGACAAAGGATTCTGACTGTAGGTAAATGGAAAAAAGGAGATTCATCTAATCAGAGTTTTACCAGAAGCCATGGTATCCACGTTCACTGTGAATGGCTGAAGTGAATGTCTCTGGCTACCCTCCCTCTCAGCTTATACAGACTGAGTTATTCCCTAAATACAACCACACACCAAGTGAGAGAGCTAGCTGTTCATACAGATGTTTTCAAATGCATACATATCCACACTTCAGTAATAACCTGGTATGGAACTAGCAAGATGAAGCCATGATTAAACATTATGTCTGCTGCCCTGCAGTATTTAAATCTTGAACATTTTTAAATGACTTTCTTTTTCTTTTAGTAGATAAACAGGTCTAACTCTAAAACCGATTAAAATTAAAATAACTAATTCTATGAAATAGGGTAACTATGATATATCATTGTCCTGGATCACTGGGCCAGACATTTGATGGCAGTAAGCTGTAAAGTTTCATTAGCATAAATGGAACTATGACAAATTTGCATCTACTGAGGATCTGGCCCACTGTTTGTCGATGACCATCTCCACAAATGCATGTGGCTTACGTGTTAGGTGTGGAGATTACTTAGAAAGTTTTATAGTCTGTGAAAGAAAGAAATGGTTATCTCCAGTGGCAAATCTAATGCTTGGTGGACTCTGACATTGTTCATTTTTCAATTGTCTAAATGCATTTTTATTTTCTGAGATTTTTTCAATAATACAGAGAAAATAAAATCAACATTTCATTACTATTTATCTTATGGCCCCGGTGATCAACTTGAGAAAATATACATGATTTAAAATCATCAAACCAACATTATTTGAAATGAGTTTAAAAAAACAGAAAAAAAAAAAAAGTCCATGTCACTAAACTATTTGCTAAGCATTCCTCTGTGATGTGGGACTAGAAATGCAGCTGCATGAAACAATGACACGTTGATTAGGTAAATATGAAAAGCATCAAAATAAAAGTGTTAATTAGGAAGAAATCTAGATGAATAAGACACTCTTTTACATTAGGTTTTCTCCAAAACTTTAAGTTATCAACACTGTAAACAGATACAAAAAATAAGAGTATAACTGGAGAACTTGGAATCAGAAAGATCCGTGATCACAAAGAAGTTTGCAAGAGAGGGAACACAGAATCACAGAATCATTATGGTTGGAAAAGACCTTCAAGATCATCGAGTCCAGCTGTAAACCCATCACAACCTGGCCTATTAAACCATGTCCCTAAGTGCCTCATCTACACATTTCTTGAACACTGCCAGGGACAGTGAATCCACCACTGTCCTGGGCAGCCTATTCCAATGCTTCACCATTCCTTCCATGTAGAATTTTTTCCTATCTAACCTGAACCTCCCCTGGCACAGTGTTTTTTGTTTGCAAACATAATTGCTATTTGGCTATGAGCAAATCTGACAATGTGTTTTCAGACAAATATAGAACAGGTCCTGCCATGTCTATGTCAAACCAGCGTTATGTGCCTTTGGACCTATAGTAGGAAGACAACACCTACAGGCAGAAAGCCCTAACTGGATGTCAAAAAAGTTGTTAAAAACTTTGCAAAAAGAATTATATGACATATATATGACCATATAACAACAAATGAACTTAGAATTTCATGTTTCTCATTGTATGATGTGTGTCTTCATTTATATTTTATATAGAAATGTAATGTCCATCCAGCTTCTTAAACTGATGCCAAAACCTTAGATATCAGGGAGGAGTGGCATCTGGTTCACAGTCATTTGCACTTACAGTCTAAGTAAGTAAGTGGAAGATCATCTGTTCCTCCATAACAATCATGATGAGAACCAGAAATGAAAGAAGCACTGGAAAGGCTTACAACTGGTAACACATTTACATACTGTCATGTAACAATAGAATCATTGAAGGTACACATGACACATTAAGCAGTTGTAATAATGACATGCTAACAGGCTCTGTAAGTATAATTCTCGGTCAAGGACGGATTATCGTAAAAAGACTAATAAAAGGAAATTTTAGATTCCTTTGCAATGAGCCTTCATAAAACCAATATTAGTCATACGTGCTATATATGCATATTTTGTACAAAGACAATTAACCTCTTTTTATTTGGAAACAAGAGCTTTGCTGTTGTTGAACACTGCAGCTAATCCTGTGCAGCTGATGATAACTTTCAGCAAGTATGAGTGGAATGAGTTGTACTTGCTTTGCCCATGTGCTTCCACAGTTGAAAGATTAAATGTTTAATTTGCTAAACACTGGTATATATGAAGGTTAAGAAACTTCTGATATTGGAAAAGTCTATTGGAAAAGTCAAGGTATAACAAATATTTGCACTAGATACATTTATTCGTTTTTTCCTTTTCTTTATCAGTTCAGCCATACAGGTAAAAACATATTTTTTCTGGTCAGCAAAGTTCAACTGTTAAGGCAATCACAACTCTTAGTTAGCTTTAAATTAGTATCATGATTGTGCAGCCAATAAGGGGAATGCTAAGAATACCCGTCCTTTTTAAATAAAGTATTGAAAAGATGTGTTTAAAGGCCAATGTAGCTAGGACTCACTTCAGTTAGTTAAGATTAATATATTTCTCTGAGATACTTAAAACAACACTGGGGTAAAATACCTAATTGCGATACAATCTTTATGATGAGGACCACACAAATTTATGCTACAGGAATTCCTAATTCATGGTGGGATTGATGAAGCTAATTAGGAACAAATAGTAAGCTGAATTAGGAACGAATAGCATGACAATCTTTCAAAAATAAACTCTTGTTATAAAAGTTACTAGAAAGGCAAAAGCAAAAACTCCTCTGTTCTAGAGTACAGGCTTAGGATCCATCCTATGACCCATTTCCAACCTTCTCCTCCAAAAGAAGCCTTGATTTTTGTTCTCCGGATAACAGTGAGACATTGAGTGAAACTTAACATTTTGTTCAGGGCAAACCAGATGGCTCTACGGCAGTGTAGCCTCAACAAGGGACAGGACATTAGAAGTGTCTATTATTTTTTTCTGCTCAAAGAACAGAAAGCTTCTTATTCAGCTAATATATTTAATTTTGAAAACAGATCCATCTTGCTTACATTTAATTGAATCCTGTTATAAAACACAAAACAGGTATGGCTGTCTCTCATCCACAGAGCAAAGAAGTCACACAAGGACAGAAACATAAGTTCTACTTTATTTTCAAGGGCATATGTTTATTTTCTTTTTCTTTATGAAAGGCTCCCGAATAAAAGAACCTATTCCCTACACCTTCATAAAGTCTAAATGTTGTTTCACTGGATTAAGGTACAAGCTGAACCTCTTCTGTGTTGCACAACACTCTTTCTTCCTCTTCTTCAAGCATATGTTTCAGTGAGTACGAGCTTTAGTTACATCTCCTGTCAATTAACCCCTCCTTGCTTGGCTTTCTCTGCTCTCACGAGGTAGGGAATAGATGTATTTTTTTACTTTGTGGAAAGGAGGCAGGGTTTGGTCTAAACTGCACATGCTTCTCTTAGCTATTGAGGGAAGAAGAGCAGGCTGCTAGCATCATGCAAGCATACTCTGCTGCAAGAACGGATTAAAGAGGGCTGGTTGATTCAGCATGATTTGCAAATCATTTTGTAGTGTCCTTAATAGCTTGCTACTGGTGAGCATGAGTAGGCTGGTGATTTTAAGGCATAAATATCATTTTAACCCTCAGCAGAAAGGAAAAATGCTATCTGGTGTCAGATGCTATGAGTTTTTACATCATCAAAGATAGTGAAGAATAAGTTTATGAGTTGCCAAGATGCTATCTCTACTGTTGATAGTAACTGAACAGGTGTTTAATTTGTTTTTTTTTTTTAATAGTTGAAAGAATCTCGTAAGTGCTCATATATTTGTCAAGCATTAAATTGCTTTGAGATGCACTCAGCTTCAAAACAATAGCGTATTTGATCCCCTGAGACTCTAAAAGAAGAAAAATGACCTTGGGACTTCAGAGCATAGCAGAAAAGTATGTCTCTCCCTTAAGGACATGAACAGATTACCTAATTTCTCCACTTACATCTTAGTATGTACTTTATCATTCCTGTACCTGATCAATGATAGGTCTTGCTTCAACTACCACTGTTCTAAAATCTGTCTCCATTTATGCTCAGAATATATCACTGCAGCCTACTGAACCTACTGCAGCTTTCTTAGGAATGTGAAGTGGTAATATAACAACTACTCCCTCAACTTTTCTTCCTTCTCTTGCTTATGAAAAAATGTCACCTGGACACCTTTGCATACCTATTTTAGATACTAGCACTCAGCAAAGTGCTGCTTGAAGCATCTACCTTAGGGCTCCTAGCTTCCTGTATGATCTGTGACGGTAACTGGACTTTCCCCAGTTTATTCAAGCATATAAGTTAGACAATACACAGTAAGAATATTTGTTAGACATGGCAAGAATATCCAGCCTGACTTTCACCCTAAAAAAATATATCTAATGTTTACTTTGTGATCTCTATCCGCATTTTGCAATGGGAAAGCACCGAGTATTCTTGATATATACACAAAATACATGCACTGATGTATATTTTAGCTCCTTTTAATTGTATGTTTTAAGGAGCCCTTTAAGGAGCCTTTAAGGAGGCTGGACATTATTTACATAACAAAAAAATACAAACCTTCCAGAACTGAGAGAGATAATTTGTGTCAGCTAGTACTACTTAAAATGAATTTCTGGAGAAGAAGTGTTATCATTAGGTTATTTTCTTACCTCTGTAGAATTCAATAATTTCTATTGAAATTAACTCATAAAAAAAATCCACAGACACACTAAAGCTAACTAATGTTTACAGCTATTTTAATAAAAATAAAAGAAGTAATGGGAACATGTGATCCAGTCAGCGGTTCCCGTCAAAATCACAATGCAAGACAATTCTGAAGTCATCATGAGGCAGAAAGCCTCATGTTCCCATACAGTAAAGAAACTGCATTTAGGAACAGCCTGGTGAACTTCTGTCAAAGCTCACTAAAAGCAGTTGCAAGACAGGACTGACTTTTAACCTCCTCTATTTAATGCAAGAACTACTTGGCATAAAAACGTGCTAGTAGCATACAACCTGCAGGGTTACCATTACAAAAACAAATTTGGCCAGCAGGACATCTTTATTTCTTGAATAAACTGCTGACACGTTACATGAAAGTGAAGTTATACTGGCAGGTCTGGAAGCTGGAAGAGATCAGCAACTAGAAAAAAATAATTCTTAGCATACTCTAAACAAACATATTTTTATTTAATTATTGATCTAACAATATCCCTTTTCACTGATTGAGAAGGAATATTTCAGTCTGATATACGAAACAGTTATACAGCTATCTTCGGTGGTGAAAGTCATGCAGAAGAATCCTTAC
Source organism: Tinamus guttatus (assembly GCF_059628265.1). NCBI lineage: Eukaryota > Metazoa > Chordata > Aves > Tinamiformes > Tinamidae > Tinamus > Tinamus guttatus. The sequence continues at coordinate 2,714,284 of NW_028290136.1, read as the reverse complement.
TTCTGCAGAAAAATGGATCCCTGAACAACGAGGTGGAGCTTTTCCTTGTTTCAGGTATATGCTTCTAAGGTGCAAGGGAATTGTTTTTGCTTGCCAAGCATAACCATCCGTGGTTAAAGCCAGGGTGCCAAAAGTGGCTTGTTTCTGTGTTGCCAGAGAATACTATGAGAGAGCAATTGCATTTTCTTCTTCTTTTGGGACAGGCAAACAGGGAATTATTTTGTAAGGCATGCCCCTAGAATCACAGAATCAATATGGTTGGAAAAGACCATTAATATCAGTGAGTCCAACCGTAAACCCTTCAACACCATACCTGCTAAACCATGTTCCTAAGATTACTAGGGAGGGTGCTTTTTACTCCTTAGAAAGTCTTTATCCATGTCAAATTCCACTCTCAGAATTCAGTGATATATTATCAGTGCAATTTTCTGGAACAAATGATACTGCAAATAATTCCAGCAAATGCACTTAATATAGATTTGTTTGCTAAGTGGCCGTCTCCCTCCAGGGTTAAAGGTAGAAGAAAATGCTGTTTATTCCACAGGGAAGAGAAATGAGTAGATTTCTTGCTCCCTCCTTTGTCCCTATCTGTGAGCCCCTGTGATCTGGGGGCATAAGGTCTGTCACATGCTAGAGGAGTGAATTCTTGCAACCAGCCCTTTGATACAATAGGGCAGTACCAGTGGCCCATTGTACCCTTCATTACTGCACCAGCCTTTTTCTTCTTCTTTTCTTTCTTTTTTTTTTAAAAAAGCCAGCTTCCTTCCGGGACAGGGGGGAGGGGGGAAGTTGTTCTCAGTTGTGTAACTTCCCAGCAGCCAGAAGTGGGATAGCTAAAGTGGATGGAGACAGTATGTCAGAGCGAGAATAAAAGGTATTCACAGAGGGGACTCCCTGTTCTCTCACAGAAATTGATATTACCAGCTAGTTACTTTCATTGCAGAGGTCTGACTGTCCCCAGATCATTAGGACTGGGCTGACAGGTGATATGGCTCTGGTCACACTTGTATTTGTGCCCTTAGAAGCAGACCCCACAGCTCAAATTTCCGGAGCTCAGTGCTTGCATGTCTCCTTTCTTGGGCTCTTCCCAGCCATAACCACTGCTGTCTCTTGCTCATCTTGCCATCTTTGTGGAGCTACTGTCTCTTCTGTTCAGCAGCAGCCGGCACAGTGGCTCCTGGAGCCGGCACGTTTGCCTCTATTTGAGTCTTCCTCAGTAGGGCAGCAAGAGAAGGGCGCACAGGCTTAAAGGACTGGAAAAGGTAACACTACTGGACATCAGATGCATGAGTTTCCTGCTGGCAGATGTAAATGACATCATTTTACATGTTGTTGTAGTTGTGGTCTTTTAAGCTTATGGTGCTTTGAGCTTAAGCTTAAGCTTTTAAGCTTATTTTAGTCTTATACAGTTCTGACCTAAACCTGATATTTCGAAGAAGGAGAGAACTTGTATAATCTTCTGGAGGAAGCCTCCTTATTACTTTCCATTCAACCGAGAGCTTCCAGAAGTCCCTTAGGTCCCAGTCCAATGTACACTTTGCGTATTTACTATTTGCATTTGGTATTTCATTCTGTGAAAGCCAGTAGAACTATCCTCATGCAGAAAATCCACGTCTAAAAGAAGTTATTTTTCTTCCAAGAACTGTTCTGAGAAATTATGTTTGCAACTAGACCTAAATGAACAACTTTCAGAGAGTGACTCTAGAAATATCCTCCTTTGCAATAGGCACATTTTAATCAAATACTCTCTTATGAGGTGATTGCCATGTAGAAACAAACACGTTTGTTATGGAATATATGTATGAACATTTGGGTAGCTTTCACTTGAAAAGTCATGCAAAACTCTGAGTATCTGAGTAGTGTTATTGACTTTACTGGAACTACTCACTGTCTTGAAATTTAGCCAGCCGGAATAAACACGATACTGAGAGTTTACTTCTCATTATGGTTTCCCCATAGACCAGAATGGGGTAATTTTATGTTTTTTTTTTTTGGGGGGGTGGGTGTTTTTTTTTTTTTTTTCTGTCTATCCCTTCCAACCACTACATCATCTGTCTTCTTTCTATTCTTCACTTATTTTTGTTTGTTTTCCATCTCCTCTCTTTTCTCATTGCTATAAGTATTCACTTTCTTGACTATTTAAGGTAACCTTTTAATGCACAATAGGACTCAGCTATAACCAGGGCTCATCAATACTAGCACACCATAAATAAGTTCAACATCAACATCCATAATAATGTTAACAGACTATTAACAGTGTCAAATACTGTTGACATATCAGGATAAAGAGGTAGTCTTCTTAATGTCAACTTCAAAAAGTGCATTTTCCTTGTAAATGTAATGAGGAATTCAGCAGGGTACAAAGGAAAATGTTAGGAAAACTAGGAAAATGTGAAAATGTTTCTTATCAGATATTTAGAAAAATGTGTGAGGCCAGAACAATCTGACAGCTTTTCTACTTTTCAGCTGAAAGAACATCTCACATGCAGATGCAACAGGAGCATATTCTCCCAAAACAGTAAAACTCTGAGGTTGTCTTTTCCCAAGGAAGAGCTGTTAGTATACCTTGTACAACTAAAATGATAATTGGTACATAATTCAAGGCATTACCATGACTTGGAATTGCTCCTACTCTTCCATTATCAATGGAATATAACTTCTAAGACTTTTTCTACATTGATGGCACTGTACTTCCAAACGGACAGGCTTTTTATAAAATTACAAGTAGAAATACAAGTGTCACTGTTTGGTTAGCATGTAAGCCTCAGCTGACTGCCTTCAGTTTGATTTCACACTGTGTGTGCTTTATTTCTCCCTTAAAAATGTCAGTTTCCAAGATGAAAAGAACTGTGGATAATCCGTTCTTCATATGAACATTGCAGTAAGCAGAGCAGAATAAAGATGCCTTCATTTCATTAACAATTATGAAAAGATCATATCAGACAATAATGACCTTTAGAAATGCTTCAGCGACCACTGTGTCAGGCTGTAAGTCCTAAATGGGAATTCTTCAGACAAGGTTTAACTTCACTTTTACTTATGGGTCTTATTTTGCCCCATGTCTGTTAACAGGATTTTTGCTATTGACTTCAACACGGGAAGAACAAAGCCCTGATGTGGAATAACCTCACAGAAATTAGTAGCCATTTGTGCAATGGAGAACTGAATTTAACTGTGTAGTTTTGCTTCCTGGCTTCTTGATTTTCCAAGGACATCCTTTAGCATTTGATGTTGGTACCAATTAGAGAGAAGGTAGAGGTAGAATTTATAGAGTTGCTATTGATAAAACTCTTATTGAAGCAAATGGGAAATATGTGCATGAAGTTGGCTGAGTATAACTATGGTAGAAGAAAGCCAACCCACTGATTATTTTCAGTTTGTGGATTGACTAATAACCTCAGGGAAGCAGTGAGAGAGAAATGTCTATTTGGTAAGGCTTTAAAATAACATTCTCAAGTGAACTTCTTATAACAACACTCCACATAAGATTCAACAATACAAATCCATATTATTCTCCTGCCATTCAAGGTCATGTTAACCTTCTTGAAGAAGAAGCCAAGAACTCCTTAAGTTAATCATCCTCTACATTGAAGCTGGTGCTTATTTGATTCTGAGGTTTTGTTCAAGACGGAACAAGCATGTGAAAAATTGGTGAAATGCAAGATTTCATTTACACAAGGTCAAAGTGACCTAGATTTCAAGTGAGGTCCTTCACACAAGAAAAGTTTAGTGCACAGTTCATTTAATATTTAAGATGACTGTAGAAGAGTATGTAGAAGAGCATATTCTCCTTGCTCTTCATAGGAAGGTCAAATAATTGTTAATATTAGATAAACCTTGCATGAATACTAGTCCCCTGAACAACCCAGATTATGTTTAGTATTCTCATTGCACAGCAGTATATTGAAGAAGGAATATATAGACAGTGGCCAAATATTTCATAGATGCAAACTGTATAGCTCTGTAAGCTATGTTTTGCCCGCCAAGGATATGGACCCGCTGTTTGCTAAGACTGATAAGTGTAATGATGATAGACAATTTATATCAACCGCAAGGCCAGTATAAAGGTTTGAGCTTGCCCAGTACAGAGCTCAGAAATGCAGGCCATTTTATTAAGAGTAGAATCATATTTTAAGCAGAACATATATATAACAATATGGGAAGAAATCTGTATTCTTTCTAATATTAATATCTCACTGATTCAGATAAAAACAGCCAGCATATGCACAGGTGAAAAAGGTACTGACTTGAAAATTAACTATTATTTTATATTAAGTTTGGCAGAATAAGAACAGCACAATCAATAGCCCTAGCAAACAGCATGATTTATACATCACATTTAATTACAAATGAGTTCTTTAATGTTATTATTAAAAAAGAGCACATTAAACTTAGTTCTCCTATTATAAATATTTCAGCAGTAACATAATGGACTGGACTATTATTTGTAGTAAAATTTCTTTTCTTAATATTTTCCATTTCTCCAAACTATTGGTGTGTCAATAGGCAGATGAGGGACATAAGTATCGAAGATACAAGGCCAGTGTAAGACATGCAATGTAACTGATAATTGCACATGGCAGATGCAGATTTGAGGTGGCCTTTTCGTAAAGAATATTACATTACATTGAAGCAGTTACTCATTTTCAGCTTTTAAATGTTCGTCAGCTGCCGTAATTGAAATGGGAACACAAAAGTTGTGACAAGCTGTGATATTTTTATTTAAGATTTCCTTATGTTTGTGGGAGATGAGAAATCTTTAGTGCACAGGTCTACTAATATATTTTGGCTATCTGCTAACTTTCTTTGCACTGAAGGTTGGCAGAAAAGTTCGAAATTTTCTGCCATTCCGAAAAGCATTTGAAATTCTCTGAAAAGAAACAGAGGATGGGCTGTATCATGCCTTGAAGCCACTCACCGGAGGAGGCAGTGTCCATCCCTGGTTTCTCTGGGAGTGCAGGTACCCTGGCACATCTGTAAAGACCTCGATGTGACCTTCCCTGGTCACTCAACCATTTCTACCGGCTAATGCAACGAGAGAAGGGTCAGTGCCCAATAACCCCCTCCCAGTCTGATGCCACTTGGCAGGGCTGGTGGTGCAAGCCAGAAGCAGCCCTTGTACTCAGGGTACAAGCTTAGAAATTGTGTCTATCTGCTCAGTCATTTCATGAGCTTTTACTCTGATACCCACAGAGAGGCCAGGAATTCACATCGTTTGCCTTTAAATCCAGCACTCGTCTTATGACTGCAAGCCACTGCATTATTTATAAAAGGCATATTGCTCTCTTCTTTTTAAATACAACCTGTCCTATTCTTTACACCTCTTTAAATTGAATATTGTCTTATGCACCTTGATCATGTGTGGAAATATACTGCTTCAAGGTAAAAGGAGAGGAGTTGAATTATTATCCCGAAGGCTGTTTGTACACTTACATGATCCACCCACTCGTCTTACCTTGAGGGCGATGAGAATTGCATGGGCTGGTCAAGAACAGAGCAAAGTACTCAAGCGCTGACTGACAAGGCTGCCCCTCCTCGGCGTTCGCTCTGAGCTCTGATCTCCAAGCACTATTGATACTCGGCAGTGAAGCAGAACTGCTGACGTCCCCGCTGGGCTCCATGCACAAACCTGAACATCCCCGGCGCGTTCACATACCAGAGCCGAAGTTCAAGGAAGAAAACTTAAAGCAGGAATTCTCATCTTCAATGAAAAATGTTTTCACTCGGGCTCCTATTAAATAACACACATAAACACGCAGCTAACTTTAAATGTGAAAACTCTATTTTATAGTGGAGACTGAAAAGTCAGATGCATAATTGAACTTAACTTGCTGAACTTAGGCCTATATTGAGACAGAAACCTCTGAGGCACCTCTCTTTATTAAACATATTTTTCTACCAAGCACTGATATGCTCCAGATATAACAAGAGACCGTTTTTCTAAATAGCTACTTCAAGTCTCAGTCTTACTAATGACACTCTAAACCTTGAGTTACCACATGAGGTTTAAAGTGCGTGCATACAGAATGAAAACTCCATCACAGAAAAGCTATCACCACAATTGGTTTCACAACTCTTGCTTTATTGCAGAAAAAAATATATGTGCATGTGTACCTACATATATGTATGTATTAATATATAAAATACAGCGCGTAAAATCCTGGTCCCAGGATAAGCAGCTTGATTGCTTACCTAATTTTCTTCAGAATGTGGTTGAAAATTTACACAGTTTTCTTTTCCTACTTCTTGTAGGAAATTTTATAGAAATGAAAATGTAATTGCAATTATAAAAAGAAAAAAACTGCTTATTTACCAAAGTATGATTACTTCTGTTCATATGCTGGAAATGGTCTTTTTTGAGTTCCAAACTCATATCAGAATAGTAGGTATAACTAAAACAGTACTTTGGCATGAATTCTTAAGGATATATACATTGAACATAAAGTGACCATAAAATAGTTTACGAAAGTAATTCTGAAATAGTTAGGCTTCCCTAAGGAGTGGGGGGAGAATTAATAGTTGTAACTGTTGTTAATGTACTTGATCTTACAGCTTTTGGTGCAAATAACAACATTGCAAGGACCAAACCACAGAATAGCATTTGGTAGGTCTTCGTAATGGTACTCACTCTTGCTACCTGCTGCTGCTGCTGAAATGTCAACAGACAGATCAGGGACAGAGACATCTACACTGGTAAATTCAAGGCAATGCTTTAAAAGAAAAGCAGTTTCTTACTATCTGATCGGCATAATGTAGAGCTCTCTCCTGTGTAAATCTTCCTGCCTTTCAATGAATTCTCTTTCAGAGACCAAAGGTTGCATATGTTTGGTAGGAGCAGGTGACTGGGTCAAGTGTGTTGGAAGTGGGGGCAATAAAGAAGTAAAAATATTATACCCACGGAGAGACAGTGGAACAGAAAACCAAGGCTGAGGCCATACTGCTGCAAGCAGAGTGCTCTCAAAGGGTTGAGTATCATTGAATCATAGAATCACAGAATCTTTGGGGTTGGAAAAGACCTTCAGGATCATCACCAGAATATCCTTCCCTATACCTCTTTACTGCCAGCCTTACAAAGTATCATCCTGTCTCGCACATATATATGTGCATGATATATGTGATATGCAATTGTGCATGCTGGATAATGATGAAAAGCCCTAGGAGTGAAAGCCTTTGGAGAGCCCCAGACTAAGGGCTGGGCCCAGAGATAGTTTCTTCCCCTCTCACCCCTTGGAACAAAAGTTTCAATTCACAAATCATCACTTAAATCACCAGTATAATCACAAATTGCAGGATGCTTCATCCTTCCCACATTAGTTAAAACTCGCTACCCAGGAGGGCTCCCTCATCTGCCAGCTAGACCACTCAGCTAACACTTTCAAACAACACACCTTCAAATCCTAGTCTAGACATGGCCTTATGCAAGCAGGAGATAAGAATCAGACCCTGAATGGGTATTTTGTTATATAACTGGTGAAGCACAGTGAGTTAAACCTTTGCAGTAGTCTGTAACATTCCTGAAGCATTACGTTTTCAGCAAAGTGGATTATCTCGTCTCATTTTTTTCTGATGAACAATCAACTGTGATCTTGACACATGAATTTATTATGCTTGGGTTAGACAAACTGAGTCTTAACAAGCTGCGGTTAAAGACCTCATTTTGTGTTTGTGGAAGGAAAATTTAGCAGTTAGGTTTCCTGACAGGGATACAAAAATGAACACAGGTTTTTCTCCCCTTATCTAGTTTAGATTGGATGTCTATATACCAAAGTTGCAATTTTTTTATAGGTTTTGTTAGATATCTGATTGCTTTGTTGGAACAGCTCCACCGTATCTGACTGAGCTGACCTCCAGATGTATCTCCTCCGGGGCATTATGTTCTGTTTCAGATTATCAGCCGCCTGTTCCAAAGGTTACGTTGTGAGAGCTGGGTGGGGTTTTTAACTCCTCTTTCCAACTCCAAAGATTGCCGCATGCCAGCTCGCACATGCTGGTGTGGGTAATTCTAACTGAACGGTGGAGAAAAGCAATATAAGCCTGGCTTGATTTAATAATTACAGTCATGATTTATGCATAACAGTGTCACTTTATTGTACATTGATTTGATAGATAATGGAGAGCATGTGGCTGGCTTATTTTGACAGGTTATTCACCACTATGAATCCTTGGAGGAATGTGCAGAAACTTCTAAATATATGGAACAAACTCATCCGGTGTAAATCAGGGGTCTGAATTGACAACAGCAGTAATGGCCAATGCAATAATTAGCATGCACAGCTATTTCAAGGTGTGTAAAGTAATATAGTTCCATTGCTGGAGCTTCATTGATTTACGCCAGCTGAGGATATGGCCCATAGAACTGACAGGGAATGGTTATGCATACTAATCACTGGAACTGCTAATGTATTTCAACCAGTACTGTTTTTATGTCACTGGAAAATTACAGAAGTGCTAGTTCCTGCACATCAGACGTCTAAAGGTTTTTGTGATTTATCCGTAAAGCAGTCAGAAAACTGAGGCCAGGGATTTTGCATTGCAATGAGCCACATCATTAACATTGAACCCCAGCTCAACACACTGGTCAGGCTCCTCACTCACTTTGGCATCTCTGCTACAATTTGCACTAGCTTCCACCTGGACCAAAGCAGGATAAAATGCTGATTTTTTACTAACCTGCTAAACTTTTATGAAGGTGCATTTAGGACACTTCTGAGACCATTATAATCTCAGGTGGTCACATAGAAAGAGGCAGTTTGCAAGGATAAAACTACTGCACTCAGTATTTCCAACAGCAAGGAGCAACAGCTGAAGATGCGTGGGAAGTATTTTAAACCTGATGGCTCAGATAGCTTCTATTTTCTAATTTATGGGGAGGGTAGTGAGGGTTACACTACATGCCATATTTTGTCCTGCCAGATTTATGTCTCAGATCACTTCAGTCACAGGTATGTCTTTTCAGGGATTCAAATCACTGAAGATAAAAGCCCTCACAAACATGAGGACAGCAAAGTCCTTCACAGTGTGGCCATAGCTTAAGGTAGATTTTTTTTCGCAGCTTCTGTTTTGTTCAACTCAAGGCTTATGTGCATGATTTTGAAATGAATGTTTCGGCTATTTCTGGATCAAGTTTCATTGATACGCCACCAGTATCTGTTGGCCTAATGACTGCTGGAACGTAAGGATATCACAGGGATTTTTAAGAGCGATATCTCAGCCCCGCATTTGCTTATGTTGCTGATAACAGAGCAAAAAGAGAAGTTCTCTAGAAGTTTTCAGGCTGTATTTCAGCCCTCCCCTGCAGATGTGCATGCCCAGCATGGGAGGTGCTGCAGGAAATAGCTGTACCTTTCGTGTTGCTTCCCTGAGAGGAGATTGCCTATGGGCAGTTTGGGGCTGAAAGACAAAAGTGTGAGCCTGAGAGTTCATGTTGATTAACTTGTATTATTTATACAGTCACTAATCTTGGAGAAGAGAGGGCAATATCTTCTCTCTTCATTCCCAGTTCAGTGCTGGTGCTAGGGTACTGGAAGCCACTTTCCCTTAGGAGCTGAATGGAGTTCAAATGTTAAGAGATAGGAAGGAAACTTTTCTGCTGTTCATATTCCCCTAAAAGAATTAGAGCAATAAAACTAGCAACTGATATTCCCAAGAGTAAAAAAATCTGGCTCACATGCTAACAAAAAGAATTTATAAGTCTGTGCAGACCAGCACCTTCTTGTGAACTTTGCTAGAAAAAAATATAAATAAGGAGAAAAGTTGATGGGGGTGTAATATTTTCTTGCTTTCACAGTCAAAACCAAAACCTGATTTTAATTGTGGCAGGTAACTTTATGTTAACATCTATTTTTCTCTTTCAAGGGATAGGCTATATCCTGTTGCAGTGTTAATCCATTTTGACAATATTGACAGGATATCTCTGTAAGAATCAGACCCTAACAAGACTTGCTATTGACCTTTACCATGTAACTAGGTTATTTTCATAATTTAACCTTGATTGTCTTCACTTTACCTATGTCACACTGCCCAATACCAGAAATTCTCAGATTTCAGATGCTTCTTCAGCAGATGTTCTGAATTTAAAATGAACAAGTTGATTTTAGTTTAGTTTTCTTAATATTTTTTTCAGTACTGCTATGCATTCACAGCAGTAACACAACTGCTAATAAATCATTATGAAGAAAGAAATAAAGTATTATTCAGTGTTAAATCAGATGGCATTTTTAAAAATTATTTATTCTTCTTTCTTTCTTAGGTTCATTAACCACATGCTTAGCTATGGCAACATTAAAACCTGACCTTTAAATAGCAAATCATAGCCAAGCTGTGCTTGTCCATTAGATCTCTTATGATTTCCATATTCTCATGTAGAAACTAAATACATTAACCCTGATTCTTTTCTTCTACACTGTGAGTAATCGTTATGCCCGTGCAAGCCAGACACAACATGGAAGGAAAAATTCTGACTTTGCAGCATAATGGATTTGCTTTGCACTCATCACAATAATTACTCAAGGTGATGAGTGATGAAGAACGAGGCTCATTATTCAAAGAAGCAACTATCTTTTAGCCGGCCTGGTTTATCAGAGATACAAAGTTCCTGGTTTATTACGATGGTCATTGCCAGTCCACTTGTGGATCCAGAAACCATAGCCGACGGTCTCACATGCAGCAGAATACTTATCTATTTCCCGTCTCACTTCTTCCTCTACGCTTGCATAGACTGGTACATTAATCTATTCTGCCAAGAGCGATCTCTTTATCAGTGCAGAACTAAAATGATTCCTCGCTCTTATCAGCATCAGCATCTGCATATATGCAGGGGATATGCAGAGGATAAAACAAAAATGTTCCTCGCTACATTTTCTGTCATTTCTCTGGGTGACCAGGTCAGCCTTCATTGCATACTGAGTCACAAATATATGACATTTGAGTTTGAATGAATAAGAACCGTGTGTTTTGACAATATTAGTATGATTTTGTGCTTTTACTCTATCTATGTTGAGGGGTTAAAGTAGGTTAATATCTGACTGGATATAAGGCTCAATACCTGGTGGTTCTGGTCATTCTCCAGATAGCACCAAGCTAAAAAGCTCAACCTGAAAGGTACGGGATTTGCCACATCCTGGGGAGACAAGTGCTAGTGAAAATACACCCAGTTCTTAGGGAGACATTTTCAAAAGACAGACTGAACCAACTTAACAGACCACTGGTAACAAAAGAGGGTGCTCCTGCTCCTTCCCGTCCTCCTGTCACTTGCTTGATCTCCTGTCAAACAGATTAAGCACACTAAAATGGCAGAGTGAATCATCTTCCGAGGGCTCAGTGACCTCAGCAGATGATGTTCACCATCATCTCTTTGGAAGGCAGGATTGAGCCCTTAGAGAGCGTGTGAAGTAATTTAACTGTGGGAGGAAGGGATCTGAAGTTACATTATCCTCCGCTTGGCTACAGGCTAGGTTTTCCTGAAAACTTTTCATGAAACTGAAACTTATTTAAATTTTATATGATGATGTTGGGTTGTTTGTTTGGCGTGTGAGAACCACCCCGGGTCACAGCTAGAAGGGAGATACCTAAATGAATAAAGAGGATCTTCTCCCCTATTTGTCAGTCCATGAGTCAGTGGGAAGAGAACAGGCACAGCCTGACTCAAGTGCATCTTGTGGATGACACGTTAAAGGAAAGTCTTGACCACTTGTGGTCATTAAAGAGCCCACAGCAATAACTGTATCTGTAAAGTCTGTCAACGCCGACGACCTGGCCAAATGCCGAGTGTAAAAATTACATTCTCCTTTCCAACGTTCCCACTGTTGTTTCAAATGGATACAATTGTGCTCATTTCCTCGCCAAAACAGTTATATTATTGTAAGCTGCTAAACTCTTCCTGGGTTCACCACAAAAAAAGCTTCAGCGCTATAGTAGATTAAACCATCATTATTTAGTTTCTGTATCAGATTGTAAAGCGAGGCAGCATTTTATTAGATGGAAGGTTCTATGAAAAGTGAGATACAAATATTTTTGAGCCTGCTCATTGCAATACAAAATCTGGTCAGTAGCAAAAAATACAGTCAGCTGAGACAACACTGAGCAATTCTGTCAACCACTGAGGTGCAACATTTCTCCCAGCATTTTTAGTGTCATGAATGAATTAAGCTTGACCTAAAAATCAGATCCTTATATATGTTGTGGTACTGACTACGCTTCCTTTTTAGCTCAGGCTCTCATCTGTTTTATCCTGCTAGCAGTTAGAAGTCCTACAGGAGATATACTTGCGTTTAGCACTGAAAAACAAAGCTGTTCTTGGTCTCCTTGTGCATGTTTAGTAGGCTGCTTGAGGTCAGTCCGAAAAAGGATATTAGCCAAAGCTCGTCACTATACCGAGTGAGGGCCATGGAGGAATATAGATGGAGTAAGGGCAGAGTCATAGAGAACATACGATGATCCCTCCTTGTTCAACCAAAGTTCGCCCCTGGGTGATGCCCACTCTGGGTGCGTAGACAGAGACCATATAAAGAGGCACGTCACAGACAGCAGTATTTCCCCTGGTGCCGTCTCCCCAAACTCGCCCAGCTTCCTCCCGTCCGCGGGGCTATATGCAGGGAAGCAGTGTGTAGCACGGATAAACCCGTGGCACGGGTGATATAGTGATATAAAGCAGTAGCTGCTGCTGAAACTGCCATTTGCATAATATGGTAATGTATGCAATGTAGTTCCAACTACATACATGATCAAAGCATTCATTGTTAGTGATAATGCAAATTAATTTTAGGCTCATTATTATTAATTGAACCTGAATAGAAATGAGATTTGGTAAAAATAGAATAAAGAAACAAACTGAAACGGTGTAGGGAAAACATTCATTAATATGATTATTCTGACTTACAGTCAGATCCATGCTGCTGTCTGTGCCTCTCCCTCGACCCTTTCTGCTATGATTCCAGATACGGATTTTGCAGCTCATGCTCTTAGCTTCCCTGTTGATGTTTATGTCACTCCCTCAGCACACTTTCTCAAATGTATCATTAAGGTCTGCATGGTCTAATAGGTTGCCATTATCCTGAGCTTTATTCATCCCTTTTCCAAACTAAATCAAATTTGAGCTTGAATAATGTTGATAGGGACATTTGCCTAAACTAAGTTTGTTACGGCAGTAATGGGGTTGTTTTTGTAAATTAATGGTTCATTTGTTTGAAAAAACAGAACACCAGTATGTTCATGATGTTCCTGCCCTTTCTAATAACTATTTAATGTTGATCTTTTGTCCTGCTGTAACAGTTTCTAGCTTCTACAGTGATCTTATTCCAGGAGATAGTACTAGGAAAAAATACCTAGGTCAAGCTATTATCCAGCACTGAAGTTTCTGTCCTAAAATGGGTTTTAAATCATTTAATAACATAATGTAATTATATCCTGATTTTCACTAAGTATACTTAGATCTGTTGAGACTACATTTCTTTTTCTTTTTTTATTTCCTAGACAGTGCTACATAGTGTGATCTTCAGTGACTAGAAAATTATTTAGCATTGGTGACTCATATTAATAACCACAAGAAATGCATAGCTAGTCTCCTTAGAATTAAAACCACTATAAGGAAATGAGCAGCTTTTCTTTCTCTGGGAATATTTTAACTTTACCATAGGCTTCCTTTCAATAGGAGAATGCATTGTGCATAGACTGCACACAATTGTAGTTGCAAAATAATACTACATTTCTTCCTAAATCGAGTAAGCAAAAGAAGACAGATAAAATTCATGATCTCATTGTTATGTACCTTCCTCTCTGTCTGTCTTTTGGTAAGATATTAACAACTTCACTCTGGCATTTTATAGGAAATGCTGTTTCAAGAAAAAATAATTAATCTTGTTCTTTTCTTTATTATTTTGATTTTCATTACTATAGGCCCAACGATTTGTTTATATGTAAGAGGTGTTAACAAAGCTATGTCTCATTTATTTTTTATATCATCTTGATACTGCAGTGAAGTTACACAGAGCTTATTATCTGTGTATCACAGCACGTACTAGTCAAAACCCAATCATTTTCCCAAAGTCATTTTGGAAAATGTGTTGGAATGATGTTGTATTTCTATCACAGTGGTAGCCTCTGAACCTACATGGCCAATAAAACATCGATCTGATACTGCCTGCATCTCTTTACCTGCAGTGAGCAAAGGATGGAGTGGCAATGGGAAGACAAAAGGGAGATATTTTTGTCACTGTCCCTTGCTGGTTACTCACCCTTTTATCCTGCTGCATTTGAGATGTTCTCAGCCTTTGTCCTTTGAGGGAGGTGCAGGCAAGGAAAACCTGACTCTTTTCCTGTTTTCAGACATGAAAACATTGTACATGTTTTGAGAGTTCTCACTCTCAAAAGTACCTGCAACATGTGCAAACACTGATAGCATTAGAGCAGGCTCAAAGGATTTAGTCATGATAAATGGCATTTTAATTCATAGGTACCCTATAAAATCAGCAGGACTTGGAGCTCAGCATGCAGATATTGACTCTGAATCTGTAAATCAGAATTTAGTGCCCTTCCTCCTCCCCAAACACACCCCAAAATATTACATTTTTTCAGAAATGCTGGTCACTGTTTTAAAAGCTCTAAAACTAAATGTTGCAGGTGTCCCTTATCGACAGCTGCTATTTCACTGATGCTATGCATCACAGGATGTCCAGTCTTATTACATTTCAAGACACAGGAAATGCAACTCAGTACTTGAATGCATAAGAAGGAAGGAGCCTTTCAAAGTTCAAGGTAAGTGCCATTATTTTTAGATTGCTGAAGGAGGAGGGATCGTCTAATGCTCTAATTTAAAGACAAAAATGCTTTTCATTTTTAATGTTTCCTACAAAATTCAGGAATATTGTGAAAAACAGAATAACGGTGAATGAAAATAAATTATAGTCTTTCATACTTACATAGTTCTCCTTCTCCTCCAAAAGCATACAGTGAAATTAGAAGAGGTTCATAGATGGGAGACATAACTGCCTAAAACTTGGAAATCCTTTGCAAAGACATGCTGAAAAGAGGACAGCCTGCAAAACAGAGGACACTATATGTAACTCTTTGAATCAGAATTAGAAAAAAAAGAGGTCGTTATATAAAATTCCAAACAAAATAACATTTAAAAGTTCATGTTCACTGTATGCAAAATTAGCCCGTCGACCTTATTTCCTGAGTCTATAATTGACGTCAATCATTCAGCAACATTCCAAAACTGAATAGACACTGACGTGGACAACAACAAACTATAAAAGTAATTTTTTTTTAAAGTCATACTGAAAAGCCTTACGTACCTTATGCTGTAAGGCATAAGCCAGTTCCTAATTATCAAAAGCTAGGAGGAATTTTTCCTGAGAACAGATATTTACGCCTTTCTAGGTTACTTGTGCCTTTTTCAAATGGCTATTCACTAGTGTTACGATGATGAAAAGCATAGATCACCAGCCTGATCCCTACAGCTCTACTCAGGAAAACACTAAGTAAATAAATACAAGTTCTTGTGATACGCAAAAGGAAGAAAGGAACAAAGCACTTTAGGCAAAGGACACAGAGCCCCTACCATTTCTATTCTTTATTTCCCACTGTATTTTTCCTCATACCGCTTATTCTTGCAGACTTTGTCTGTCTAAAGCCCTTCAGTCCCACAGGACTTCTCTCAGATATTGTCAATAGGTGTCGGGCCTTAGCTAGCAAGTCTGACAAACCATAAAGACCCACACCAGGTATTTTAGTATGTGTTCATATACTGGAATGATCTCATTTTAAGGATGTGATTGTGGCTTTCCACCCTTATAAACGGAGATCAGAATCTGGTTGTGGACTGCTGCATACTATGTAAAATACCAGCTCTCTATGAACTTCAGCTCCTGTCAATACAACTTCATAGCCAATGCTGAAAAGCAACACCAATTACTGTAGCTGTTTACAAGGCACAAGAACAGAATATTTAATTTTACCAGCCACTAAGGACGACAAAGCTGAATTTGAGCTTGAGCTAAAGTTTTGCTGATTACTCTTGACCTTTCTGGGACAGAGAGATGAAGGTCACTGGAGTCATGATTTTTTTCACATTCTGCTTGTCTTTGTCATTCCTCTAATAACGCAGGGAACTAGAAACAAGAGCTGGGTGGTGTTTTTTTTCCCCCTGCCTGGAAATCTATTTAGATTAGTCACCAGGTTTTCCAGTCTATGGTCATTGAAGGTCATTTGGTTTATAGCTGAAATTCTCGATTGGAAGCTCCTCTGATAATCAGGACTTAAAGCCCAAGCGAGGCTTTGTATCTCTTCTGAAAGGCTAGGTTGTTGTACGATTAGCTTCATAATGTTAAATGGACTGTCTGTGTAATGATGGGTAATTTTGGGGGGCTTAAATTGCACTATGAGAAGACCTGTCTTGAATGATAAGTACTGGGCTGTATTATTAAGAACAGTATTCTAGGCTTCTCCTAAATGCTAATTCTATTACACATTAACATTTCCTTCGCCATAAAATGGCAAAAGGCAAGCCAGCAAGATTTAAAAATCTTGCAAAATGTGTTTTCACTTATACACTCTGCTCCTAAGAGCAAGCCAGTTCCTGCAAATGTCCCTTAAATAAGCATCCACATGCGGTGGTCATCATCATACCATCAGCATCTTCTCCACAGTCTTGGTTGCTGGCAAATGTGGATTGTTTGTGGTAGTCTATGGAGCAATGAAGCTCAGTATATAATTGTTACACTAGCTTTTGAAAACTACTCTTAACCTGAAGTGTATCACCTCTTTCCACAAGAAGGATGTATCAATCACCTGTTTTGGGGATATTCCTAGAAGTAGATCACAAAGCCTAGTATCTTGTGCATTCTTTAAGGCTGAAAGACTACCGGATGGAGTCTGCAAGTACTTTCTGTTTTAATTTCTCTCCTCCCTGGGTGCAATTCAAACTTAAACACAGGTGTGTGTGTCTGCATGTAGGAACAAATGCAATCCTGTCATGACATTGCTGAGGAGATGATTATTTTGCAGTATCAGGACAAATCAGCTTTTTGTTGAGCATCTCACGACCTAGGAGGTCATCTCTGATTTCTTCATTTTGATTCCTGGTTAGGTTTCTAGCTTCAGACACCAACTCCTGGACAGCTTTGTCCTCTTCCATCTCCCTATGGCTCCTTTTCTATGTGCCCATTTGATACTCACACAGATGCTTGGATACAAGTCAGCTTGAACAGGGTTCAATGTTCAATGGCACTGCCTTGTGCCATGCTTGACTAGTGTCTCCAGATGCTCAGTGGATATCAGTCCATCCCAATCTCCATTACAACATGCTGCTGTTAGCCCATGACATGCCAAGCAAGCACTGTTGTTGCTCTTGCTGGCAAGCTGGTTTGGGCACATTCCTGTAGGATATGGTGGGTTTCTGTTCCTTAACTGAACAGAAAGCTGAACTATGCTTTGGGCACAACTTTTTGGTTCCTGTCTGGATTTGCAGAAAGTGATATACCCAACTCTTTGGCTTTTCTCCAGACCCACTAACCAAAGGCCAGATGACCTTTCTGTTTTTATCTTCTTTAACTCCATCCAAACAGAACTCCTTTTAACTTCTTAGTTATACATATTAGTTTTGCATAGATTTCCATCCATCAAGACAACTGACTGCCCTGCATATTCTGGGATCCAAACTATGACACTTGCTTTATACCTCTCTGATCCAAAGATGCAGAAAACTGCTGCAACTGAGTATCTGAAAGAATCCCTATCAGGAGGAATGGATACAGTTTAGAGCTTTTTGAGATTCTCAATCTTCATTACCCAAACCAGTCCCTGGCTACTCTGGAGAACAGGAGAAGGCAAAGTAGTTGAACTTTGAGTCTTTCACACAAATTCTTTTCAGAATTCAGACATATCCCAGGGATCTGGGCCTACATTTCTAAAGTAGGTTATGTGACTGAGGCCAGAGTGACTTTCTCCACAGCTGAGATCTCAGAAGAAAAAAAAATGAGTTTAGCTCACATTAAAAGGGCACCTCTAGCTCTAAGTACCATTCACAAAGAGCCTCCCACTTTGCTCAGGCTGGCAAACAATCATCAGCATATTACTGAATGCACTTACTTTTTGAGGAAGTACAGAGCTGAAAGGGCTAAACTGGATACAAGACTCAGGAGAGACAGGAGAGATAAAATGTGCAGCCACATGAAGAGACTGCCCACCATGTATTGTAGAAAGTCTACAGTTTGAGATATTTTCCTTTTCACTAGCCCAGGTAGTCTCTTGGACATACATGGACAGTATGCTGACTACGCAGTCATCTCTCCAGCAACGTTAGAGGTAGCATTCCCTTTTTGCACATGATTTGGTTGATGTTCCTGACCTAATGAATTTTGGCGGCAGGAATGATAATAGCAGACAATTGTTTGTCCCCAGACACTAAATTGTGTTACAAAATCAAAATAAGCCGTTCTGCTTGACTAGTCTCTCGTGTAACAAAATCAAAATAAGCCTTCACAAAGATTCATTTTCAAGCACTATTTTACTTTTTGTCTTAGGCTTGCAAATGCCTTTTGTGCATTCTGATATGTCAGATATCATAATGCAAAAAAAAAAAAAAAAACCAAGGGAAACACACACAGATCTTCTCTTGGTGCCTT
Source organism: Tinamus guttatus (assembly GCF_059628265.1). Classification (NCBI taxonomy): domain Eukaryota; kingdom Metazoa; phylum Chordata; class Aves; order Tinamiformes; family Tinamidae; genus Tinamus; species Tinamus guttatus. The sequence continues at coordinate 2,695,661 of NW_028290136.1, read as the reverse complement.
GTAATGGAGAAAAAGATCCTTCCATTACTTCCCTTCTTGCCTTCCCAGTCTACTTTTTTTCCTCCCTGCTCCTGCAATAGCTGCTTCTTAGTAGCATGTGTGGAACACTAATGTGATTTTAATGCAGTACCATTTTGCAGCATCTTGGAGCCCAATCACAGCTGAGGTCCCCCGTTGTGTTAGATATTGTGCAGACAGAACAAAGTCAGCTCCGGCTCTGGAGGCAGCCCGTCCTGCACTCCTCCACCTCCCCGCCTGCAGGAGACCAGCATTGTAAATGTTGACGCGTTCAACACATCTGCCGTGCATGCAGATCACAGAGGCAATGACACTAGGCGACACATGAGGGGCTTTGCAGAATTGTCTACTGGCTGTTAACTACATCACTACATCACTCACATGCAAGGGTTTTTTTTTTTTTAATAAAAAGAGATCTAAGGCTCATGTTTGTCACAAGAGACCTGTGTGGATTTGACTTTGCAGGAAGCACAGGAACATGCAAGGGGAGGAGGACTTCTTAGGTCAGGTATTTGAAAGACTTCCAGTAGTTTAGGAACTCATAGCTTTAATTTCAAAAGTGAATCGGAATTGAATTGCAAGGAGTTCTCTTAGGAAACTAAGACAGTTTTTGCAAAGACAACTAGGTTCTCATGTCACTTTTCAAGATTTTACCCCTTTTTAAAAGCTATGCTGCTGCTTCTGGCCCCACTGCTGTCATTCCTGAACAACGTAAGAACAGCAGTAATTGGCTAGTAGGTTACCCCGTGCAGTGCCTGCCCACTGACAACGGGTATGTTGGCCTGGCAGAGAAGAAAAATACCTCTGAGGATAGGATCTTTATTTCTTTCTGTCTCTCTCTCTTTTTTTGCGGGGGGTAAGTGGATAGCAATTATATTTTATTGGAGCCAAAGTTAAGCTTGTAAACAAAATTCTGTTCTCCCGTGCTCACTAGCTCTGGGATTGTAGCTTGACTTTGTATCGAAGCCATCAAGTAAAACTTCAGAATGACACAAGGACTGGTGACCTACCATTTAGCATTGGTTTGCATTTTTTCCATTAAAGAAAACATGTTTGCATTAGAAATGGCCAAAGGCTTTAGTCTCATTAAATTTTTGTTTGAACGAATACTTTTCTTAATCAAAATAAAATTTTATTTGTAGATTACCAAAAAAAAAAAAAGGAATTGATTAAAGTTCCATGCTAAAAAAAAAGCATACTTTCTTTCTCTTGAAGTACAGTTCATAATTAAAGGCTGTTACTTCCTTTTCCTATGAAGTTATTTGGGCAATTAAATCTATTCTTAAAAGATGTTTTTTCTTTTGTAAAACTAATAATTGTGCCCCTTAAAAATAGTAACGATGGAGTGCATTAATTCATTCTAGAAGAATAAAAAAATTGCTTCCTTCTCATAACCTTTGCTCTTGACCTATAAGATCAGTATAATAATGCCAGATAATATTCACACAGAGCTCCTAAAGGAAAATATATTTATGGTGGCAAAAGGATGGCATTCAAACAGTGAAAGAACCAGCATCCTTGCTAAAAGTCCCTCTGTCAATTCTAACTTCCCAGCTTCTAAAATGCCAAGGTCTGTTGTTGAACTGGCCTCCACACTTGGCTCACGCTGGGTTTGCGCTGTTACTGCACAGTGTGCTCCATTTTGCAGGGGATGCTGTTCAGGCAGATTCCCAGAATCTGCGTAACACCCTCAAGTTCCTCCTCACTCTGTTCTTCCAAACTGTCTGCTGGGCCACTAAAAACATAATGCAGAACTCTATTATGAGGCTACTGTGTGTGAAGGCCAACTGCAGGGGCATGACTGTGATGGGATGGGGTCACTTAGACTTTGGGGGCCCACAGCAATGTCCACATCTAACAGTGACAATCAGCAAGGCTTAGCTGGTTTCTTGTGGCTGAGGAACAGGTTGTACGTTTTTGCAGGGCCTAACTCCAGTATTTTTGTACTTAATACAACCTATCATACCGTTTTCCACTAATAGATCAAACAGCTGCACTCTACACAATGGATTCAATATGTGTTTTCCCACCACTTTCAGTACTTCCACATATGATAAAACTTGCAGGCACAGAAAATCCTGCAGCTCTTAATTTGCACATGAAGGAGATTGTGGGGGCCATATCCTTAGCTTGTGGAAATCTGGCATACCTTCCTTGGCTGCATTAATGCAAAACCAGTCGGCATCAGTTGAATACCTGGCCTTACCATTTGGCCCCTTAAGCTAAGTCAAAAATGTCAGGCATGTACCTGATTGCATGTGCAGAACAGTTGACATGTAAAGACAGAATGTGTCTGAAAAACAGGAAGTATGTTTAGATTTGCTATATACAGAGCTTATAAAAATTTCTGATATGCTAACCACCTGTGATGGCAATGCTAGCTCCTTTCCATTAGAAAGGATTCCTCTTGGCCTTTGTTTTTACAGCCAAAGATTTCAAGGACACAGCTTGTTGCTTAATTCATTTGATCCTGTTGGCTAGCTGTCAACAAAGGTGACAATCCTGTATTTGTAACGTCATAAACTTTCAAGTATGATGTTGTAAACTGAGGACCGTGACTTTGACTTAAGGGCAGAAGCAGATGGCTTGGGCACTTATGATCTTGTTTTCAGGAAGCGAGATCTAGCAATCGTAATATTTAAAAGTTACTTCATTGGAAAAGAAGGCAAGAAATCATTTTACTGAAGTGCCCCTACTGTTTCTCCAAGCCTTCCCGAAAAAAACATAATTGATTTCCAAGATCTGTGCAAGGCTGCATATTTATTGCCCTGAATGAAATATGGATTGCATGAATTCTGCTGGTGTGACTTTCAACCCACTCGAATATTATGAGTTTGACAGTTTGACTCTAACTCAGTTTATTTCCCACTTGAGAGACTGGAAAGGAACAGATGGGGATGTGAGAACAAACCGGGAGGGGAAGAGCGCGCGGCAGCTTGTGCTGCTGTGCCCCGGTGTCAGTGCCCTCCCCACAGCTACTCAGGGGTTGCGACCACATCTCTGAGCACTTTCCAGGCCTCATTAGAGCTGTGGGAGCGCAGGTGACTCAGGCGGGAGAAGGGAAGGGAAAGGGAAGGCAAGGCAAGGCAAGGCAAGGCAAGAGAAGGGAAGCACTGCTGAATATAGGCTGTGCCACATTTGGAGCTGGAAGGGAACAGGTGACAAAGGTCAGGTTTACAGGTCTGCTAGGGCACTGGCTGTCTCTGACGATGGTTGGGGCCATTGGCACAGCCCTACATTCATGCTTAGTTAATAGATCATCGGCTGCATCGTTGCAACACTTATTCCACCAGCCAGAACACTCTATCTCTTTTCTGCTTTTTTCCTCCTGTTAATAGCATCTCTGTTCTTTAAGTAGTTTTTTTTTTTTGGTTTTTTTTTTTGTAATTCAAAGTATTTTGTCTACCTATATATACTACGTATATATGCATATGCTATACTACATGTATACTACATGTATGTTTACTACATATAGTGCTTAGTCATATATTCACTGAAAATTAATGGAGAAGAACACTTGGCACTTTCCAGAGTCAAAATACTTTGCAAACATTAACTAATTAATAATGTATCCCTTATTTTCAGACATGCTAGCATTCTTGAATGCTGAGAGAAATTCTGCTAAATCACTCTCTGCCTTCATCTCCCCTGCTCTTTTTTGCTAACCCATTGCATGATGCAAGAGTCCTATTATTGAGCACAGCTATAGATAGCAAGTCTGATCCAAACTTCTGATAAACACATGATTTCCTAAATGCCTTACAACCCAGACCAAGCTTCCAAACAAAGCTCACCATGACACGGAGCTGTACCCGAATGCATGAGGAATGATGTGAAAATAAGCTGAGTGTTTTTGGTCTGATGAAGTATAACCACTATTTGAATAATGCGCAGCCCCTCATGGCCAGGGGTTAGCCAAGGGATCAGACAGGTTTTATTGTTGTGCAGTATTTTCTAACAAAGATCCCGATTCACACAGTGCTCTGCATGCCACCACCGATACTTCATTAATGCCAGCTCTGCATTATGCTGTTGCTGGAGCCAGAGCCTTTCATTTAACTCCTTGCCAACCCAGAAGACTCTTAACAGTTTCTTTTCAAGACAGAAAATGAAGATACACATCTCATAATCAACATCAGCGCTGCCCATGCTTTATAAAGCCTGGTAACCAGTTTGGTTCAGCAGTGTTTGCTTTTGCTGCAGAGTTCACAGAGGCTGTGCCTTTATTTATCCCAGGACGCCCTTATAAATGCCTGAGTGCAAGGCTCAGGTGCTGCACTTCCCTCGCGGCAGGAATTTGCCATAACTCAGCCTGGTCATGGCGCTCGCTCACGGATCTGGCAGCTCAAGCAGTACTGCTCCCACCTTGCTTTCCTTGAGTTTTGCCAGCATTTTTATCATAGTCAACTTCTCATTGCTGTAACACACTCCAATCGCTGTCTTGAAAGAAAAGTGACACATTGCAGGAGTTTCAGGATGTGTCCCTTCCCAAAACTTCCAACAGATAGGGTAAATCGTCTGCAAGTCCTGATGCTTGTTTGAGGGTTTGGGTTGTTCTTTGGAGGGCAGAGTAGTGGTGGGGCTGCTTACTTGTTTTTATGTTACAAGAATGGTAAGAACGCGACAGCTTGAGAAAATGGCTTCTCTCCACCACCTCCTCAGATCTGGAGCACTGGACACAGCCATTCAGGGACCACATCCAGACAAAATGACTTTGAAAGATTTGCTTCCTAGAACAAGTGAGGCCTTTCCAGGCTGCATCACCCACTTACCAGAAAGGACATAGGATGCAACATGTACATATTTATAGGTAACGCTGCTGAGGAAGGAGCAGCTGCTCTCTCTCTTCATTGGAGGCTGGTTTGAATTCAATACATCAGTTCTTTTCAATCTGAGATGTTTCAAATTTAGTCAGAAATATTTTTATGGTTGGCTGTTACCAGTATGCCCTAGCTTTTCATTTCCTTGGAAAGTGTTTTTTGTTTTGTTTTGTTTTGTTTTGTTTTGGGTTTTTTTGGATAGTGCTCTATGGCAATGCAATGAATCCTTCAAACTGCCATTTTATAGCAGACTGCTTTCCAAAGGTCAGCCAATTAATATTCCATATTAATCATTTTACATTTGATTAACTCTTGTTATTCCTGAAAACTGTGTAGAACTTGCATAGCACAGTTGCTCTGTTGATATTCATTACACAGATCAGTTAAAGGGTGAGCCTGAAGTCACTAGAATCTAGGTAACAAAATATGCAATTTCAGAGAACTGCAAGGGTGTCTAGTCACTGATACCACAACAGCACCTCTTCTACGTCATGCAGAAATTAAACCCCCTGCCTAAGAACTTATGGCCTCTAGGACTCTCAGGCTAGTCCTTATAAATAGCAAACTTGTAAATAGTTTGACAGCCTTCAGGGACTACTGACCTTGAATTCTCTTCCCATGAACATACCTAAAGATTGTGCAAGCAATCCATGTTAAGCAACTCCTATGCAGTTACAGGTTTGACCATTTTGCTGGTGTACTGTTTTAATATAGGGATGAATGAATGTATAAGTATTAGTTCATCCTTGCCCTAAAGAAACACTATCCTTATGATTAGTCTTATGTTTTCAGTTTGTAATCCATTCATCCCACTAGGTCCCCTAATCAAATTCTCACTTGCATGGCACATGTAAAAAATGCCACAATACCCAGAAGCAAAGCGATTTTTCATTATTATCCCTAGCCCCACCTCCATGGACCTGTTATGTCCCAAGACCTTTGAGCTGTTGGTCCACCCTAAACATCAAAGAAGCCAATTCTGCTGAAAGCCCTCATCACTGGGAGTGGTCAGGTGCTGGTTGGACATCTACGACCCCAGGCGAACAGCTCAGGAAAACCCTGAGGGTGTGTTTTCTCCACATAAAGTGAAAGTAATGCAAAGTCACCCTGTTCTTTTTTATTTGTTTGTTTTTCCCACAAGTGCTAAGGACTGAATCAAAGACCATAAAACCTGGATTTTGGAGCTGACATCTGTGCTTCTTTCCAAACTCAGGTAAGGATTTCTCAGTTACTGACTTGAGAAAACTACAAGCAAGCACAGCTATCTCTTTCCGTGCCAATGTTAATACTGACTTCATATATTTCTCTTTACCTTATATCTTATTACCCAGTACCAGAAACTCCACTGGTGTGAGCTGGCACATTTCCATTCAGCAAAACTATCGATTTATAGAGGCAGAGAATTTGGTTATTTCTTTTGTGGATGCTGTTAAATGGGAAAGACTACATTTGTCTATTTTGTCAGCTGAGCACTGAATTGCTCGGGTGAACTACTTATTACTATTTCTTCAGGCTAACTTTGCAAATGTAGCTGAATAGCAAATATATAACATTATTATTCATATAAAACAGAAATTACATGTCTTCTGCTTAGACTTGCATTTAAATTTGCCTAATGCTCTCTTTACATAATTTGTTTTTTCATATGTTTAGAGTTGACTGATGAAAGAATGACATGGAGGGGGGGAGTTATTTAAAGTAGCAGTGGTGAAATATTCTTGTTCGTATAATTGAAAGAAATGCACCGGTTACATAGAGAATTGGAATTTGCAATGTGTTTTGAGCTTTTTTGGATTTAACTGCTCTGATTATACGATGCTAATGCCTCCAGCTTTAACTCAGTTGTCTACATTGACAAATAGAGGCATTGGGAAAACACAGATCTTAATGGAACTTTTTTGTTAAGGCCCTTTTCTGCAGGGCTCCCAACAGAAAAAGGCTCCAGGAAATGAGGCGCTTGGAGAGAGGCTGTCTCATTTCCACCAAGGGCTCCTGCTCTCCAGATGCCCTGACCGGGAATCTGGCAAGGTCGGACGGAAGCTCCCACGCTGGCCATGGAAACTGCATTTCCTTCTCCTGGAAGCCCAGAAACAAGCTCCCAGTGATCAAGTTCCCAGTTCTCAACACACAACTGGACGCTCATGTGGGGAACGGCTCCTGGGCCCCTCAGTTTAGCCACAGCAGTGGAGGATCAGTAGTCTATTCACAAGCACTATGTTATGACAACAAAACACAAGACGGGAAAAGAAGAAAATACCTTTGCTGAGGTAAACGGTGCTGTTCACAGGCCTAAAGTTTGCTCCAAAGAATAAGAAGGCTCCAGTTTGTAGATAAAAACTTGTTTTCCCAGAGTTAGAAGTGCACAGCTTTACTGCTAAAGGTAAATGGGGGGAAATTGAAGTTTTAAGAGGCTGCTTGAACATAGCAGTGCTTCATATACTAAGTCAACACAGACAAAATTCAGCTTCTATTTGCACAGTAGATACAGAGAAGTACAGTGAGACTTGTTCATACTTTGCTTCAGAGCTGCATATGGTATGCAAAAAAAGCAGAGTTTACCAGCCTAGCTGCAGCCTAAAATATTTTTTAAGCCTTTGAAATAGTAGAAATTCCAGCACTGATTCCTGAATTGCTGTGAACAATTATTTCACTTTTTTGGTTTAACAGGATGGTAAATTTGTCTCTGTTTTTTCCCCAAACAAGAACTCCCCTTGCAGGAGGCCCATCACTCAAGGATGTGTCCTAAAGGTACTGCAAGCGGCCATTTTGTTAACAGTTTTGTTTCGTTTTGTTTCACCGAGCAATGCAAAGAAGGCCGCGACTCACAACCTGTGCTGCCCGCAGTGAGTGTCCAGCCTCCGTGGCCGCGGGCGCCGCCACCATCGCTGTCACGCGGCAGGAGGGGCGCCACGGCTGCACCTCGGCCACCCCAGCTCGTAACCCAGCGCGTCAGCACCTTTTGCCACGAATGTCGCTTGCATTTGCCAGGTGTGATCTGCACAGCAGGAGCAGCAGGCCCAGCTCCGCAGCCTCTGCTGGAAGAGCAGGGCCTCGCCAGCATGAAAATCCCCCACAGATCCCGAGTCAGCGTCAGGTCGCCAGCTTCTCAGAGTGCATATGTTATCCTGTCACTAATTCCTGGGACCCCCTCTGGATGCACCTGCAAAGGTTTGATACCAGTGTTGGCTTTTAATTAGAGCTCCGCTTCCTCCCGCTGCTCGGGAGCGCTTCCCAAGCCGCCTCCCTGTGCTGCCAGGCCTGGCCTGGCCTGGCCTCATGGGCTCCCTGCCTCCCGCAGCGCCCGCCACTCTTCGGCCGGTGCCCTCCGTGCCCCCTCGCCCCGCAGCGCTACTGCGCTCGCCTCATTAGCGCCCTCATTTCATATCGTGCTTAATTAGATATTTTTTAAAAAGAGCTGTTTCTTAAGCACTGCAGTGCGCCGTGCTATGAGGATGCCGCAAGTTTGCGCTTCAGGGAGATTTAGCCAGGATTTTTTTGTGCATAATGGTTGATCTCCAGCATTATGGCTTTCCTCTTGGCCGTACAGTGACTCCCCAGAGACTGCAGGTAAATCCTTTAATTAAAGTGGTTTCTTGGGGAACCACACCATCTTCCTGAGGACGCGGGTGTCCTGCTTCTCCTCAGTCCCCATCCCTAGGCCTCTCAACCTGCCTACTGGGAGAACAGCAGGGATGGCCCCTGGCTCCTCCGCACCCTGGGATCTTCCAGGCTTGCTCCAGCCTGGAGCTCTGCTGGAGTCATCCGGGGCCAGTGGGACCTCCTTGCACGACGCACCCGTTAATCCCAGCCTGGAAGGAGGATTAGCCTGCAGAAACGAGGCGATCTTGCCTGATAATTATTGAGAAATTCAGCAAAGCTCATCCATTAAGGAATAAGGCTTATTTAATTTTTTTTCTTTACTTCAAAATGTACATGCCATTTTGTTTCTATAACACGGGCAATATGTACAAGATTTATTTTGAAGAATGGTAAGCATGAGATTGTGAAGTGCAAGCTACTATTAAAGAAATACATTCTTCTACCACTTGAGTTTGTGTTTGTTTTTCTTTCCTTTTTTTCCTCTCTAACACAGTTTAGCAATTCTGCTATTCTGTGGCTACAAAAATCATTCTGCAAAACCGCTTCAGGAATTTTTAACCTTCCAAAAAAGAAAAAGGAATAAAAAAGTGGTTTAGAACGTTATTCTGTAAAACTTTTCAGCATATCTAAATGTATTGGAAGTCTCTGATAATATTTGAACTCCTACTTAAAATAGTAAAAATATTTTGGCATATTTCTAGGAGTAGTCAACCCTGTTAACTTCCACTTAAAGCGCAATTATTCAGGAATATTATAGATCATTATGTGGCTTTGGGGAAAAATCAGTACGACGTAAGTGCCCATTAGTGAAAGTGAAACGGTAGTACAACACCTACGAAAGCACATGTGGTATTCCCGCGAATACTAATTTAATTCATTACGATAGCACTGGTAAAGTGTTAAAATATTTCCTATTCTAAGACGCAAGATTTTTTTTTTTTCAAGGACAAAATATAAACATAGAATATAACACTTACCTGTCTGGTAAGGGTGTAAGAAAGGGCTTGCCGTGGAAGGATTTACATAAAAGATGGCCTTGGGTGTCCATATTATAGTTTTGATGGTGGCTCATCTCTTTTGTCTCCTTTTCCCAGTTATAAATTCCAACCACCCCAGGGGAGATAATGCCTTATGCAACAACGACATTTTCCCTTTCGAAATTCTGCTTGGATCCAAGGAGGAGCAGCTCTTTCCCTTTTGAAGTACACCGTCCCCTGTTTTGGAGGTTAGAGCACGCTTATTTTCCTACATGAAACAGACCCTGCATACCCATGGAAGGCAGGAAATTGGCTCCCACATTGTCAAGCACAGACTGGGCTCTGCCTCTGCTCCCCGGCATGCTCCAAGGAGACGAGCAAAGGGTAGAACCTTTCATGCTTCCTGGGACTGGATGTTGTCTTGTCTCTCCCATCCCAGCTTTCGGCAGGACTCGTGCAACCGGGTGCAGCCTCCGATGCTCCCCACAGCTGGGGATGTGTTATGTCTTCCCATGGCTCAGCACGTCTGCATCCTTATTGCCTCGTGTCCCATCAAGGAAGAGGTTATCACCAGATATCTGGATTTTCTGACTAGTTGTATTCCTATGCCTGGCACAATGTGGGGGTGAGCAGGGGTCATAGCAGATCGGCGTGTCCAGGAATATGCTACTTGGTGGTATATGCCTGATATATCATGGTACACCTACTCATCACAAGCAGGTGAACAAAATGTTTTGTGCTCCTCTGTTGCCCACTTATTGCAGGTTCAATTCAGAAGCCTGCCTAGCAGTAGGAAAAAAACATGGCTCAAGCCAGGGTAGGATATATGCCTTCCTAAGAGCCATAGCATGGAAAGGGAATGAAGAAGTCTGGTAAAGGACAGGCTGCTCTGAGGTGCCACAAACAGGAGAGAGCTGAAAGAAGGGGAAAAAAATAGGGGTTGGAGAAGAAGGAGGAGGAAGGGATGAGGACCTCCTGACCAGGTCTCACAATGGAGTACTCCCACGTGGAGTACTTTGGATGCTTCCTCTCTCTCAGGTGAGTTCTTCTGTGGTGCTTCTTGCTTCCCAAGGCACAGGAAAAAATGCAGCAGGCAACTCCTCTTCTCTTAAGGTACCTTTATACTTTCTGAAATTTGCCTTGAAGGCTTCAGCTGTGTGAAAATTGAAACATACTTCCAGTCCAACATCATACAGGTGGCACAGTGATGCTTGGTCTAAAAGAATGGTCTTTTCTAAGATCTAAGACCAGCATTTGCGCTGTGCCTAAGATCATTACATATATATATTGTCATCTGTGCTGCACAGTGGCCAAGATTGGATCTGTTTATAGTGTTTTCTGCATTGTTTTAATAAAAACTTTAAAGTCAAAGATTTTTTTTGAATTTATTTCTCCTCTAGTATCATAATTTGCGTTATTTAAATTGGTCTTCCTCAACAAAAACAACAAAAAAATCTTGGAGTGCACCATAGGATATAAAAATATATTTCCAAAATGTCTGCAAAGGATATTATCTTTAATAAGAAAAGCATGGAGGACTTCCTAAGAACTTTTCTTGAAAGAGCTTTAGAGGAGAAACCTCAACAAACTCCATATAAAAGTAAACAACTTGGGAAGTGAAGCTTTTAGGAGCATCACACTTCAAGGCACTAGTGATTTAATTGTCACAGTGTGTATCCCATCCTTAGGAAAAGGTCGGCAGACTTGTCCCTTGCTCTCATTTCCCCTCCAGTCCATCATCCTTCATTCAGTGACCCATTTAGCTGATCAAAGGCACTCATCTAGTCTTTTAGGAAATGTCTCCCAACTGCCAGGACATTTCACACCTCTCACCTGTTGTCGCCTCATCTGACATATATTTAGTCACCCAGAAAGATCCCCAGTCAAGTGGCACCCAACTGATTCATCCTCCCGGTTTTGTCATTAAAGGCCCCGGCCCCTGCAGGGCATTGGGAGGGCCTTTTGTTTGCATCGGAGCTCTGGGCAATTTCCCCAGGCAGAGCTGCAAGGCAATCCAATGATATGGTCTGCAAACATGATGTGTTTCTGGGGACACTGTCCCCAGAAAAGGAAAACACACTTGGGGGTGCTTACACTGGAGAATTCTTCTGGGGAAATTTAGGAACTAACACCCAGGGGAACTAACCCTGGAGAATGTTTAAGAAAACTTCATTACTGCCATGGCAAAGCCAGTGTGTCCCAGCCCAGTAAAGCACGAAAGTCTAGGCAAGGCAGGGAAAAAATAAAACCCATTAAGAAAAAACATGGTACACGTTTGTTCTTTGCAAAGCAGTGCTAAGCTCTCAGAGTATATCTTCACCTGGGACAACTCTGTAGAGACCAAGAACCTTTCTAAAAAACATATATAGCTCAAAAAGAATATCTGAAGAAAAATTAAGAAGCACATGAAATAAATAACCCATCAAGTAAGACTTTTTAAAAATAAATCTGCCAAGTTGCTGATGATACTGTGGAATTAGAAGCATCACTATAACCTCAATAATTTCAAAGATTTTTTGTGGGGTAGTTGAGAACTGTGAGAGTAATTATAAATAGGAGAGAAAAATTGATGTCTCAAATGTACATCATGCAAAGCAGACCTGCCTTCTTTCCTTGATAAATTAACTTAATACTTTAGACAAGGAAAATACAGATCTCATCCATCTAGATTTTACCAGTGAATTTCATGTTGCCACATGAGAAAGCCTGAATAAATCTGAATAGTATGAAGATTGAACATGTACTAAGGTCCTTGCTAATGAGTGTGGTAACAGAAAGCACAAGACTGCAGAGAGGCTACTCACTGCAGAAGGATGTGACAAAAGTTCATGAAACCTACCAATCTTTCTTTAAGGATCTTGGCACTAAAGCTAAAAGAGCACAAAATTCTCTGATGACAAAATTAATATGCAGGACTACCTAGAATGTCACATGGGAAGAAAAAAAATGATAACTGGAATAACATATCAGATTGATCACAGAAAATGCAAGGCCACATGCTTAGGGACAAATAGCTAAAATCTCTTATAAATTAGGAACTTTCAAGGGTAAAAAAGCTGAGTACCATTGACTAGATATAATTATTCTTTTGGCATCAACACCAACAGATAACATAACATAATCTTGAGAGAGGGAAAGGAAATCTTAAACTAGACCAAGAAGGCAGAAAAGAAAGGAACTTAAAACTTCACTTAGAATTCTGGGCATCTGATCATCCACGATCAAGAAAGATTATTTCACCTGAAGCAGACACAGACAAGGATAAGAGAAAGAGAAGAGTCCTAGGTAGGCCGGAAATAAAAATAAAAATTTTGAATATAGAGCACAGAGTTTCTAGAAGAACCCAGGCAAAAATTGTACCCACCATTAAATTAGTGATCAACCAGCTTATGAAAAGGCTTGTATGGTGTAATTGTGGTGATAAAGGATTTGAGCATAGGATACGCGTAGTAAAACCCCTGAATTTAATCAACTGAACAGGAGAAAAGGAGGTCAAAGAGGAGAATGAACTCACAGAGGTTGCCAAATAGTTTTTGTATGGGTCTCTACTCTGAGGAGAATGGAGAAATACCTATCTTTGGTTTATGAAGGTGAACTGCTGTCAGAGCAGTGTAAGAAAAAGTGCTGAAACAACTTGACAAATTAAATTGCAATAAATCACTGCGACTGGAGCCTATTCATCTGAAGTTCTGAAGGAACTAAACAAAATAGCTGAGCTATTAAACATATGTAATTTATCATTAAAAACAGCTACTAGATCAGAGATTTGGAGGGCAGCCAGGAATATTCTAGATCTATAATTTAAATAGGTACTCAGGGTGAGCTTAACTACTGAGGCCGAGACACATTACTGCAGCACCAATCCAGTTAGCTGCAGGGAGGAGGAATGACACCTTCAGCAACCACAGATGTTTCCAAAGGGCTGTCAAGAGACGTGCCGTACGTGAACTAAAACACCTTGGTGGGGTGAGGAGGAAGGTTTTGTCCAGCTAACACTTGGGGCTGTGTTGTATTGAAATATGCTATCTCAAAAGCTAAGGTGGGCAGCAACCATGCTTGTGGAGATGCCCCTTGGCTAGCCCACGGCATCGCGCCACTTCACATTGTGCCAAAGTGTGTCCTAAAGACTAAAGCATGTGTTACTCCTACATAGTGACTTCAGCAAGTCTACTCACCACTAAGTTTTTTTTTTTTCTGCTTCATTTTGGTCCCTTTTATGGATCAGGATCCCATTATGCAAATTGTCATATAAGAAGAGAACAGAAAGTACAAGAGCACATGATCCAATGACACAGCACAGACAAGAGAGGCCTGGGCAGGCAGGCACAGATGGGGCTACAAGAAAACCCCTCCAGAGCACAGATGAAGAGGGGTAAGCAGGCAGTCCAGGACACCAACAGCCAGGTCCCACTGAGAGTTTTTAAGAGGGCTTCGAGGAGAGCAGGCAGCTGTGCCCAGGTGCATCAGGTGTGAGGGAGCAGGTGTGAGTGTTAACATGCTTTTAGCATCTTCCAAGTGAACGCTGTTGCGATGGGCCAACAGTCAGCAGAAGTCTTTCCAGGATCAGAGACCACCACACTGGTTTTGGTACAACAGAACTATTGTTCTGAACCAGTGATTTTCAGCTTTTTCTGCTTTTAAGACCATATAAACATTTCCTTGTAGAGATGCAAACTACTATATAACAAATTTGAGACTAAAAGTAGCAGGCTTACATTTTGAATAACTTTTTGCATGCCATTGTGGAGAGGTTAACGGAGCACAATTTGAAAGCTACCGTTTTACATGCTCACACATATAAAGATGGAAGATTGCAACATCTACATTCTGATAACTCAAGCATTATAAACATTTGAACATAAGCATACCTATACTCATAGTCAAATTATAGGTCATCCGTTCATAGTGATGAACCCTGAAAAGCAGTCTCCTCTTAGTCCATATTTAAAGACTTCCTTTTTTTAGATATATACAGCTGCATGCAGATATTATCTGAGCAAGGTGCATTTAAGTAAGGTCAGGAAGAGGTATCTTAAGTGGCAGAAGTTATACAGAAAATTGGACTATTAGAATTTGAATATAGGACTAGAAGTTAGACAGACTTATCCTGAAGGCTTATTCTGAATCTCTTTAGCAAGCAAATACTGAAATGAATTTAAAATAAGGACTGTAAACGAAAATGCCCACAGACTTTAACTTTTAAATATTGGCAATTTTAGGAGTCTTGCCTCCACCCCCAAATATACAGGAAGAAGCAGACCTGACAAAAAGTTTAAACGATGGAAGTACAGCATACTAGCATATTCACAACTATAATTAAGTATTTAGACATCAAAATGGACTGCGGTGTTTTAAAAATTCTCCTGCCATGACAGCAGGGACTAATAGTTGAGGAATCAAGATGGAAGTCAGAAATGTAGCCTTATAGCTACTGCTGATCTGTTTTCTGAACACCCGAGCAATTGCAGGTGCAGACCTCAAAACTGCGCCAGTTCGGGATATATCCGCTAAGAAGGGGAAGACAAAAATCCTTCACCTGACACACACTCACAGGCGGCACAGGCACGGCCATGGCAAGAGAAGGGTGCTTCTGTCAGCTCTGCTAACATCACCAGGGGAGATAGCGGGGCTGTGCCGCCAGGAAGTCTCCTCTCGTTGGCATAGGATGCCTTTCCATTAGTGGCTTTTGCCAAGGTGTCTATCCCAGCACAAAAAAAGTGACAGACTGTGCTACGGCAGACGGGTCCCCGGGCAGTGCTTCTCCCTCGGTGCTCCCCCCGTTGAGCTGTCCCTTCCCTTCACTCCTTCACTGTAGCTGTGCACTTTAGCTATAGATACAGACTGCTAATGTCCAGGGTTGAGAGTCTCCTATTATGTGTTTCTGGCCTCTTTTGGGGCTTCCAGAAATTGCCTTAACAGACACAGTCTACAGGAAATCTAAGAAGATAGGAAAAAGGTTCCATTTTCAATTCGATTAGCTTCGTAATACAACATTTCATAGTATTTCAATCACCAAAAAGACATGAGGCTAAAATAAGGACTAAGAATTACATCTGCAGTTTGGGAGATAGGAGATTAGATAAGCACCCTTTCAGCTCTAACAGGATTGTACAGTGACTTTCAAATATATTACTTTTGTATATGAAGAAAAAAAGTCAAAAATAAAGAGACTTCTATTCCAATTAAAAATACCCTATCAGCCCAGGAAGGTAAAACACCATGATTTAAATGTAAATGAAATATTATTTGCTATCCTAGTGGTGTCAATGAGCTTGTGCTTGAAAGAGAGTTCCTCCCCAGACTGAAAATTCTGCAGTGCTGATAATTCCTGATGCACAGACTTGTAAGATTCCCTGACCTATTTAAATGCATTTTCCTGCTAAGAGGCCTGATTACCCAGGACTGGCCAAACTAGCCCCACTCGGTATCTAAATGTGACATCGCAACTCCAGGGTGATTCATTGTTATATGATAAGGATGCCAGGAAGCAGCAAACATACAAAGTGGGGAGGGAATGCAAGCGGGAAATATCTGACATTCAAAGAGGGTGCTCGAAGCCGACTTAGTGAATGTTAATGAACAGTGAGTTTGGACCATTTCCTGCTTATGCTAAGAATAGAGTTGCTTTATCAGAAATTAACCCAGTTTAAATCCAAGTCCTGCGTAATGCATTAACGCAGCTCTAGAATACACCTAAAATCCCTTTTGCTTTAAAAGAAAAAAAAAAAAAAGTGCTATTTTGGAACCAGGTCAGGAGACAAGTCTGTTGTAACTGACTCAGCTATAATTATAGTACAGATCAGGCCCTGACTCCACTGTAATTGTATAGTGTGACAGGCTCGTGCATGAACTGGGAGTAGGAGTCTTGGCTGGAGCGAGACAAATTCTAATATCACAAACATAACAGCAAAAATCATAATTACAGATACGTCGCCGGAGATCTGGGACGTGACAGGCACAGGCCGATTCCCCGTGACCTGGGAGCGAGCAGCTTGGTTCCCCAGGGCTCGGTGAAGCAGCCGGGCTCTATCTGCTGCCCTCGGCCAGCAGCAAACATGACTGCCGGGGCAGATACTCCTTGCAGGTAGCTGCCAGCTGCGGGTGATGCGGCGGCCCCAGATGTTAACCTCATCCTGCTGGAGGGACAGGGCTTGGGGAAGAGCCACAGCAATCCTTGCAGGGATCTCCATCCTCCCAGCCACGCTGCCTCTCTGATGGCACCTCTGGCAGATGAACAGTGGGGTCTGCAAAACTTGGGGCCGCTTCTGCTCTGCAGCACGAGGGGCAGCCCGCAGCAACGGGATGGTGTAGGCAGCCAGCAGTGATCATATTTCCCCCATGAGGTTCACCAGCCTCCTTATACCCAAGTGTTTTAATGCCTCAGATTTGGGTCTGAAGCCAAGGGGGAAGCAGGCTACAAGTCCTCAGGTATCTCGGCACCAAGCATCATGCTGCAGGGAGCTCCGGAGTGCTTTTGCTGGTGCTCATGCTCCTGTTACACCTTTCCTTTGGGATGTGGTGATGATATCAGTGCCTTTTATAGAACAGATTCATGGCTAAGCACTTAGATGGGCTTCAGGAAACACAAGTTCAGGGCCCTTCTCAGGTTTATGGATTCACATCTGACCTTTCCCACTTCCCAGAACAGCCTCCTTCAAATGACCAAGGTCAAGGCTGAGGAGAACAAGTGGATTCACCTTCTGCCCTCCTCGTGCTCCGTGGAAGATGGCTCTTTTCACATATCCCTCTACAAGTGGCTGAGAAAGGGAGATATGATTATCCATTTTACATTGAACAGTTACTAGAGTTGACATTTGAGGGTACAACAAAAAAACAACAGATGGATATTGACAGATGGAGGAGCACGAAGAAACAATGAGACATCTTCCACTGCTCCTCTCTGATCTGAAACATGTTATTGTTTCCCCTACCATCTCTCTTGACCCCAGTCCCATTTTCAAGTGCCGTTCCATATGCTTCCTTTCTTTGCCTCCATATGTCTTAAACATGTAAAACAAATCCCACTTCTTCTGGCCCTACTCAGACAATTTTCTCCCTCTATAAAATCTGCTTTCTGCTCCGTCTAGTCTGTAGAAGTGGCTTACAGTCTTACCAGCAAAGTCACCAACAAGGTCTACCTGCCTTCCATTTCAGGGTGACTGGACACACTCCCTTCCTGAGAACCACCTGTTCTCCAGCTCTCAGAAATACCACGCGTTTCCTCCATGCCCATGCTATGACACACTTCCACATCTTCAACTGTCCCATACAAACTCAGCACTTTAACTTCTTCCTTTCCACTTTGCTTTGCTAACTGCTCGTGTTTACCCTATCAGCCAAACTTTCTGAATACTGCTCTGCAAAGGGAAACACATGCCAACAAACTGGGAATCTCAAACTCTTGTTAAGCTCTCTCTCTTCCTTAGTGCTTCTCTCTTAAAGCTTGGAACTTAATCAGCTGTTTTGGACTTGCTGTTTCTCATCCCTCCTTTTCCACTGTCACATGGTCTTAAAATTCACACAATAATAGTATTTTCTCCACTGTCCACAACAAACAAATGTGCAGGTCCTTCATAAGTCACAGACTAGTGATATGTTCTTTTTTGGCTCCTGATATTTTACATCAGCCCACTTCTATCTTACTTTTCACTTGGACCATATCCCATTCTTCTTCAAGTTCCTTCACTGACCTTCTTACTAAGTTTAAATTCCTTCCCTCTTGCCCTCATGGACACACACATCTGAGGTTCTTTCTACAGCTCTTTCTAACATACTTTGTTTGCAGAAACCACTTCATTAGCCACTTTCCATGGCTACTTCTCATACTGTCTTTTCCTTCCCTAGGCTTGGAACTGATCCATTAGTCCCATCCAACTAATTTTCATTGGCTCGTCTTTGAAAAGAGCTATCAATCTTGCCTCCCATGCTCTTGATATTAGAAATTACTAATAAAGATAAATTGAGGCATTAAGCAGATGCAAACAAACTTTGCTGCTTGTTTACTTATTTTTCACTGTTTATTTGATTTTTTGTGTGTGTGATTATAAGCTGCAATATGGCCTTTGCCTCTGCTGATGTGCCTCTAAGCACCTGGCACACTTTGAGATATATAGAAACTACACTCAAAATGTCACGAAATTGAACTAACATTTAAAGCTTTGCAAAATTCATCTCCAGCAAATTCTGATATCTGAATTCAATGCCTCACTTGAAGTCTGGCATGCAATGTAATTACAGTGAAAGGTGGAATAAAGAAGAGTGGTAGGAACAATTCGCATACCTGCTATTCGCCATCTGTTCTTCTCTCTGTCACAGCAGAACAGCTTCCCTTTGCAGAGAGGCCTTGGGCACGACGGCAGAGGCAGAACAGCTTTTTATTATTATTATTATACACTACAGAAGTAACTCCTGATTTTCCTTTTGTTTCTTGGAGCCAAATAAAACAAATTCATAAATCAGTGGGTCACCATGGTAAGTTAAAGGACCGCTAACTTCAGGAAGGGAATTTAGCACGTCGCTCTGCCAAGCCATGCCACCACCTTACCAGAGTCACGAGGTGCCAGCAAAGTTGCTGTTGCCCCTCTTCCCCTTTCAGATTTCCTGTGTGTTATGGAGCCTTGAATATTGAAGCCCTGAGCTCCAGAAATTGTCAGAAAAGTGCAGCCGAGATCCGAAGGGCGCATGGGAGGGTCCTCACCAGTGGCTGTTTTCCGTGGCCTTAGCATGCGTACCCCACACCATCACTTACCTTGGCACAGGTGGAGGAAGGGTGCACACATGGGCCACACGGACATTGTGGCTGACCCTCCTCAGAGCCAGGGCTCAACTCATCTTCCCTCCCTCCCTGTTTTTATCAAGCCATCCTTGCCACGGATGTCGCGCACCCCGTGGGGCATCGCAGACGCCATGGGCGGCCGGTGGGCGCTCGGCAGCACGGGAAGGGTTAACGCGGCAGAGGCGCCGGTGCCCGCTGCTCTGCCCGGGCAGTGAGTAAGCGAGGCGGCTGAATGTCAATAGCTGGGTGAACTCGCGTAACCCAGCTGCGCCCCGCTGGCACTGGCGGCCGAGGTGGGCGGCCTGGCCCCCCCGGCCTTCGTCGGCCGCTCTGCGCCCACCCACCGCCCGGCGCCCGGCCCTGCGCCTGACTCAGCTGTCGTGGGTAACCCAATCCACGGCGCTCCGCAGGGCCGTGCCTTGCACAACGCGCTGCGCGGCGGCTCCTGCCCAACCTGGGGATCCACCCAGTCTTTTTAGGATTTCCAGGAACAGCTTTGGCATCTGACCTTCAGGCGTTATTAAAAGAAATCAAAGATTGTATAACCGGCTGCCAGAGCTTTGCGTTTCTTAGCCGAGTTATGTTTCGGCAAATGCCTCCACATTTCTGAGCTTCCCAGGTTCTTTATTCCTTTACTTGTTTATCCGCTGGTAAGCGTTTATTAATAGGGAGAGTTATTCCTTTACTGTACTTGTTTATCTGTCAGGGGCTCTTTGTTTGCTTTTTAATTTAGGAGCAGAAGGGTCTCCCACGCACTTCATATTCTGGCCTGCCGGTGAAGGCGCTGCCTTGTTTTGATAGCAATCTCCCAGCTGTCCCTCTCCGCCACGGCCTCCCTCCCCGCGCCTGATTTTGTGCATTATCACCATAGTTTTTGACTGCGGCTATTAATCCACATGTCCCTCTGCGAAAGTGGCTCGGCTGGCTCGTGTAAAAGGGGAGCGAGGTGGCGCGAGCTCTAAACCGGCTATTAATCCCGTTAATAAGGGATTAAAGCAAAGCCCCGCGAGCAGGAAAGGCTGATTTGATTGTTTGGGACTATAACTTAGCGCTCCCTCGTGAAAGCCGTGTTTACTGTGAATCGCATTTCCCAATATGCATATTTGGTCTCTGAGGAAATCAAGGTTAAATATAGCAAGGAGATTCTGCTGGCTTAAACTGGCAGCACAACTATGCTACTTCAGGCAAACCGTCACTTAGAGAGCAGAAAAAGGGACCTTCTCTTTTCTTGCCTGGCAATAACGACATCCCGTAATGCTTCTTAAATTGTTAGCTTATGCTGTGCTTGTGACCTTTCTGTGCACTTTGCTGATGTACCAGATAGACTGCATACCTTATTTTAGTAGGAAATAAGCAACGGAGGAACTGAGCTAAAATAAATATCTTGTGCTGCTATTTTCAGCAAAAAGACACAAAAAAGCAATGATGACAGAAAGCCAAAGAGCACCATATATTATTCTCTGTGCGAGCCTAACGTATAGATCAACATCAATCTCATTAAAAAAAAAAGAAAAGACGGTGCTGTCGCTATGTTAGAGCTTAGCATTCTGCTTCCTCCTCAGCCTTAAAAGAAGGCCTATAAATTATTAACACTAACATCAATGTGAGACAACAGATGGTAAAGATTACTTGGAAAAAGTCTTCACATTAACATATTATGGCCCCAGATTCACAGCACGTTGGGACTATTTCCTGCTGTTGCCAGTCAATCTGGCCACAGGATAAACCTTCCAGCACAGGGGAATCCTTGGGCAGCGCGAAGGTGCTGCCGTGGTTCAGCTTTCACAGATCCTGTGACCGCGTGGCCGCTGCAGGCAAGGGCGGTCATGTGTCACAGTGCCCCTCTGTCACCACAGTGATCCCGGGAGGCTCTTGGCATCTGTTATGCCAGGGACGAGGCCAAGACAGAGTGAGCTCAGGTTTAGGGAAAATTTGAGCTAGCTTAAATTTTATTCCTTGCTGAGATGTACCGAGCGTCCCTCGCTTCCAGGTGGGATCAGCTGTGGATTGCACTCTGCAAAAGCAAGAAATCTGTATTTATCAGTTTTGAAGTGCTCTTGAGCCTGCATTAATATGAAAACTCAAATATTTTCCAATATTGGCTAATACATATATATATATATGTGCGTTATCCTGAAATTTTGCTATCAAAGAATAGACTTTAATGCTCTCTAGAACTGATTTAATTCAGACTCTTCAATTTTAAAAATGTTTTAAAACTTGTGCTAAGCAAGTGAAAAAGAGTTTTCCTTTATGAGTGTGTGTACTGCATTGCCTTGCTAGGTAACACGTGTTACAGCAGAATACGAACATTATTCTTGTTTTGAAGTTATCAGTCTGTGCCCCATCTACAAGTCATTCTACTCACATAATTTCAAAGAGAAAAAACTGTGTGAGAACCTCTGACACTGAGAGAATTTCTTTAGCCTACTAGAGATTTATACAGCAGATTTTTTTGTATGGACCATTACTTCCACAAATGCATATGCCATGTATTCCAGCGTGATCAAATCATGACTTAATTCTCTCTCATGTTTCTAAATCCTCTGGGTGCTGCTGTGGAAAACCTTCCACAAAACCAAAGTAGTGAAAATGTAAGTAAGCCCTACCATTCGCAATCTTGGAAGGTGTAGGGTAAAACTGAAGGCAACTTCAGTAAAATGAGTTGGAATAGGCTCTTCATTTATCAGCTCACTGCCAGCAAAATTAGCATCTCATGTTCTCAAGGGATCTCCAGTGCATGCATAAGCACACACAGTGATTTCTGGTACACATTTTCCACAGTATTGTAACTGCATTAATTTTTATAATGAGTACCAAAACATTGTCTGAAGCAGAATTTGATTCTTAGCTCCTTATTTTCATAAACTGGTAACACCTATTTCATAAAACCTGGATGATAGACATATTTGTCCGTTAGCTAGTACCACAGAATCCTAAGTTGCTTTTGCTCTTGCCATTCTTCTTTAAGGGAAAATTATTGTGTTTGCACAGCTGACAAGCCAAAACAATCATTGTAAAACTCTTGCAAAGAGCCAGGTGGCACAGATATCATTGCGTCAGGACCTCACCTGTAGGCACTTCTGAGTTCAGACTCATTTTACATTATGACTTTAAGTTAGGAGTTCTCTAGAGATTTGCTCTGATGAGCGATTTTTGCAATTTATCTCAGTCCTGAGATGCTGCCTTGGAATAAGACAACCCTTGAAATTTCCTGATTTGGGAATGAGATGCTGGAAGAGCTGTTTGAAGATCCTTGATGATACCAAGCCCAAGTCTTGATTTCTGACTTTTTTAATAAGCCTTTAACAATATAGTTGCCAAGTTCTTAGACTGAAACAAAATAAATCAGTTCCGTCACTTCTTTATATTTTAAAATTATTTTTTCCTCTAAAATTCCATCTTACTATTATAGCTGTTCTCTTTGGTTTATAAAAACATTCCCCGAAGACCCATTCCTATTACCACAGCAGATGCAGGCGACGTTCAGATTCATGAAGGAAAAGCCTTCAGGAAACAGTATTAGTGGACTAAAGAGGGTTCAGGTGTTAACAGCTGATAATTCTTGATCACCTCTGCCTAAAAACAGCTACACTGACACAGATCTGTATTTACCTACGGACTACTAACAAGTGTTTACGGGCTCTGGATTACAATTGCTGCAATCTGTTATGTCACAAATAATCGTGTTTCTACGTGCTGAACGTGGGTAATTTGTAATCTGCTTTCTCTGAATAAATATCCGTCTAATTAATTTGTTTTGTGGGGGATTCAGGAGGCAAGGCCTGGTTTATCAGCTGCAATGCTGGGGGAGCAGGCAGGACCCAGGAGGAAGGGCAGAGTCAGCTGCTGACCCACTCAGCTGTATTTTGGGACCCTGGGGACAAAAGCTATAAGCTATGCGTAAAAATAAAAGAGTGATAGGGTATGTGTGAAAACAAGCTTACATGAGGTAGACCAGGCTGTCCTATATCTCTTCTGCCTCTTCTTCAAGCTGGCACTGGGTAAGCAAGCTCAGGTTTGGATGTCATGTGACTGGACTTGTTCCCCATACATCTGACTGCCCCCACAAATATTTGCAAGTCGTTTTTGGCCCTCGAAAACAAAAATGTATTTAAATTGTGAGACACAGTCCCAAGTGAAAAGGCCATTTTGTTTGACCAGTTGGCCTTAGGCAAGACAAAAAGCAATGAAATACCAGGAAGGCCTTATGGCCAACCTGACTAATTTAAGAGCTGCAAGAAAGATAGGAAGACACCTTTTTGCATGATTTAAGTAAATATAGAAGGATGATAGTCTTTGCAAGATTTTTGTGAGATTAGAATTGACACAGTTGGAAACAGCAGGCTTCATCACTCTCAAATATAGCATAGTACTGATGTAATCACCATGATTCTCTCCAAATATGATTTTCATAAGCATTGCTAAAGACCATGTGGTCACCTACACAAAATAAAACTGCAGTTAAAGATAATTTTGAAAGCAATGAAACAAACCTATCTAAAGATATTGGTAATTCTGAACACACACATACACACACACACAAAGTAAATTAGGGTTCCTGACAAGGGTGGAAAAATCCTTGCTACTCCTCAAAGGGACTAAGTCCTCAAGGGAGGAGTAGACATTATTAGGTAATGAGACTACTAAATGGCAAAGTTTAGGCTAGGGGAAAGGTAGAGCTTCAAAGGAGGAATGTTCTTGGATTGCTGGCTGCCTTTGCATCTGTCCTCAAAAGCCTGGAGGATGAAAGGCTCTGCACTCAAAGGACCTGCTTCTCTCTTACCTTTCACCTTCTGAGCTTATTTATATCTATGTAAAGGGCACATAAATCGCCAGGGTTCAGTGCGTATATACGCTTATCCTGGGCATATAGGATGGTGCAAGTAGTTGTAGTCTGGTTCAGGGTATAAGCCCTGTGTGTTGTAGTGACTGCGTATATGCATAATACTCTGATTCCAAACATGCAAGTGTAGGTACCAGAAGGCTGAGGGTATCCCAGACCCACAGAGGCATTGGGAAAGCATGGAAACACTGTAGGGAAAATGCAGAAAGAGCAGGGACTAGTGAAGGACTCTGTTGAAGCCAGCATGCTTCATAGGCTTCAGCTTGTGGGAGTGTTAGTTATGAGACTGTAGAAATGCTTGGGAATGCCTGTTTTTAGATAGTGTGCCGCAGGATTCACTATAGTTAAGTTCCAGTTACTCAGTATTAAAAGGTCCTCTGTGGGCTTTGCAAAATTCATTTACATCCACTTTAAGGTCCCTCTACACATTTTGAGCAAATGGCAAACCAACCTAAGTGGGGAAAAAATACATACAAAGGAGGAAAGACTGATCTCAGTGAGAAATGAGCTTCACATTTGTGGTCCATTATAGCCAAAGGCAGAATCACCTAATCTGACTCCTAAGGTTAGTCCTAAATATTCGTGTAGGCAAGTCCTTGGGCTGTTGCCAATGTCTCAGTGCAGATAACATCAGGACAAGTCGAGAAGAGGTCTCCAGTCTAGCTTGCGTTTTTAATATACTATTAAAATAAAATGAGACAGCAATTAGTTTCTCTTCAGCTATTCTACAGCATAACTTCATCGGTCAATTAGTATGAATAAATAAATATAGGTCTTGAATTATTAAACTGCAAATAGAAGAAAAATCTGCATTTAATATTTTGCTGTTCCTTCTCATTCTTTCGCTTTGCTTGGAGTTTTGATTCAGGTGGCTTTATTGTGTTATTGTCTATTCTTAACCCTTTCCAAACTTGTAATTCTTTCTTTAGGATAATTTTCTTATTCCAATACTACTCATTCAGTCTTGGCTGAAGGCATAAAGGCCAGATTATCAGAGGCCATATATTCATAGAGCAATGATCAAGCTTCTGGGAGCGACTGAGAGGCCAGTGATTTTTTTTTTTAAAAAAAAGATAAGTGGTTCAGTATAGGCTAACTTTAGGTTTCCACTTATTAAAAACTTGGCCTTAATCTTTCTGTGCATGAGTTATAGAAAAGTAAACAATGTCTGATTATCGTATCACTTACTCCCTCTTTCCCAATAGGAAGCAGAAACAAGGGCTGATCAGGGTTAGGACAAGTCTTGTTTGTGTTGAAAGGCCCACAGCTACCTTGTGTGGAGAGAGACAGTCCCACAAGTCTGCTCAGGAAACTGCGATGCCATAGTCTGAGGAACAGTGCTGGGGCCTTTGACATTTCAGGACTCACATGTTTTGTCTTTCACAAATTTTAAGGTGAATGTGTGACTAGCAGAGATCAGTTTCTTCAGCTGCTTCATAGATATGCCCAGAAAAGGGAAACCTTATTGTAAATTTTGATTTTGGCTGTTGCCAGAAGAACCTCTCGGCAAACAAACTGTAGCATCTTCTTACTCGTTTGTTTGAAGATGCCAGCATTGGCCTTGTTGGTGGCATTGATCATTGATCGGTGCTGAATCTTGGGGAAATGACTCACTACGGTTCTGTACTTTACCAGATCTTTTGGATGTCAGATCACAAGAGCAGTGTCTTCCCCTGAGGGTAATGGACAAAGACAATTTTAAATAGTTTTAACGCATTTAAAATTCTATTGATGACCCAGTCAATGTATGCAAAAGGAAGAACAGCTGCAATTTTAAGTCAATATTGACAGGACAGAGCCTGAAAGCTCTAGGGTGTTTCCCTCCTTGGATGCATTCACCTTCTGACCTCCAGTTTTTAATTTCGGACCAGATCCTCACAGTATTGGCACTGTAGTATGTGATGAGGGTGGATCTTTCTCTGACTGCCTCAGGGGTGAGGCAGGGGCTCATGGTATTCCCTCTTCCTAAGACATGTAAGCTGGGGACCTTTGGATGCAGGCAAGTTGTCAAGTGATGCCATGACTATATCAGCAAGCTGTGCAGTGCAATAGGAGTGGGAAAATAGAAATAATGCTGAGAGCCAGTGTCCCACTGTGTGCATTTTGATGGTTTTATTTCTGACTAGCTCTAGCAAACTGAACTCCTGCTAGTGGTTGGAGCACATCAGGTGAACCTTTGCAATGCATATTTTCAGTTAAATTCTGCCTAAAAGTAACCAGTTCTTTTACTGTTAGACGACCCCATGATATGAACTGAAATGAGAATGAGTGGCACAGTTGGGAGACTTGTTAATCTGAATGGAAACACTAAAATTGATGCACCCTGCTTAATGAAGCAGACTGCTGTAGCAACACAAGTACCCCCAAAAGAGCCAACTGCAGCAGTGCTGCCTTCTCTGGCTACCCTTAAAATACATCACATCCAGCCAGCAGGATGAAGAGAGTACACTAGCTGGGGGGAGTCAGGCTGGATTTACAAGGCTTAGTAAGGCATGAGTGCTAATGAGAAGGTTGAGAGCCACAGCCCCAAAAGTAAAAGATGGGGTTGACCTACATCTGTCCAGCACAGACTCTCTTTGGGTGCCATCCATCCTATGTTTTTCCACTGTTCAGTTTTGTCTGTGGTGACGACAAACCTTGAAATGGTTCTGTATATACTTTAAATGTATTATTTTTCCCTTTGAAGTTGCTTGAGGCACTTTGAGCTGAGTGCATTCCACTTAGATTGGATCACTGCAATGCATATTACAATATTAATTTCAATGAGATTTCTTTTTCTATTTTAGTTTAAATATTTCTTTGCTGTTTTCTGGCCTTATGTTCTTGATGTTCTCGTTTTCCATTATTGCTGATGTAAGATCTTTGAAAACTATAGGGTGGGTATGCTAATAGAACTTTTTCATATTGCACAGCTTTCAGGTAGAAATCATAAATGGGTCACGGCAGCAGCCACGAGAGGATGTGACATACAGTCTTGTGGTTATGTCTTACAAGCACTACTGTCTAATCTGCTCCTTTTTGCAGCATTTTCTTCCCTCTGCTTAGCTGCCATGGTGATAGGTTACTTGGACATAAATAGATATATTAGACAAAAATAGACAAATTAGTAGGCTTTCACTGAGGCTGATCACAGAGAAAGTTCTCTGAATTAATGTACTCTGATTCATGCTTATGTGAAAACTGCCACTGGAGTTTGTTGCATACAAAGCCAGAGCAATTTGCCTACCATCACAAACATAGAGTTTTTAGTGAGAAAGACACAAAATACTTTATTAACTGTTAATGTTGTACAGACTAGTTTACCTCCTTTGCCTTGTTCCATGCAGCTGTTTGCAGGCTGACAAGGCTCTGCAAGGATCCAGCTCAACAGGCAGGTGCTGGCTTAGGTGGCCTTGCGCTTCTGCAAGCACAGAGATGGGGCCTCACTGCCAGTTGTGTTTATGGTCCCGGGTTTGCACTCGGGCATTACCTCACAGCCTTGCTTTCTGAGTGCATCCCATTAACTATCTGCCAAAATCTCCAAGTGTGAGATCTGTGCCAGACAAATCCCCAGGAGGATGGGCACTTCGGGGCTATGTAATGAGGGAGGGCTTGTAACTTAAAGCTACTGCAAGGGCCTGTGCCTTTGTGGCACAATGCATTAGCTACGGCTCAGCACCATGATGTCTTTTTTTCCGGTCTTCCACTCACTGTATGCAGCTGCTCGGCGGATTGGAGTCTGGCAGCAAGTTATGACAGCAGTATCACTAGGCAAAATTAGCGGAAAGCTAAGACAGGACAGGGACCCAAAGTGGAAGCCTTGCAAGCCAAGCCCAAGGCTCAGCTCTTCTGCGTAGCCTGCAGCGTGGCTTGCTGGGGCTGGCCTCCCCTCGACCAGGCGAGCGGAGATGCTCTGAAGCAGAAGGGCTCCTTCCCAGCTGCTTGCTTTTCCTGGAATTTGTCTTAGGATGGTTGGAGTAAACTGTCTGCATTTGAGCTGAGACATCTCATTCAAGTCTGAATCCTAGTCATCTCTGTTGCAGGTGAACATCAAAAATCATGTGGTTCGTTTCAGTGGTATTATCAGATAGGAGGCCAGGAGGATGTTGAACCCTTGTCTTTTTGAGGCTGAATGGGAACAAATCATTTCTTCATCATCAGCTGAAGCTCTGGGTATTGCTGTGGAAATGCACTACACAATGCTGTTGCAATACTTGTATATAATTTAAAAGTCACACCTTTTTTCCTTGAAGAAAATAAAATAGTGTAGACTACAGACATCAAATGGCAAGCAGGAAGCAGAGGGCTGGAACTGAGTGTTCACCACAGTAACCTCTGGAAATATTTTGTCAAATATTAGATAATTAAGGGCTATGATATTTCTGTTACTGCATTTATGCTCCTTCTCAGTTTTCTTTAAGGGGGGGGAGGAGTTAATCTGTTA
This sequence comes from Tinamus guttatus, assembly GCF_059628265.1. Taxonomy (NCBI): domain Eukaryota; kingdom Metazoa; phylum Chordata; class Aves; order Tinamiformes; family Tinamidae; genus Tinamus; species Tinamus guttatus. The sequence continues at coordinate 2,667,202 of NW_028290136.1, read as the reverse complement.
GTTCACAGGTGGTTTTGGAAACTAGCACAGCTATGACTACACGGAGACATGCTTTGAAGTAGTCAAAGTGGAGAGAGAAGGAGGGAAAGAAAACATCGCACAAGTAAAGAAAGAGAGAGATGACAAGATGAAGGGGACTAAGTCCAGGAGAAGGGGAAATAACCATTCAAAAAGGGGAGGGAGGTGGGAAGAAAGAAATGGCTTAGGAAGGGAAATATTTAGAATATGGAGACATGTAGAAGGGTAGGTCAGCAAGGGGAAGAGAAGCAGAGGCACAATGCCTAAAGTAAGCAAAAGAAATAGAGAAAGAAGAGGAGAAAAACGTGCAGACAGAATAAAAGACTGTGTGTTGGGAATTGCTAGTGTTTTGGATGAGCTGTTAAATGAGCTAAAGTACCCAGTTTCATTTATTCTAGTTGCTGATGTTTGAAATGACATTTTTAAGTGAGTATGAATTTGTTGGATGTGATTCAGTTGGATTTAATTGCTAGGTATTTACCAAAGCATTCCAAGACATAGCAAAACTATGGTTTATCTGGCCTTTACAGAGGGTGAGCCCTGCACTGGAATGGTAGGTGGTCATAGGAGGAGAAAAGAAAGACTTCCGAAGTCAAAGTGCTTGGCATAATGAAAAAGTTCAAGAGGAAGCTGTGGATGATGCCTTCAAAATGGAGATGGAAATACTGAGTGTGTGTTTGCATATGCTTATATTTTACATACACGTATGCATGAATATATATAAAATGTAATTAAACATGTTTGGGCTGATGATAAATCAAATCAAGCCCTCCCTTTGAAAAGGAAAAAAAAAAGGTATTATCATTATTCAGAGGTATGTGCTTTCTTCTGTTGCAGAAAAGTCACTGGGCAAAGCTAAATGACTGATTTCCCAACTATCATTAGTTTTGCTTCCACTTATGTTTGATTTATTTGTTACATGGCATGATTTGCTAAATAGTTACTGCAAACAATTATTTGTTGGATGAATACAGTATTCAAAACTAAAGCTACAAGTTAAATTACATGGATTAGTTAAAGGCTATGCTTTTGATCCCTGACTGGAATAATAGAAAAAGGTTTTCTTATTCAAATACACAAGTCAAAACTTTGTTTTCATTTTATAAAAGCAACTTCTCCTAAAAAACTAACCAACTTTCGTTTCTTTTCCTGAGGGGTCCTATTATTGTAGGAGATGTATCTGTATTAGTAGAAAGTACATGCATGATATCAGAAGTGTTTCTAGAGCAAGTACATATTAAAACCTGAAGTGGTTCGCTGCATGCACATTCTGAGCCTTATTCAGGAATACATCTGTATAAGCTAAAGTCCTTCTAGCTTTCTAATACATTGGTGGGTCTGAAACAGGATTGAAACAGAATTGAAGTATGTGGTTATGTTGTCTGAATCGGCATCTATATGTCTGTTGTTTTTATTACCAAGATATTTTCTTTCTTTCTAAATAATGTTATCAAAATAATTTCAGAACCTTTGAGATAAGAGAGTTCAGGTTTTATAGGGATCAGCTGATTTAGCTGTAAGTCCTTCCAGTGCTTTAAGCACATATGTAATCTGTGCTTTTGCATCATATTCCTAACTGCTGTGTAGAAAGAAATGGTCACGTCCTGAATCCCATCTCAGATCTCAAGTGAGATGAGCCTGCTAGGAAGAACATCACCAAAAGACTTGTTCACAAGCTTGTCTTTTTCATTGGTAATAATGGGGGAAAATATGCAGAACATCAACAAATAATGAAATTACCAAGGCATTGTGAAATAAGAAATTCTATCCTATATGGTCAAATTATGTTAAAGCAAATGCAAATCAAAGGCTTCTTCTCATATAAGCTTTGTTGTATCTGATACCAATGGCTACTTGTTTTTTGGAGGATTCTTTTATATGGCCACTGCTTGAACCAAAATTTCTTTTTCCCCCTCAAATTCAATCAGAAATCTTGTTAAAGGGTTGAGTAGCCAGGATATGTTTACATGACCTTTTCTTCTGTTAATATTGAGTCAAAATGTGGATCTGACCTGAAAATGAAAATAGCCTGTCAGACTTGCAAAAGCATGCAGGGACTTGAGAGTGGGCAAATGTGAGTCAGAAAAAAGACAAGGTGTTTTTCTGAAAACACGTAAAATGTGCACATCCTGCCCATGCTTTCACCAGAAGATGGGAGATAGTCTTTGAAAAAAGGAGCTAGACTTAAGCAGACAGTGGCTGATTTTGCCCCTTATCTCCATGAAAGACGGTTCTGTGGCCTTCACAGAGGATGACATGAAGGAAATGAAGGTAAGTATGGCACTGCATTGAAACATCATGAGTACGGCTAGGAACAGCATTCCGTATATCCTGAATCACCAAGCCATATGGGACAATTAAGCATTTCCTGTTCTCTTTGAGCCAGACAAAATATTTTTAAAAAAATCTAGTAATTCTAGTGTCAGCCATATGAATACAGAAGCAGTACTCTCCATAGGAGTAGATGTATGTGTGTACACTTAGGTAACCCAGCAGTTGCTAGAAAAATCGGTTTGCATGGGTGTGATCTGCAGTCAAAGTCAATTTTCATTTTGTTGCTGCTATCTGTCTATCTTGAGCTTCTCTTGGATCTGGTGGCTCTGAGACAGTCTTGATACACATATGTATTTTTTTGTCACGTGTGTGTACACACACACACACGCAGACACACACACATACTTTATTTTTTTTTTCTGTATTATACTAAAGTACTTGAACAGCCTCCACAGTCCATCTGTTCAGCCTTCTGTATGTGTACACTTGTGACCTTTGCTTTATGTGCTACAATGTACTTTGCTTTTTTTAACATGATTTTCCAGTCCCAGGCTGGATAATATGTTATTGCTGAAATCACCTTTCCTAATAATCCAGTGACTTCTGTCTTGTAAAACCCCAAATACACTCCTTGATGTCCTAAGTATTAAACTCTTGCAAATAAACTTGTCCTGTATCTTTAAGAGCCTATATTTGACTAAGATTATTGCTGAATCCCAGAGTTTTTATTTCTTTTAGGGTATTCGTGGTGTTCTGCACCAAGTCAATGATTAAAGTCCTTATGTCCATCAACTTTTTCATCTCTGTCCTGATCACATTTTTAGTGTATTTATTAAACTACCATTGTTGCCTTACTGTATATTCCTTGAAATCTACAGCTCATGGGCTTTTGCATTCAAAAAAATACTTCAGCTGCACTCAAGTCCAGTCCAGCAGAAGAGGATTTTAATTTCAGATTGGCTTTCAATACGCAGATCGTGCCACTGGATTTAATGGTCCAGAGTTTTTGACCACTGAAGATACTGTGTTACTACTGTTCTGGAAAACACTTGTCCAAAATGAGTCTGGATGTGTGATATCCACCAGCGTGCTCTCTGCAGGGTGCTGATTGTGAAGCTGTGCTTTTCCCTACATCATTGTCTAACTTCTTTATTTCTATGCACTGAAAACTCGCCTGTCCGCTTTCTCAGAGTAATTTTGAGGAATGGGAAAAGTCTTGTCTAAATCAGCTCGGTTAAAGATCTGGGTCTGCAGTTGCAATCGCTACAGCGCGACTGCAGCGGCAAAACCGAGCAGCCTTTAGAGGAAGGGGGGAAGACAGGACCTGAAGGTGCGCATGGCAGTAGTAGTGCGCGTGGGGCAGGGGGAAACTAACCCACCCGCGATGCCAGGCTCAGTGAGGCCATCCTCTAAGCGGAGCTGCGGGAAGAGCGCATGCGCACGCGCGAACGCCGATGAAATGTTTGTCAGTCAGGGGATGTTTCCTGTGTTTGCTCCTACAAGCATGGAGGCTAAATCGCCAGTGTCAGGATGATATGAGTAAAATGAAGGTCACTTTCAGCATACTTTAGCATGCCTTGAAGGCACTACTGATAAGGCGAAAGGCAAAAGGACAAAGACAAAATTAACTTCTAATTTCCCACCAAAACTATGACTTTCAGAAATAGGGAGATGAGTGAAATCTCTTGTAATGTAGAGTACAGGACTGTGTATTAAACATCTTTATCTGATTCAGCCCATCACAGAGACAGAGCCTGTCTGTATAAGTATAAATTTACATGGATCCTCACATGTAGCTAGAGCAAAATTTTAGAGACACATTTTCATACCTATCTTCAGTTAGAAATCTTTCTGCCCTAAATTAGATGAATATATAAACAAATTAGATATATCAGTTTTCTGTTGAGAATGCTTTAGTGATTGCTTACAAAGAGAAGTTATTTACCTGCTGATATAAGGCATTACTTAGCATGAGTGGTAATTTTCTGATCCTCAAAGGTATTAGCCTCTTATGTGTTATACCTAACTTAGTTTTGTAGTTTTGCTGTTCAGTATGCTCCCCAGGTGTAGTTCTGAAAAAAAAAAAAAAACTAAAAAACAAAAACTTGATTGTGTGTTGGTATGTAACCTTCTTAAAACACAGCCATCCCTAATGTAATGGCTCTATCTTCTCTCACGTGCTCCTTCTTGAGAAATGACTAATTCATGCCCTGAGGATTGCATGGGATCACTTCCCCTTTTTCCTCTTAGAAAAAAAAAAAAGTCTGTATGTATGTGGGAATGAAGAGTCAAATTATAATAGTTGTTATTGCCACTAACGACATTGATCTGGTCCTTTAAAAAGAAAACAGCTCTTAGAGGCAGCTTTAAAAGTCTTAAGTAAGAAGAATATATTTTCCTGGTATGAGCTGTGGAAAGTCCCTTCACTAATTTTAAAGTTAGCCAAAGGATATGTTTGTGTTCAGAGTTTATACCACTGGAAAATAAAATCTTGCATTTATCCACCAGCTGGATGAAATATAAGGAATATTAATGCTAGTCTTTCCTGACAATCTCTTGGTTATGGAGATCCTGAAATTGCCTCACGTGCTGAAGACTTTGGCTCTTTGTTTGCGAGCTTTATAGTGGAGGATTGTGGTAGGGATATGAAGCGCAGTGATGGTCTCTGTAATGTGGATGAGGAATAGCATGAGACTGACTGGCTGAATTGACACAGTAAGCTTTGTTAACATTTATGATGAATTGAAAACAGTGACAGGCTGAGAGTCCTACAGCCACTCTCAGTTTTATGGTCTTAAATTATGAGCTGTTCAAAAATACACTATATTTTATGCTTAAATAGTTTTATATCTGCTTATACCTTAATTGAAATGGTATGTAGCGACCCAGGAGTACCTTTCATATGAAGGCCATTATTAAATATTGGTATTGCAAAGATGTCTTAAAAATGCTTTTTTTTTTCTATTGTACCACAAGGTAGATGTTTGTTAAGAATCTCTCCATTAAACAATTAAGCCTTTAAGGTTTTTGCCTGTAGTCCCTATCGGTTCTGATTTCTCAGCAATGATATAACTGCTTGTTGATTACAGGAAGAAGATGTCACACAGAGAGACACAGAGGTCAATATTTGGCTGGCAGCAAACAGTTTATATTCCTGAGCTTCCCATGTTTCAGCATGGCACAACCTGAGGTTTGTAATCCTCCCAGAGTGCTCTCCATGCAAAGATGGAAGAGCTACTTCTAAGTCTTTGGAAAACCCACACAAGTGGAAAAACTTGAAAAAGCAAATGTCTGCGTACTCCTACAATGATAATCCTGATGTGATAGGAGGAAGCCAGGTCTCTCTAAAGGGAACTCAGCTCTGAAGGGACATGGAGAGATCTCTAGTCCAACTTCCTATTCAAAGCAGGGTCAACTGTGAGAGCCAACTGGCTGGTTTGAGCCTTTGTCCAGGCAGGCCTTGAAAAGCAACAAGGATGGAGATGGCCCAGCCCCACAGGGAAACCTCTTTGACTGTTCTCAGCATGGAAAAGTTTCTCCCTTTGCAACCGGCAGCTTATTGCTGTTGTCTCTCATCCTCACTCTGTTGCAAAGTGCCTGGCTCCATCTCCTCAAGGACCTCCCTGTAGATAGAAGCAGGCAGCTTTCAGGCCCGCTCAAAGCTGTCTCTTTTCCAGGCTGAGCAAGCCCCATGCCTCAGCTTCCCCTTGCAGGACACCAGCCCAGGCAGGTGTGTTCCCTCAGATAGGCATCAGCTGCAAAAACTGCTTTTGCCTCCCCTGCTGTAGTGTGTGCTTTGCGAGGGGCCCTCCCAGGAGGGAAGGCTGGCACCAAGAGGACTTCTGACACAGGAAAATACTGGGGCTAGCAGCCACAGTTTCTGCAGCTGAATGGTGCAAGGAACCAAGTGTGCTGGCTTGGGCTCGCAACGCAGCACTGGCCGTCTCTGGGGCTTTATGTCAGAAATCATTGTTCAAAGCAAACAAGAACTGTGTGCACACAGCAGCAGGAATAAAAAAATGTGCGGCGTGTCTAGCACCCTCTGCATAGTTGTGCTCTACCAGCACAAGAAGGTGCTTTCAGCGTGTATGAGAGGAGAAGGCCAAGAGTCTCTGTACCACTTGTTCATCTCCTGAACTCTACTAGGCCACTCTTGAGGAAGAACAGTAATTACAGTGCACAATCACTTAGTTCCAGTGTATATATACAAACATTTTCTTCGTGAGTAATCTTTGGCAGGCAAATCTGGAAAATCAGAAGTCTTAGCTTCAGCAGCAGAGTTCATGGGTTCTGCAGTAGCTGCAAAAAGTAGAGGTTCCCAGCGCATTTTGATTCTCTTTTGTTTTGATTTTGTTTGTTTCCTTAGAGAAAAGTCTCCCCCTTGCATCCCTCCCCATTCTCTCTGTCGTGAATGCTGGGTATGCTCTGGCCCTCTTACCTTAGCCACTGTAATGTCATTCCCTGCCAATGATAAAATGTAAGATAGAAAATCTTAAGATCTGCAATTTCCATGTTAAAAAAAAAAGAAAAAAAAAAAGGAGAGTTTGGGGGAGGGATAATTTGAGAAAACTTCTTCCTCTGGAAGTTTCTTAACAAACAGGGGGGCTGCAGGAATCTACTCAGTGTCTGAGTTCTGAAAACACTGAGGAGAAAAAAAAAAAAAAAACACATGAAAACAATGTGAACTTTAGTCTATTCTGGCCCTAAACCTAAAGGAGTCTTTCACACTTTCATCTTTCAACTGTGGTAAGATGAGACCAGACAGCCAATTAGCAATGATGCATATCTGCAGACTAGACATCATGGGACAAAGCTGCAGCCAGTTTAAAATAGCAAAACTCCACTGCCTTCCCAGACTTTGTTTCTTTGCCCTACATAGGGATAGTGCCTATTTAGTGTATTTAGTGGGCTTGTGGGTATAATTATATATAGGTCTTGGTTAGAAAAAGTGACACAACCACAGAAACAAACCAGGGCCATTATTGTCCAGCGGTAACAATTGCATCTTTGCCAGATTTGTCATGAAATAATGTTGCTGATCATGTTATAGCTGAAAGCTGTTTACTTCACATTGCAAATAAGGCATTCCAGCTTAAGATTCTGTTTCTTACATATTCTGCAGGACGGATGCTTTTCTAAAGAATGGCTAACAAAATTGGAAGGAAGGTCCATGAAGTTATTTTTTAAATCTCTGCACACAGATAAGGACCAACTTCATCAACTATATGATAACAGTGATGCTCATTTTATGAGGCAGGTCAAACTCTCAGTGCTGACATATAAATATATTTTTTTTAATAAAACAACTTGTTAGATTTTTTTTACCACAAAGTAGTTCAAACAGGTTTTTAATGCAAGGGTCAGACTATCTTCACTATAAATCACTAAGTCACTCCTGAAATCAGTGTTTTTTAAATAGAAGTATGGAATTAGAGAAATAATAAAAGTGCTTAGCAGATGTTTAAAAACAGTTGCTTTTCAGCATTCCTTTGATTATCAGTAAGCCAAGATAACAATGGGAATTGCTTGAGTAGAAGGCTAACTACCAGCATGCATTCAATTTACATCTTAATACTCTTTTTGTTGTTTTTCCTGTTCAAGTAAACTACTTCTCAGGATGCACCTGTATAATGAATTTCTATGGGAATAGACTTTTATGATTTTTTTCCCTGCTGTGTAAACATTAGAGGGTGTTCCAGAGAACAGACTGAGATTAAAGCAAATGGCTTCTCAAAACATTAGGAGTCAAGTGTGATTTTAACCAGGAATTAGGAGGTTAGGGGTCATGCCTCTCCTCTTCTTTCTATTTAAAAAATCCATAAGGATTATAACTTAGTCAAAATGGATTCAATTGGCCCATAAAAGCTAATGTATTAGCAGTACAGTCAAGGTGCTGCTTCAGTAGTATCTTGTATATGAGCGAGCAAGCAAATCTTGCATGTGTGTCCAGCACAAATCTATCATAGTCCCATTTAGGTCTTATAACTGAGGTCTTCAGTAGCATAGAGGCCCTCTGACAGTACTCAGTGCTGAGATGAATATTGTCTACAGCTCTTGAACCATCAGTGAAATGCATGACTACCACAGCATATTTAAAAAACCCCTAGTCAACTAGCCTGCACCAAGTTTTTGAAGCCCTAGCAGAAATCACATGCATACATTTTAAATTTGCAAACGGTGATGACCTTTGACTAACACTGACTACAGGTCTAGCTGACCTTGGCAGCGTGAGAGGGTCATTTCTTGACATGGCTGAACTGTTCCTGAACAATTTATCCAGTGTGCTTGGTACAAACAGTCTTTTCTTCAGTATCAGGCATGCATGTCTTATCTTTCTACCTATTCTTTTTTTTTTTTTTTTTTTTTTTTTTTTTAAGAATCTTAGCTATTGTGAAGCAGGCAAGGAAAAACATGTTCTCTATTTATATTGTTTGTTCTGTTTGGCCTCTACTATTCTATCTTGGACAATAACATTTCATGAATGCCCATTTTTACTCATTTTTTTGCTTGGATGATTTTAAAGGCGTCTCCTGTTCTTCACTTGCACTCCAGAATAGAGTTTCAGGGTCTGTATCTGTGATGCTGACATTGATGAGCGATGTGCGATTGACTCAGCTGCGTTTGAAGAACATTTAATATTGTCTTATGACTGAGAGAGAAAAAAGAAAATATGTCATTCTTCTCAAATGACAGAAGAATTCTTGAGAGAAGACAGGAGCAAATGAGATGAAAATGAAGGAAGAGAACTGATTCATGTTCCTAGAAGAGTCTAGATTCATAGAAGCAAGAGAGAGACTTTTCAGGTATCCCGAATGAAGAATTCAGTCAGTTCTCCTTTCTCTTGGTGAGAGGTTCTCTATTTTTTTTTCTTTTTTTTTTTCAATAGAAGAGGCAAAAGCTTATGTCAGCTTTTGTTTTAAGATCAGTGTTTTCTTTGCAGTGGATTATCAATGAGAGTCTTTAAAGCAGATTTACTCATGTTAATTAGTTGTGTCTCTGTGTAGACAGTGACAAATGAAAGTCTGTTTACTTGCAATATTTTCTTTTTCCTAGTGAAAATGTTGTGAAGCTACTGCACGTGAGCAGTATCTCTGAGAAAGAAACCTATGATTATGAATTTTAAAGGACACAATTAATTCCTGTCTGCCCCCAGTCACTCTCCCTTGCCTTGGCTATTCTGTTGTTGTTGGGTTTTTTTTCCCTCCATTTTGTTTTCCAACAAATGGTTTGGGATGACTCAGAGGCATCTCCTTTTCTTTAACCAGCCATCAGACATTACATCAGGAGAGCTTTTACTTTTGCATTGCTTTCTTTTTCAAACGTTCCCTATATATATATATTCCCCTCTCACTGTTTTAAAGCTTTAAAGCTATTCTGTGTGTTAGAGATAAAACATGCAGGTGCTACAGACTATATTTTAACCTTGTCAATTTAGGCCACAATCTAACAACATGTAATGTTCATTTTAATAATGATTTCTGTGGAAGACATTTATTTTTGTTCAAGAGCATGAATCTCAGAAGGAATTTACCTGTACAGTTCTATTAGGATGTCCTTGTTTAAAAATCTGGAAAGTAAAGCATAATGCAAATGAAATCAGTTATGCTATGAATAATGTAAGCTATCCATTATTCCTTTTTATTATAAAAAGTTGCACGTGCTTCCCAAACTTATATAGATACATTCCTGTTATGTGATCCCCATCGCAATGAAGGCCATGGGAGACAATGAAAGAAGGAGAGACCAAAGAGGATTAAGCTTAGCTAGAGTGCCAGGCCAAAATTGCATCTAAATTGCCCCCAAAGTGCCAACATATCTCCACATTGGTCATCTATGCCTTCATGAAATATAACTTGTCTCTCTGCAGGGTGGGGGTCTTCTTGTGCCCCTGCTCCTCTTTCCAGGGCAGTGTGTGCCCTAAATTTATCTATGGGTTGGCCGGCCAGAGACCAACTTGCATTCTACAGCAGGTCAGCAACTGCCCTCTCCCAAAAGCAGCTGAACCTGCATCTCTAAGGCAGAGTTTGGCTCACGGAGCTAACACAAGCCTGTGGCTCATTAATGTTTCCTAATGAAACAGCCTCTTTGGCTGAGATCCTGCAGAGATTTATGTGCTGCTTAATTCTACACACTGGGAATATTCTTGCTGAATTCAGTGGGACTACAGTAGTGTGTAAATGCAAGTCTTTGCAACATTTGTCTGTGAAAATAAATAAGTCTTGAAACAATGCAAATGTAGTTCCAAGTAGTAAGTTAGTTTAAATATAAAATAGCCTTAGACATATTGCCAGTTATGCAACCTCCCAATGCTGGGGGGAACGGGAGAAGGAGTGTATTCTCCAGCTTAAAATGGATCTTGAAAATCCTTCTGCAATCTACAGATTAGAGATTGTTTCAAAATTGGTTTTAGGATCTGGTTTGAAATAAATTTCACTGCAAAATAAAGTTGATTATCAAAGTTTCTAGGTCTTAACTCCTCAGTGGCAAGAACCAGTAGAAAACTGGAGCAAAAATATTACTTCTATGAGTATTATTGATTTAGGTTTTAATAGTTTTGAAAACAGGAAAAAAATGATTGCCTGTTATTGCAAACATAATAATGTTCTTTCTCTTCCTTTCCCTCTCAGCCTGGTACAATTCTTACTACTTTCCCCTGCTTTCTCTCACAGGATGAGATCTTCAGGATCTTGAGGGAACGTAGTCCTCAGAGTAATCAAGGAGCCAAGGAAAGAGTAATGTGCAATTAGAGAAAGCGCATCATGGCATGGCTAGCACTTCTGTCTGCAGTGCACTCCTTCCAGCTTAGGACACTTTCTCATAACATCCTCTTCCGGTCTGGATACACCTGTTCTGAGGGCCTTGAGTTCTGATCCACTCACTGGGACAAAGGATTATTATTATTATTATTTTCCAAAAGTAAATGATTTGTTTCTCTCTGTTAGCTAAGTTTCTGTGCAATGACTGGAGTTTTGCAAGAACAGAGACGTCAGCCTTCTGGAGGTTCTCTGCCGAGATCACTGAGCCTAGGCAATGGAAGGATCGTGGTAGTGGAAACGAACTGATCGAAGCTGATTATATGGCTGGGAAGGCTACACAGGTTTTTAGGAAGTATGTCAGGGTTATGCATCCGAATAGACTTAAATCATGTTGTTTTCCAACTGTTTTAGGTGAGGGGAGGGAGAAAAGAGTTGGTAAGGGTGCAAGCATGGCAGGTAGTGAAGCTGGGAAAAGAGACAGTGCATGTTCGTTGTGATTTGGTCCCTGCTTTTAAGCATCCCTCGTTTACACGCACCTTGCATTTGAAGTCTCCTAGCCGGAAGGATCGGTAGAGGTGAAAATAAGGGAAGGAAGGTTACCCATATGCTAAAAGAGGGTGGTAACCTCAGTCTTGGGAACAGGTTAGCTTCTGCAGTCCTCTAATCCTCTGTCTAGAATGAGCCAAACTCTCCGTTACTTAACTGAGCAAAACTCCCATTGAGTTGTGCTTGATTAACAGCTATGGCATTTGGCTCTGCGTAATTGTGATGACAAATGCTTTGGCATTTCGGCTCAGCCCAGCCAGTGTTGATCTCCACAGCTGCTGGTTCCCAGCATTTCCCAGCTACTGTTGTGCCCTGTGTGGGAAGGGAGGGAAATCTGCTCTTTGAGCAGCTGCAAAGTGCTGCATTAGGTGCGCTGAAGGGCAAAGCCCTGGTAAGACTGGTAAGCAAGAATGAGGCAGTGGCTGAGCACAAACCTTTCTCTTTTCTAGCACATCTGCAGTTTCATTGTCAAGAAAATGTTGTTGGCTGCTTTTTTCTTGCCTTTTTCCCCAAAAAATGGAGTCCCTGGCTTTGCCTTTTGGGATTTGTGCAGTGCAAAGCCATTACTATTTACCATTACCTAAGACCTTTAATGCATCTGTCTTGATAGTGAGAGAAGGTCTATTTCTCTTAATGGAGCCAGCAGACCTGATTTCAAACAGTTTTTAAGGTCTCAGGCAGTAAGAGCTAGAGAGCATATTGCATCATGGAATTCAGTGGCAAAGTGGTGTTCTCTGAGTTTCAGGGGGACTATGAGAGTACACCATGGAGCACATGCTGCCTAAAACTGTGCTCTTCAGACAGACTGTGAGGCTCCACCCGCTGAATGTTGTCCATGGCTTCTCAATGATCCATGTAGTTGGAAAATCTGCATGTCACACAGGGACAGCAACACCATATTGGTGCTAGGCTAATGCCGGAGTCACTTTATGCTCTGGTCAGTATTGCCTTTAAGAAAACATAAATACTCTGTTGCACTTGTCTAATGAGTGCTCACCATTTTTGTTTCACATGAATTCAAAGAACGCCATTTATCCCTTCAAAAAAAGACAGCCAAACTGTATAGACTGGAAAATATGATACTACACAGGGCAGTGTCCTACTCCCGCCTTTGAACTGAAAAACAACCAAAAGCTTGTGGGCTGCCTGGTGTTTAACTAAAGAGGTGGAATTAATGAATTAGGTGTGCACTTGCACTGTGATTTTTTATGAGAGGCAGATAATGAAAAGGACTTTAAACTTATGAAATCCATAATATTTGGCAGAGAGTTTATTGGTTTTCATTTCCACACCCTTGGCTCATTCCTTGAAGATCACATGTACGCATAATGGACAGGAGAAATTTCCTCTTGTGAGTAATACTTTTTCAGTATCTATCTTAACTTCTTTTCCCTATCAAGAATAAATGCTTATATAAAAAAAAAGAAAGTAAACATAAATGAACATAATTTTGTTTCCACTGTAGAATTACTAATTTTTGGCAGGTATAATGCTCGTATGTCGTCATTAATTCCTTGCTATATAGCTCCTTAATGACAATTCCTTTTAACTTGAACAGCAATGTGGCCTAATGAGGACTTCAAGATATGGCAATAAAAACAAGAATGCTGTATACAGGCTTGGGATTCGGAGGCACTGGTGTGCAGTCACTGTGTCGGCAGCGAAGTGCCCCTGTCCTGTTTGCTCTCTGTGCCAGAGTTGAGTTTTGAGGACATAAGGATCTTCCCACTGGCTGAAATTGCTCTGGAGTCGCTATCTTTACCCCTCTTGGGACAGGTAACCTGGATCCTGCCATCTGTACTACTGACCATCATATACATCCATTCCTTTTAAAGTTTAAAGACCATAATTCTCATTGTTCACTTGTTCAGCTTCTTTCCCATCTGCAAGGATGTAATGATAGGTAAAGGCATATGACTGTTATGTATAAAATGCTGGACATTATTTTAGGGGACAGCAATAAACAAATGGATTTATTTGCTTTTCTGGGCAGAAGAAGGATATCACTAAGGAATTAATTGTCTTAATGTTTTGTACTGTTTTCATGAAAGAATAACTAACATTTTGACCTAATTCTTTCTCTGAGTTTCTGTAGTTATATGCCATTTAAAGAGTGCCTTTTTTGTTTCCTTTCCCCTCCTTCCTTGGAAATATAGGGACTTTTGCCTGAAGTTAGTCTTCCCAAACATTCAGGTGCTGTGTCTGTAAATCCAGAAAGAGCAGATGTGAAGAGAAAACTGGAGAGCATAACAACATATCATAAAACAGATTATTCACTAGCCAAAAACATGCAATTCTTGCATCTACTTTTGCCTGGATGGTATGTGGTTTACACCAGCTTACATAGTAGTTCCTGACACTCTGAATCGATGGAACCAAGTCTGCGTACACTTGGTATGGTCTGATCTCATCTATTTTACCTTTATTCTTATATACATATTTCTCCAATTTGGTGTCATCTGTGGGGCTCTGAAATGTTAAATGGGACCATGCAAGATTACTTCTGCACAGAGAAACTACCACACCTAAAAAGTTGTATGGCTCTGCTCTGCTTACTCTATAATTTACAGTACCACTTTTGCTTAGATGGTATAAAAAGAAAAGGAGGGACAAGTAAATTATGGCAGTGCAGTCTATGGCACTTTGTAGCTTTTATGAGGCTGCTATGCCTGACTGCAGAGGGCTGCTTCAGTCTCCGCTGCATTTTGGTTTACGGTGTCCACTTTGTGTACCACTTTATTGCAGAATTTTAAGGAGTATTATTTTGTTATTGATGTTATTCATGAACTACAGGTTTAATTGATAGGGAGCTTACATGGGACTCCTAATGTGTGTGTATATGTCACTGTTACCACTTCCTTTTTTTGGTGCTTTTCTATAGTAAATCTACTCTTGCAGCTGTAGTAACACTGCACTGTTACTTGCAGATTGATTCATGCAGTTTCATACTTGTCTTTCAAAAAGCAAATATATTTACATTTCCTAATGAACATTTTAAAGATTTTAACTTGGGGTTGAAATGACTCTAAGCTTTAATGAGGTTAGTGTTATTTTATGTATTGGATCTATTCTTTGCTACCCAGGACATTGCAGGAAATTAATGAATGCTCTGGGGCTCAAGATCTGTACCTGTGTAATTAATTCTTCTTTTTAGCATTTTGAATGGGAGGAAATAATGTTTTTTTTGTGTGTGTGTGCAGATAGGGGAATTAAATATATATTTATTTAGAAAGCAAGAGCTACGGACATTAAGGAAGTCTTTAGTATCAGAGGATATATCTGAACTTGGGTGATGCATAATAAATTTTAGACTAAAAAAAAAGCTAGAACTTAGCTAGAACTAAAAACTTTAGTCTAAAATTTATTATCCGAGCAGGATCTAAGTTCTAGCTTTTCAACAAGGCCCCTTACTTCAAATAAGAGATAAGCAGTTTTTAAGGAGTAATTGTCCCTTCCAAATATTTGCTCAAATCAAATTCTGGTGCAGTTCACCATACATTCATTGCCCTTAGCACACTAATGTCCTTTCTAATCTCTCAAGCCTTTGGTTGACTTATTACAGAGACAACCTTGTCATAAATTAATACGAAAAATATACTTAACTTTTAGTAACCTAAATGTTTTAGCAGTGCCTTCCACTGTGTCACACTGTTAATTTAACAGTAAACATGTCTTTATTTTTTTAATACTAAATGCTCTTAAATTTTCTTGACTTCTGTGTTGAGAGACATATTACACTGGTACACTGGAGCAGAGAACAAGACAGAGAGGCATGTATGCTATTTCCAAAAATTAAAAGAAAAAAAATTACCTGATTTACCCTGCTGGAACATGTGGCTTTGTTTAAAACAAAAACAAAAATAAAAACAGAAAGAAACCAAAACAAAAAAAGAAATCCAAAACAGAGTACCTGAAAATATACCAACTCAGTAGGAGGCATAACACAGACATACTTCATGTAGAAATCCCTTTGATTTGTTTTTCTTTCATGTGTGGTACTATTATTTATAATTCTAGCATTTATTTGCATGTGTCTAACCACAGTGTTTACTCCCAGGAATTGTTTTGTGATGGCTGATTGCCCCAAATCAAGGATGGCTAGATAACCTTGCCTTCAGCGAAAATAGCTTGGTGTTTTTTTCAGCAGAGAAAATACAATTATTGATAGAATACAAAAATCAAATATTTTTCCTTTACCCACTAGCCTGCTTATGGAGCAAAAATGAAATCTGACCTCCTATAATAACTTACAGCATAATATTAATGATCTTTTTCAGGAATGTGATTCTTGGGTTGAAATGTAAGCTAAAAATGCCTTTGATTCTACTTGTTTTCCCCTACTGTACTCAAAAGCCTAGTAGAATAACACTAACTTGGAGAATGATGACCTAATAAAAATCCTGGCTTCCATTTTGCTGACTGAAATCTTCATTCAGAATAAAAACTTCAACAGACTTTCCTGAGCATGTTGGCATCATGACACCTGCCAGAGATGTGACCATCATCTTCTTGGCTTACATTCCTTAATCACGCCCTGAGATATCCTATGTGTATACTGAAGATTGTTCTAAGCCAAATCCCCTTATTAAAAAAGTTTATAGAGTTCCTGGAGGCCACAAAATTCAGAAAGAGGTTTCTTGTTGGACCCTTCTGTAATTTCCTCGGTTATACTTGCTTTCATTACAGGCATGTTGAATTATTATATCATTATAGTTACTACTATCTCTAAAAAAGATAATGTATTGAAAAATGCATCTATCTGTTCACCGTTTTTGTACTATCTATCTCACATGTATAGAAAACAAGTAGTGCCATAGGCAATAAAAGCTGTAAATCTGATTTCCTGTAAATTTGTGCATAATACGTAGATTACTTGTGTCTAATAAATTAACATGGCAAGTCTTCCTCAGCAGAGGTATTACCTTTCCTCCATCCTACCATCTATGAATTCACACAATTTTATCAGACATTTTGCTAGACTGAACCTCCTTCAACTAGACTGCAAAATCTGCACCTCCATTTGTCATGGAGGGAAGAAACGAGAACATCCCCACTGTTGCCAGACTTGATTTGCTGCAACTTGGAGCTACTTCTCCAGTTCTTGGAGATCTCTGAATGGATATTATTCTGAAATAATATCACTGGATGGTGACTGATTTGGTTGTTTTTTTTTTTCCTTCCCTGTGGTAAGGATTTTGGAGACTAAGATTAAAAAGAAAGTTATGAACCTAGAGTGTATTCTCTGTCAATCCTCTTCCACCCAACAGGAAAATTCAGGGCATTTGAGTTGCTCTGTTTCAATTTTATTACTTTTTTCAAATTGTTAACCTTTCACTGCACTAAAAACTTCAGAAATATGAAACATTTCCTTTCTAAATCTCTAAATACATGTACAGTTGGAATATTGATAATTTAAAATATTATACAGCTGAGAATATTGTCAAAAGGCAGCATTTCTCTGCAGAAGTCTCATTCACTGGGACATGTATTTTCTAATGTCTGGTGTGGAAGTGTAGACATAGGACCAAAAGTTGCTTGACTTCTTCTGTATAAAGTCTGTGCTAGCCATTCTCTTAGCAGCATCTGATGAGAAGGCTAGAAAGAACTGTGTACTCTGGGTAGTTTTCTGTCCCCTTACTTTCTCCCTTTTCATTTCTCTCCCTAGAGGACAGCATTTCAGGTTTCCAGGAAATAGAGATACTTGGATTATTGAAGATAGACTGACTACACTATCTCTTAGAGAGACAATGACTGCTGTATGTATCCTGAAGTTCTAAAATACTAATGATTAGCTAAGCTAAACACATTAGCTCAAATAGCTATAGGCTGTTTTAAATAGCCCATTAACCATAGTTTTGGTGTAAGCATATGCTTCAGGAAGGTTTTTAAGTGAAATTGGCATTTGCAAAAATCAGGTTAAAAAAAAAAAAAAAACCCTAGGCATAAAAAAAGAAAGTGACATTTATCTGAACATAAAGGTTACCGTAGCTTTCTCTAGTCATTCACTTCCTCATGGTTGGAAAATGTGATTCTTGAAATGACATCTTCTATACATGTGTTATCTGAATAGCTACTACCACTGGCTTGGCTGATGCTCATACTCAGTCCAGCAAATTGAATAGTACATCTCCATGCATATGTGCTAGAAGAGTTATGTTTTCTTGCTAAGATAAAGGCCTTAAGCAACTCAATGGTTTTGCCAATGTAGCATCCTGAGAAGCAGAACAGTATTTATACGTGAGATTTACTGGTTTTGCTCTGTATGGTTACTCAGAAGTTACACTTGAGAAAAGAGCATGCAATGTTAAAGTAGTTACTGAAAAGTAAGGAAAAAAGAGATTTTTATTTTAGACCTTTCCTACAGGAACTGTGGTGTCTGTGTATATTCTGACAGGACTCCTAAAGCTCAAATTTCTAACAGCGAAACGTGCTTCTCCGTGAGATATGCTTATGTGCTGGTGAGGCACTGTGTAATGGTCACTACTTCTCCCCTACTGTCACTGCTGCTTTCATTACAGAGGAAGAAGGAACTATTTTGCAGCTGCTTCTGGAGAGATTTTTTCTTTCTTTCTTCTTTTTCTTCTTATCTCTTTGACATTATTCTGCTGGTTTTGTCAGTTGAATTTTCTTCCTGCCTGAGTTATTCCTGTTTTAAAAATGGAAAGCTGACTCTGAGAGTCTTCTGTTTGGGATTTTCATCTTTTGTATCTTAGCTTCCTTTCAGCAAGCTGTTTCTCTTTATAGCTCTTATTGCTGATGTCTCTGGAAGGTGCCTCTGTCCCCATTCCCCTGGCCCAGGGAGCACTCAGCTGTACCCTGAGTCTTCTCTTAAACTTTTCATGGTGAATGTCTGTCTTCGCTGCTTGTGATAGCCTCAGGCAACTCAGATTGCTTCTGGGTTTTAGAGCTGCTTAGGCATGTTTGCTGGAGCCTTTGGGTCTTGCATTAGACAGTGGCTGATCCCCTGAAAAGTTGCCATTATTTCAGACTTTTAGAGTTGTGTCCACATGACAGGCTTGAGAAAGCCTATCTTGTTCAAGGTTATAGGGATTAGCGTTGTCTGACTGGCAAAATCAGCTATCACAGATGCAAAGCTTTTTACTGAGTAGTTTTTTTGGACCAGTCAATGAGAATGGCAATTGAGAGAGAGGGAGTTCATGGCAGAAACGTTGCTTCTGCCTTGTTCCTCCATTAAAGAAGAATTGCTGGGGTATTTGAGTGACATTCCTGTACCAGAAAAGGGCTTTCAGTATAGCTTTAGACTATGCAGGTTGCTTGTCTTGTCTTAAGAAGCTTTGGATGGAATTGTCTTAAGAATGGTCGTTTTGGTCTAAATGTGATCATCTGAGCTGTCTTGGCTAATGCTGTGTCCAACAGCTGTGTCCAACTGATGCTGCTCAGCTCCGCTACTCCACTTCTCAGCATGTGTGGGGCAGGTTTGAGAACATGTCAGAACAGGTTGGACCAGCAGCAACTAGCTCTGGAGGATAAGATACCAATGAAGTTCTCGTCTTGTTGCTTTTGTTTACTTCTCGTGCTCAAGTGCTGAAGACAAGTATCTCTTAGAGCTACCCAAAGCCACCTCATAGAGTAATTTTCTCACTAGACCTACATCTTGTAAGTGTTTTTCACTACATAGCTGTATTATCTTCAATTCTGTGAGAGTTATATGCTTCAACTAAACCATTTCCTGGTTTCAGTTCTGCCTATAACCAAAAACATCTCATAGCCCTACGGGCTAATAAATGTGCATATCAACTTACTGCAATACATGTGCCTTTCCTTTTGATGCACCCAGGCACCTAACAAAGCTTCCCTAAAATTGGGAGCTTGATGGGAAAAAAAGGCCCAGAAAATTCTAGTGAGGAGGATAACTAACTGTACTAGTTAATGCCCTTTCTGAGAAGCTGATCAAGCAAATACTGAGGAGTCTTTGAACTTGCCCTAAACACAGGAACTGATACTGGGCTCATCAGTGTTGCAGATTAAACAGTATCATTCAGGGAATTGTTTATCACTGTGATCCTCAAAAATAGGAATGGTTAGAGGCAAATACCAGACATTTTGTCCTGGTACGGGCTAGTTTTTCAAACACTTCAGAAGATGAAAGCGACATTCTGTTTTGCTTCATGGCTGTTATCCTGCTGGCTATTATCTTTTAGCATATGGGATCTGATATTGCATTTAGATGGACAAACTTCTTTTTTTAATATTAAAAAAAATCATTTTCTGCCATTTTCCCTCTCTCTTTTCTTTTTTCATATTTCTTTCTTCCTTTTTTTTCCCCTCCTTGCCTCAGTACTTTGGCTATGGAGACTTTCATCATTATTGATGGATGCCATGGTTGGATTTCTACTGCATCTACCCACATTTCTAGCCTTTTTGACTCTAGGTTTTCATATGTATTTTACTGAGTAGATGAAATTTAATTGACATAAGCACCTAACTTTGGACTCAGATTTTTGAGAACTTGGCATCAACCTATATTCTGTGTGTAACTGAATAGTAGCAGAAAGAATATTCTAGTCTTATAGAGTGCCTTTGCTTTCAAAGACTGTTTCAGAGTACTTGATAGGAATAAATTTACTGATCACTGAAACCTTCCACATCCGGAGTGGAACAGTGTTGTTAAACAATTTGTTACAGGGAAAACACTGCCACACCTGAAGGGTTCACACTTACATGTATAAGACAGATCATCACTTTACACATCATAGCTAGACCTTTCAGTCATGAAATTAGAAGGAAAAGGAGTAACTAATTCTAAGAGATTATGCCAGAAGAAGCAATAGCCTGCTCTCTGAAAATGAAGAATTTTCAGTTCTACCTCCTCTTGTGTGATTAGTCATTCTGAGAAACAGCTGTTCACCATTGACTGGGCAATGTTCCAGCTGTATGAGATTATTGGCATGCCCTGATCATCACCCATTTGTGCCTACGCTGTCTGCCTACATGCTTGAGATATTTACTCCTTCAGCTTTTGGGTCAACAGGAGGCTGGAGGTTGTGTGAAAGTGAGATGAGGATACTTCTACGATGAACAAGACCTCTCATTTTGTTACCTTTGTCACACTTTTCTTCTTTCAGTGGTGTTTTCAATTGACTTAGCAAAGCAATGAGGGGTTCTCTTAAATGGGGATCATGTTGCAACACGAAGGGCTTTTTGTTGTTTTTTAGCAGTCCTGGGTTAAACCATCTTCAGAAGCTAAAATAAGACCCATATCTTTTTTCAAAAAGGTGGGTTTCTGAGTGCTTGAGTTTTGCTGAGTGACTCAAGGAGGGATTCCACAGACAGTCTTAACATTTCTATGTGGTTTCAGGTAATAATATCTGTAACCTCTCTCCCCTGCAAGGGCTCAGTACATCATTGCATCTTAGTCCAAAGATTTTTGGAAGGGTTATAAAAATTACTCTGTTAGACTCCCTGAAATGTGAAGACTCACTTGGAAATAAAGCCTGTACTAAGGGACCATAAGAAACAGTTGGCCTATGGCTGTTCCAGTTAGTGGATGTGCTTTTTAATTTTTAATTTGTACCTCACAAACATTATTTGAGAGTCAGAATGCATCAATGAGCTAAGCATATATAAAGCTAAAACAGAAAGGTAAGTTGCTTGAGAGCAAGGCCTAAAATATATATATATATATATTTTTCCCTTAATCCTGCAGTAGATGCATTTTATAGTCCTGGTCTTGTTCTCTTCTGCTTTGTTTCAAAGGAGTGGGAGAGTCTCCGGTCACTGCCCTTCTATAGCCATGAGCTCAGGCAGACATTTCTGAAGGAGCCGCGAGGGCCTTGAATCTGTGGCATTGGAAGAACAAGTTGTGACCTTGTCAGGCAAAAAGTGATTACTGTTCAACTCTAGCAATTGGCCGTGCTTTCAATGAGCTCTTGAAAAGAACAGATTAAAAAATACCATAAAACTGGCATATGTGGTTTCCCTCCCACATACCCAGCTCAGAAGCATACAAGAGCTCTGATATCACCTGGACAGTCAGTGGTCAGAGTAAGGTAGGGTTATATTTTCTTCGATGTTGAAAGACAAAAAGAGCTACCTGTCTACTCTGGGACTATGATTATCATTTTTCTGTATTAGTGGCGTTATGGCCTACTGACTTTTCATATTGACTGGTCTGCTTTGCCTGTCCTACAAAGCTATGGAGAAGAGAGGTGGGAAGGGTGCCCGAGGGTGCAATAGTATGATCCTGATGCATAGTGAAATGTATGTGTATAAATGTACTTCTCCTGTCGAACTGATCTGCATCCACAAAAAAAAAGCAGATTGCAATAAAGCATGGGATAAAAATTCTCAATTTTCTTCATAGATAGCTAGTCCTGAAAAGCAGATCTCAAAACAACTGCTTTGCCAAATGCCAGATTTCTAAAAGTTTATATTGAAAGATATGCCAATGAGAATTCAGCATTGACATCCCAGGAGTGATGGAACAAAATCTTTATATTTTAAGGCCAGTTCTTCTTCTTTGTCCCCTCTGTAGCTTTTCAAGAAATGATTCTGTTGATGAGCATTCATCAGGTTTTATTTAGCAGGTTTATTCTCTATATTTTCCCTTTGACATCAGCTGAGGAAAAAGCTTCTTAAAAACAGTAGGGTTGTCATGTTATTGAGTATCTTTATTTTTTGACCTTTTGTATAAAACATATGTAAAAATGATTGTTTAAAACAACAAAGAAACTTCTGCATTAATATTAATTATTTGAAAATAAAAACAAAGAATAAAATGAAAAAATCTACTCCTCCTCATCCTATGCTATTCTTTTTTTTTCTGTGTACTTAACCACAGAAAATTCACCACTTTTATATTATGTATCAAAAGTCTAGGACCTAAACCTACTTCCTACAACATCTCACTATGGAGCTAAAACTTCCCCTAACCTGCATTTGGGAGGTTGTGTTTCTTAGCATATTGTTTGAATAGGTGATGACAGTAGAAACAGGCACAAGAACCCTCTTCCTTTCTGTACAGCTGGTGATAGCTTCAGATTAACAAAAATGTACTCTATTTTTCTGTGACAACACAGGATTGACAAAGATATGTGCAGATCCCATACAGGAAGCTGTGTTGTTTTGGCTGTTCCCAGCAACAACCTTTTGAGGAGGAGAAGATACAGAGCCAAGAGAAGAGTGAAGATGGGATCAACAGAGCAGGAATATCAGGGAGACTTTTCTCTTGTAACCCTTTTCTGCCTGGGACTACATGTTTGGCGGGTAGAGTTTGTGAGTAGATGTGAGCTTGCAATTTTGATAATCTGATCTGACAAAAGCAAAATATATTTACAGGTTGAATTTGGTGAAGGCTTATGAGGAATGGGTAAGATTTGCCTGGCCCTTCTTTCCACATCCATATGATAGGTCTGTGGATACACCCCCAAGGCCAGGAATGCTGGTGTCAGCTCCCTTTCTGAGGGCTATACCTGCTCTGTAATCAAGCTCCAAACCAAATTGGGGAGGGGGATTGGCTGTTTTTGTTTTGCTTTGTATTCCTTGGTTGTGTGTAAAACACACAACCATGTAGTGAGGCATTTTAACACCAGAGTTGGAGTGTCCCTTGGGCACTCCCCCGTTCCAAACCCTCCTCCTGCTGTTTAGTATTACATTATTATTTTCTTCTCCTGTGTGTTCTTCTTAGCATGCTCTCCTTACAGCCCAGCTGGTACAATTCATAATTGGCAGGCCATTCAGGACTTAGGCAAAAATAGCTAGAAATTAAAACACGATTGACTGACCACTCTCTCCCCTGCCTTGCACCTTCTGTAGATACTTCCATGTGTGGAGAATAACTGGGAGATTATATCATTTTGATCTGCTAAGGTTTTATGTATGCGTCGCAGAGATATGAATGAATACGGAAAGTATATGGCTGCAATTGTATAGAAACAAAACCAGTAGTGTGCATAAAGGCTTCGGTTAGTTCTTACTATGGTCAAGGCTCTTCACTTTTGGTATATTGCCTTCACTTTAATTATTTATAACATTAATAATACATAAGTCTTCCTTCTGTTCTGTCCCTGCAGGACCCTGTCATGAAATTAAAAGATTAGCTATGATATCACTGTACCTGCTAAACAGAAGGACACTGATTATTTTAGGTATCTAGAAAGCATACTGATTGTTTTAGATTGTGAATAATGATAGTGAATGCCAAGCTAGTGAGCTGGAATTAAAAAAGGGATAGGGAGTGTCAAGCTATTATAAGCTCTGTAACAGTACTGGAAACCTTAACAGTGCTTTAATAACTAAGATGGCTCTGAAAGTATAAAACCCCCAAACCTTACAGGCAGGAATGTACTGTAGTAAATTAGGGAGAGAAGGAGGGGGGCTATACTTTCAGAGTCAGCTTAGCAAGGTAGTATCTACCCTACTTGTACCAAGACTGATCAATGAAATGCTTTCAAATTGTTAGTTATGAAGGTAAAAGACTAATAGTTAATCTATATAATTATCAGAATTGAGCTTACAACCATTTTTGCTGTTTTAGAAAGGGTGAGGGGCAGAGAGAAAAGTCTGCCATAAGAATTCCCATCCTCACTGGGCAGATATACATTGTGGGATGTAAAACCCACAACTAGGACCGTAACTCAGTGAGAGAGAAGTCTGACAGGTAGGTGTGTTTATATTTAATAAATGAAAAATGTGCTTAAGTTTGGCTGGATCTACATCATCTGCTTTCTCAAAAAAACAAAAATTCTGAGAAACTTTGGGGAAGATTTTAGTATTTGTTTTGTTCACTGTGTGATGTTGGCGCATCAGTACTTAGCTAAAAGGGCTCTTAAAAAAGGCCAGTTCTTTTTCTAGCAGATAGCCAATACATGGCTTTTAGCAGAGTTTTTTTTGCCTTTATGTGTACTCTTTGTCATGTACCAACGCTGGCATATTTGTTATCTGCACGATGTAACTGTTGTTCCGTACCACACTGAAACATCGGGATCTGCCACTGAAGTAAGTGCAGTTCCCATTTTGAAGGTAGAACTTCTTTTTGAAGGCTGCTCATATTCTTGCATAATATATTTCAAAGCTGTAAGGAAAGCCATCAGGCTGAATATCTTCTTGAAGCACTTTAATTTTTTAAAAAATTAATTAATACACACTAGAACTTCTCAAGAATGTTGAACTAAGAACCTCTTAGAATGTTAGGGATATCCTAGGAGAAGTGGATTTGCTGGCAGAAACAAAGATGCACCATAGAGGATCAAAGATGCACCATTAATGTGTGGACAACCATCAAAGAACTGATAGTCACGTCCTGATGCAGAAGTCAGCACTGATCTGTTGGCTTGTTATGTAATCTATTCTGAATGTGTGGCAGAGTTCTGCTGTGGCTGCTTTTGTTGAGCAGCACTTACTGCATAGTTGACTGGAATATCAGAAAGTCGCAGCTATCTACTCCATGTTATTTCTGATGTTATTTTGAACCCCAAACACATCTTGCAAATGTAGTTAGCTGCTTTCGCTGTTGCACAGCAAGACTGAAGTTTGAAGATGTGTGCTTTCCACATGGAAATATGGAATTCAGTGTGTTTGGTAGCAACTCTTTTTCTTGTTAGAGCCCACTGAATATGAGAGTTTTACTGGACTGAAATGAAGGCAGAGCATATAAAGAGTTAGTGTTTTAGCATGCTCAGTTGCTAACATGATGAGTGACTTCTAAGATTTTGTTTCAGTTGTTGGGAAGACAAGCTTCAATAGGTTCTGTCTGGATTGGTCATTGGTGTTTAAGCATGCAGCAACATTTTAAAAGACAGTTTAAATCCAACTACTGGAGTTAGGATAAACCAGAAAGGAGACTGCACATCCTGAAGAACTTCCATGGAGAAAAGGGAGAAAGGGAGGGAAGTGAGAAGATGGATGGGATAGAGGAGCTGGATGCAAACAACTGTGTGCTAATTACCGTGCCTTGTTTTTTTTTGTTTTTTTGTTTTTATCTTTGTAATTGGTTGCTCCTGGCCCTGCTGAGCTTACTGTCTTAGCTCCTATAATTTTGTTTCTCCTGCATGCTAGATGCTCATGGAAACTATGTCAAGAGCATGAGAGAGGGTTTGTATTTTTTTAGAGGTGGGTGAATACCTGAACTGACTCCAGGTGAGCCACCCTCTAGACTCATCAGCCTGCTGCCACACCTGAGCTGATTAGCCTCACCAAGGTTGTTCTATTTACTGTGAGGACATCCCCAGAAATTCTGTCTGTGAGAGGGAAAAAGAACTTAAATCATTCAAACAGCCTCTTTTTCATATGAATTTTCTGTTAGAGTTATTGCCATCTTTACTACCTATGTAATATTGAAAGCAAACCAATAATTGTAGCTTTCACGAATTGTTAGTACAATCACTTTTTCTAGGTTAAATGATTTATGATTTTTTTTACCACAGCCTTATAAACAGGAAAAGCCAGCCTAAAGATAGAAGAGAAATAGTAATTAAAGAAAGATAGAAATACAAATTTAAAACAGACACAGTAGGGTAGAGAATTTAAACAAAAAAGCGTCTCTTATATTACAACCTAAGTCATAATTATATATCCTAAGTCTTCTATTATGTCCTAAGCTTTAATCGCAGACAACAGGGGTTGGGAAAACTAAGCCTGAAAATCCATATTTGGTAGAAGCTCCTGAATGAGATTCTTCTTAGAGGAGAAAGTAGGAAGTAAGCTCTCATAAGGAACATGTAACATTAGACACTCCAGCTTGGGCAAGGAAAGAAGATGAAAACTGGGGCTCCTGCCACAAAGGCAGCAAAGAGAAGTAAATTAGCCAGTATAGGCCAGAATCGGATGTCCCCTGAAGTACCTGGTGGAGAACCTGATTGTTAAGTATGCTCTGATAATGTGTTTTATCATTTTCTTATTTTGTTACTGTGCTTCCAATTTAGTTTAACCCTTAACTTTGAAGTAGGACTAAATCTAATGTAGTTTTCCAGAATTTTGTCTGATAGGCTAAGTCTTCAAATTATCTGGGCAAACTAGGGAAATCTGTCTTCTTGGTGGTGGTGTATCTTCGCAACAGGGTGGTTTTGCAAAGTCCAAAAATGTCTGTCAGACACCGTGAATGATGTTTTATAGAGTATATGTCCAAGGAAGTGTTATTTTTGGGACTGGAAATACTGGATGCAAGGTTTACAGAAGGAAACACCAGATGTTAACAGAGCAAGGGAATAGTCAAGAATGTATATGTCAGTGCCTACAGCATCTGTGGAAAAGTAACTTTTTGAATTTTTCTACCAATCATCTGCAGGCTCTGTGAATTACTTTCCTCACTGACTTCAGAACTTCTTATTTCTCCCCTGTTTGAGGGCACTTTTTAAGTAGAGTTTCTTGTGTGAGCGAAGTGGTGGTCTAGCAGCCTTAGGTCTTAAGAAATAAGGGATCCCAATAATTAAAACACCCAGCTTCTAAAACCTTTAATCCAGTTTATAGTAAATACAAACTTTAATCCAGTATTCCAGTTTATAGGACATGGGATTATGAAAGGATACAAAATTGTTATTTCTGAGTATCCTTAGTAAGACTTCTCCACAACGGATTGAGTCTCTCCTGCAGAAGGCTCCCACTGCAGCCAAACTCTTTTTGCTTACTTTTGTTTTTCCCCCACAAAGTGGCCATTGAGAGACGTGTCCTGCCTCAGTTCTGTACAAGGCTCCTAATCAGCCCTCTTAGCCAGTCTTCCTTTCAGGGGATCTCTGCCTTCCTCAGTCTTCCCCACTTATTTTTGCTTTGTCTCTATATCCACTGAATTGCCCCAGTAGTCTAAATTAAATCTGTTATTGAGAGCTTACCAAATCCGAATAATTAAAGCATCCCTTTATCAACTTAGTACAAAGAAGAAAAACAAAAATACAGCTTAGATAAATAATCATGGGTTCCAGCCCACACAATTCATTAGCTGAAAGTAGATGACTAAAATCGCAAGATTTCAAAAATCAAGGATGTCTTTTCTGTTTTTTTTAATTGTTATTTATTAATGAGAGTATTTTTCTAATTAAAAATGTTTTTTCCTCACAAAGAAAAACGCACATCTCTAACCATCCTGATTTAATATTTCATGTTCTTGCTTCAAATCATGGGGATGTTGTACAGTTTCCAGAGAAAATCATTAAGTTATTTTGCATGAATAAAATCCAGCAGTATTGTCTAATTCTATTCTTTTAAAGCCATGTCTATTTTCTCTGAAGCAGAAAACAGATACTAGTGGATCTTCTACCTGCACCTGTCTTCTACCTGTATTAAATTTTTGTCTCCCTTAGTAGCTGTTTGTGTAAGGAAATGTGAAAGTTCTCAGAGACAGACTTCAGTGAGAGCCTTAGAAAAAAACAGTGTATGTGGACATGGGAGCAGGTATTTACTCCCATTTTGAGGTCTGTGGCCTGTCCATTCCCCACTGGGAGATGCACTAGATTACTCTCCAAATGAACTACTGAGGCCAAAGCCTTGCTTTCTTTATTCCTAGCTGCCAATTGGGTAAATAATTCCTCTCCACCATTGCCATCTATTCGGGAGCATTCAGAGAGTACACCTTCTTTGCCCACATATCTCTGAAACTATGATTTTGTGTTTTTTGTAGGGAGAAAAAAATATAAATCCTTCTGAGTTTGTATTACACAGACAATTTACACACCTGTGATATAGAATGTGTCTGCAGCTGTGGCATTGCAAACCCTGGGCTGTTTGCCTTTATTGAAAGGCTTCTGCTCTTTTTGCAAGATACCCTTTTGGCTTCAAAGGGGGATCTCATCACCTGGGGAAAGAGCCACCCAACTCTTACTTTGTGAAAGAGGTTTAGAGAGAGCTGCTGCTGCTGTGTCCTCCCGGGCTGGGTCACAAGAAAAGACTGGCTGACACCTTTGAGAAACAAGAGCGTGTTTCCACATCTCTATCTCCTTTGCATAATGTGTGATATCTGAATTAAGTTTCATGACATATTAACACTCTGGAGCTGACTTAATATAGTGTGTTGTGTAATACATTATGTATGACTTGGGCATCAATTGTGCTGGGGCTTTTGCAGCCACAGACTTGAAAATGTCTCTTCCAGTGACAGAAATCTTAAACAATATTGAAACCAAATTCTGTTGGCAGCATTTTAGTTTGTATTCCTTGTCCCATTACAATGTCTTTTACTTGCAAAACCGTTCATGTTCAAGCCATCTAACTTCCTCTTTTCTCCTCCATGTACTTGTCACAAAGTCCCCGTTCCACATCTTTAATATTACAAATATTCCCATGGTGCTGCATGGTAATTTTAGTTTTGTAACATCAGAAGTATCAGAATTATGTTAGCTTTGCTGGGCATGGGCACTATGATGTGAAGAACAATGCTTAACATTAACGTTTATAACAACAATGTGCTACAAAGGGGAGTCAGAAACTAACCCCTCCCCCGTGTCCTTTCCTGCTTGTGTATTCACATTTCATGCTTCCAAATACAGCTAAGATATATCTTATCTGAAGATATCCTGTAACCTATACATTGGTCTGACATTGGATACAGTATATGTATAGGGAAATATGCAGTCAGAGGTTTATTGGTCTTAATATAACTCATCTTAAGACAGATTACTTTGTTTCAAAATTAGAATCTTAGAACATATTAATTATGGACACATCCCCAGACAACATGGCTCTCTACAGGGGATTTCTGCCCTTAACTCTGATTAGTGCTAATAGGAGTTATCCATGTAAACTCCTAGAGGACCAAGAGGAGAAAAATGTTTCTGATTGTATTTAAGTTACACTTTTGTATCAGCGTGTAGAACAATATTCCAAGTGTTCAAAGTGCAATTTGGAAGAGTGCTGGGTGATGCTAGCTGGAACCCCTTCCTGTTATGTAGTGGATAGTAGAAAACATATTACAATATTATGCATAGCATTGACTGTATTTTTTTAAAATATATATAAAGAGTTATATATAGAGTTTTTTATTATATATATAATTATATATAATATTTTTATTTGTT
The DNA here is from genome assembly GCF_059628265.1 of Tinamus guttatus. NCBI lineage: Eukaryota > Metazoa > Chordata > Aves > Tinamiformes > Tinamidae > Tinamus > Tinamus guttatus. The sequence goes on along the minus strand of NW_028290136.1, from coordinate 2,637,645 downwards.
TAAACTGAATTAGACATTTTTTCAGCATTCTGCTGAGGAATGCTAATATTATATAAATAATGCCTATATGACCTTGTGTGCAGTAATTATCTACTTGTCATGATTCTCCAGTCTTAGATTGCTAAGGAAAATTCATCTATGTTGGAATTAGCAACAGGAACAATTTTCAAAGAGAGTAGGGGTTGTTGATGCTAGATGCTAGATAAACTTAAAGATTATTTGGCCTATGTTAACTGAGACTTTAGGGCTTGAGTGTAAACTAAGCATACAATAATTAAGAGCTTCTTAGTGATAGAGAATTTACTACATTTTTGACAATTCATCTCAGCAACTAATTATACTTAAAACATGCTTTTTATCTCCAGATTGAACTTGCAAATACTGCATACTGTTCTGTGTCTGCCCACTAATTTAGAGTCTTCTGAAATATCTTCTTCTTGTCTAGTCCCTTAAAGATTATAATCTTCTTTTTGAAGGAGCAAAATGCACTTACTCCAGTGTCTCATCAGAAAGAGTCTTTTTTTTCCAAGCCTTGAATCATTCCTGTTGCTCTTCTCTGCACTCTTTCCAAGTTATTTTTGTTTTTATTTATTTATTCATTTTAATTAAAGGTATTGCAGTTTCCCAGAGGCCTGCCTTGTTTTCTTTGAAGAGATTATGGGGTGTTTGGCTTCAAATTCATGTTTGTGACTGTCCCTTGCTAAGCAGTTGGTACACATCTCTGTGCCTGCCATCACGCAGAGCAGTCTGGCTCCCTTGATGAATTCGATGCAAACAGCATGCCTGGGTTATCCAGAATCCAACCTAAATGTTTTGCTGTTTAACACCATGCAGAAATTGCACCCAGAAATAAAGTAGGATCTATTCCAAATGGTCATGTCTATTCTTAGTAGTAGCTAAACCTTCTGATCATCATGGTAGACCCATGTGATGGGAGGTCAGTGTTCCAGGGGGAGGTGACAAAAGCATGGATAATGTGAATGGGGGCTGCTATGAAGAAAAGTCATGGTGTTCTGATATGGAAAAGGAAAATAAAACATGTAATGTTCTTGTAGTTAAGCCAGCTGCTTTGCAACCACTGAAGAGCCAGCAGTACTGTCACCTGGAATAGTATTCTGTGAGTCTGCTCTTCACAAAGAACATAAATTTAACTCTAGCGTTAGACAAGTGACGATGCTTTGGGAAAGCAATGAGCTGACTCTAGGAGTAAACGAATAGATCTAAATAAGAAAAGTCTTGGGCTTTTTACAGAGAAGCTAAGGAACTGTCCAATCTCAACTAATTGCTCCTGAAAGTCCTGGCAGACCAGCTTCATGCTAAGGAACCATTTGAAATCTTTTGACCAGTATTATTCTTTCCCCTCCTGCATTTTCAGAGCAGTTGAAAATTTCCGATATTCTTTTTTGTTTGTGTTTAGGTGTTTTTTTTTGTATCAGTCATCAAAAGGAAAGGGAAAAAAAGCCGTATGGGGGAGGATGGGAGGTATCTTTCTCCTGCCTCACAGAGGAGAGGAAAAAGGAAAGAGAAAGCTGGCCTATACCTTTGTACCATTCTAGTAGGGGAAGAAGTTATGCTGGAAAGATGGAAAATAGGAAGTGATCTGTGGATCACTTCTTTCACACAGACTGTGGCAAAGCATTTTGGTATCTGAAGCCAAAAAATAAATATTTCAAGTATTTTTTCTATTCTGGTTGTATTTTGAAGGACAGCTCTGGAAATCTTATATTTTTAACCCACTTTGCCACTCTATACTGTTTTGGCAATATAGAATGCAAAACTGCATAAACAGCATCTTCTAGTACATTTCTACAACCATATTTTGTTGCAAGAAATGCATATGTGCATCTTCAGGTTTTTACTTATGGTGAAGAAGTGATTTAACCATCTTATTTGGCCTCTCTTGAGGTCTTCATTTGGTCCTTATTTAGGTTTTTGTCTTTGATCAAAGCTTCATTTCAAAGAGACTATAGTATTTGTATTGTTATGAGGGACTCCCATTGTGCAATGTAGATAAATAGATCTAGGCCTTGAGTATCTTCCCTATAAATTTGTTTTGCTAATCATGTTAGACTACATTATTATTAAACTCACAGAAGCCAAGCCAAACAACTGTTTCGAAGTTGAAATAATAGCAAAAAAGCTGTACATTAGTAGGCCTTTGAGATACTGTAACACTCTTCTTAAAGTACAGGTATTAAGTGTGATATCGTGATGACAGGGATAGATAGTTTGTGGGCTCATGCTTTCCTACAATTACTTGATTTTTTTTTTTAATCTAACTTTTGCTAAATAAGATTGCATGTTGCTGCAGGCTGAATTACTGTGGGTATCATCTCAAGAAGTGATCTGTGTAAGGACAGGCTCCAGAATATTGCCTCATTTCCATAATTAGCTCAGGTTATTACCACCAAGTCCTTCTACTACTACAAATATCCACAGTGTTTAGAAAGGGCATAAGCTCCTAACGTTTCTGGTTTATACTTTTTAATAGTTAATATAACCCTATCGAGCTGGGTTTCGATGCGGGGGACCTACACGACGCTTTAAAGCTTCATTAACAAAGAACTTTACTCAAGGAGGAGATGTTAATAAGTAATGAAACAAAGGCCCTGTTATAGAGATTAAATGTGCTTGTGTCCAAGTACAAAGTTCGTGTTGCAAAGTGCAGCTGTTCCTCTGCTCATAACCCTAGAGCAACCCCGCAAGCCGAGTTCAGAGTCTGCCGGCTTTCCTGTAACCCAGCTGACCGGGGCAAGGTCTAGCCGAAGTTCAAAGTGCAGCGTCTGAAGGCCGGCTCGCTCTGTCTGCTGTGGTATCGCACACGTTTTGGATAAGCCATGGTTTCTTTTGAGAGTATAAGTACAAACAAGGAACACCTCCTATTCTGTGCTCTTATGTGTCATATTTCATTAAAGAAGGCGCATTTTAGTTGGAGTCACCGAATCGTTTAAGCTCTAAGTATTGTGTAATACTGACTGACCTAAACAACGCACTGGAGGAACACACTCATAAAATGATGCATAAAGAAAATACAGCCAGTCTTCATGTTCCTTCCTCCTGAGATGTATTTAAATGAGGAAAAGGAAGTAAAAGAAGTAATTGTCCACATACAAATGAGCAAAGCTGAACACTTTAAAAGGGAAAAAGCTAAATTGTATGTTTTCTTTTGTGTCATGATAACTATGTTCCACACTGTGGGACTGAAGAGAACTCCCCAATGCATCAGAATATCTTGCTTTCAAATCTTTTTTTATTTTTTTTCCTCCTCCTTCAAAGGGTTTTTGTGAAGCTAACTCCAACTTTCTTATGCAGAAAGTCTGGATATGCGTCCCTGCAAAACCCACCTGTGCAGCTTTCTTGATTAGGTGCGGTCACATCAAAGGCTGTTTCACCCAGTTTTAGTAGATTCTGAGTGAGAATGAAAACCTCAGCACTGATGGCTGTATGGGTCTTGGCTGTGCAAAAAGGCTGGTACAAATAGCCTTGGAGGAATTTATATTTTGGGCAATGCCGTAGCTGTATTGCAGACACAGAAAAGTGTCCTATCTGTTGCCCCATCCTTCCTTGAGGAAGGGAAGGTGTAAACCATGGGTGGTATATACCGTGTCATGAGTCTCAATGTCCATGATGTGCAGCAGGTCTGAGTACAGACTGCTGTTAACTCAGTTCACTGAAAAACACGTGGATGTGCAGGAAACTTTCTCAAACAGGAAAAGTTTGCTCTGTTTGTATCATAGCTTGTGTTTCTCAGAGTTCAGTAAAATTAATCACCAGAAGTCATGATTAAAAACAGGACGCAAGACCAAAGTACCTGAAAATACTAGTTGTCCTGGACCAAAAGATGAATGTGTTTAGATGTGATGATTTTTTCCTGAAAACATTCCTGCAAACATTCAGAAGTCCAGGAAACACCAAAGGAGTCTTTGAATTAGTCCTAGTTGTTACATCATGTCCAAACTTCTACTTTTGAGCTACACAAAAACCTAACCAGAGTTCAAACCAGAGCCCATGCTGGACCTGGTGAGATAGGTTTCAGAGGAGAATGTGGAACTTGAACCACTTAACAGTGCTGAAAGATTAGCTCCTCTCCTGGACAATTTCTTTAGCTTTTGATTCTACTGAAAATGCGACTGTGCATTTTTTCTTTAAAAAAAGAAGTAGAGGTCCAAAGTAATCTATTATAATAGCTGAGCCTATCCTGGGAAGACCTGTGGAAGGAACTGGACCTCTGCTATCCCTTTCTACTCCTGGAAACTCGACAGTATTCAGTTTTCTTTCTAGTACTCTTTGCTGCCTCCATGCAACCGCTGTAGTGCACAGATTTGAGACACTGAGACTAGTAGTAAGTGGTTATACAGGTCTACCTCTCTACCTCTTCGTCTCTTGGTATGGCTACTCTTTCACTACATTTGTGTTTGAGTGAAACTAGATAGTGGCCAGAACATAAGCAAAGCAGAGATCATATAGATGGATGGAAAAAAGCCAAGCTTCATGTGAAGGAAAAAAAAATAAAAAAGGTCCACCATGCTGTTATCTATCTTCAGTGGCAGGACATATCCACAATTGGTTAATCTGATCTGCACTGATGCAAATCCCTGGCACAGCAGCATCTGTGAGTAATAACTTCTGTTGCTCCTACTGCCCAAGTTTCACCCTAGTCTGTTTGTCATGTCTTAGGCATTTCTCTACTAGACCGATTATACCTGCCCTTGAAATCCTCATTTCTTAAGAAACTCTGAATAGGGTCACTAGTCTCCCCAGCAATATAGGCCACTGCAAACATACAGAAGGTGAGGATAAGGTGATAGAATTAACAGCAGCCAAACATATTTACATTGCTTACTGCACTATTGGAAGTATGATTATGTAACTCTGCTAGATGGTAACTATAGATTTAAACCTTGCCTTGCTTCGTCAAAAAAAAAAAGATGCTCTTGCCAGGCTACCATGAGATTTCTTCTTTTCTCTTGGAGTTTGCCACATTCTTTGTATAATGTATTTGTAGGGGATGGGATAATGGGAGGGAAAACAGTGTGCGAAGCCCTGTGGTTACTTACGCTGTATGGGATAGGGTGGCGAGCTGCTCTGCTGGTATGCAGTCCAAATCAGGCAAAGCAGGTTTACAAGCCAGGAACTATTCTGGTTGTCGGCTTTGCTGGAGTAGGTGGGAGAATGTTTGTTTCCTCCCTTCTACCCCTGCTTAATTTTCACAAAGCCGTTCTGTGCCCAGGAAAGGCTTGAATTGAAAAATAATAACAAACCAGGAAAATAATTTGCAGTACAATTCTATTTTAGCATGTTTTATCTTTTTGTCTCTGTTCATTGTGAATTTGCTTTAAAAATTACTGTTTACTTTGTCAGCAGACAGTTCAAGAACCAACCCACCTCTTCTCTACCTGAAGCAAGAACCAGAGCAGGGAGCAGGACTGAGCTGGTGCTCGTTGGCTGCAGCTCTGCTGGAGTCCCAGCGTGGAGAGAGACCTAGCAGGTAAGGAGAAGGCGGAGATACTGTCCAACGGGCTTGAGAGGAGTGCTACTGCCAGCTGCACTCCTCTGAAGAAAAACCTCAGTAGAGGGTATGTACATGCAGATATGGCTTGCAGAGTTTTATCTTGAAATTAGTATCTTTCCCCCGAGAATCTGTGCCTCTGAATTGCTTCCATAGCTTACACATTTCCCTGCTTCTGCTTTCTCACCCTTTCAAGGGAAAAGGCCAGCAGAAAAGCTCTCCATCAAGTCAGCTTCCTTCTTCATTTAAATTCAAAAGTCTTAGAGAAATTACGAAGAAATTTCCTTTGGCAGCAATACTGAAAGCAAACAAACAAGATTAGCGCAAAATAGGATTGGCACAGCTGCTCATGGGGTGGAGGTTTTGTTGTTGCTGTTTTTTTTTTTCATCTTCTCTCCACTTTAGAAACCTTATTTTCGGAGTCTTCTGCATTCAGTCTTGCCCACTCCATGCTGCAGTGGTAGAGGGCTTGTCTGCAAGCTAAAGCTTTATCAAGGTGGTTATCAAGGCAAACCCTCCACCACCCCTTGCCCTTTCCTAATGCAGATGGTGTTGCATCGGTGAGAAGGCACTTCTACAGATATTAATGATGCTCTGTAAAGTGAAATGACATCTATTATTCTATATTTATGCAGTAAAACTGCTCTTGCAGTAAGATTTTTTTAGTGGCACAATTACTTGTTTTTAAAATCGTATTTCAAACAAACAACAAAACAACCCGCTGCTGTGTAAATGTCAGGAACAGAAGAGGTCTCTGGAAAGTTGACTACTCTGAGTTGACAGAAATGAGCCATACGATGTATCTGCGTATTGAGTTGGGGGAACACATCACTAGAAAATAACAGGAGACGAGTGAATTAAAATGACATTATTTTTATACGTATACATATGTTAGCTTCCTAAGAACTTTGTAAATTTCTTCAAAATTGCTCTTCAAACAGTAGTGATATTTTTCACGGATTAAATACTCCACTGGCAAAAACCCCAATCTTTTCTGCTTCAACCCTGTAGCATAACCTATTCTATATGAAATAATGATTGAAATGTCTTTTTTTTCCTTTTTAATCTATATGAAACAGTTGCATTTGCCTATATTATATACCTTCATTACAAAAAAAACTTATTCCTTTGGGTATCCCTAAATTACATAAAATTTCATACAAAAACATTTTTGTATCATTTTTATATTAAAGGGACATTTCCATATAAACTTCTTTGTTGTCAGAATTTGGGTTCTGGTTTGCCATAAATACTGATGTGATATGTTGAAAGATGGAGCCTAAATAGTTTGTTGTTGGAGATGCTTAGTTTAATTTCAGAGCTCAGATTTTGATGGAAGCTTTCACAGAATGGTTGAGGTTGGAGCTTAAAATTTTTAAAAAAATAAAATAAAATAAAATGACATATAACCTGGCAGTAAATTGAAATACTGAGTGATAATTTTCATGGCAAGTGAATTGAAATAGATGGATCTTTTGGAGTTAAAACAGAATGTCTTTCCAGCCTCTTTCAGCTTATTCCTCCCTTCTCTATGTCACTTTTGCAATCTGGGATTGGTCCTTTGTTCCTGTTTTTGTTCCCCAAAGAGCTTCTTGCTCAAGTATCAGTATGGCTGTGCAGTTTTTGTCTGTGGAGGATTTTCTAACTTTTTAGTCATAACTGAAAATTTATGTGCCAAGTTCAATCCAATGAATTACATGACAAATCTGCACCAGCGCAGACGCCATCACGGAGACAGAGAGACTGGCTGTCTGTCTTGCCAAATATCTCAGCAGTTCTAGGACAGAATAAGCTCTCTAATGCATGGACTATGTGACAATGAGATGTGCTGACTTTTTGATATATACATGTACAAAGTTCCTGTTAAAGCTTTTGTTTCAGAATGGGGGTTTTGATGTAGCTGGGCATACGCTGTGCTTTAAGATCTCTTGGAGATGGAAGGGGAAACGTTAGGGCATTTCACTATCTTATCAGCCATTTCATTTGGCAGCATGAAGAGAAAGAATGAGCAGCTTCTAGTCCTTAACACCTTTAAAGTGTGTGTTTGTGCGTGCAGGGCGTGCTCCTTAATATGACTTAAACAATCCCTAGCAAATTATCTTGTGCTTGTTTACATGAACTGAACTTACATCCAATTGTATTTTGATACAGTATTTATTGGCATCGACTTATTTTTTATGCTGAATGTATACCTTCACTGTGGTGTTTTCCTTGTGTTCCAAACCAAGCTTCTTTCCCTGTAAGGAGGAGAATTGCTTATTTTCCAGTCAAAATAAGAACGGTTCCTTTGGAAATAAATCGTAGCATGATTTGATGTGACTGAGGGACGAATAGATATACATAGCACAAACAGAGGGCATTTAAATTTATTACTGTGGCTAACAGCCATTTCAGCCATTTGCGGTAAACTTGTATATAAAAATCTCTCGCTGAAAGATTTAAAAATGTTTGTAAATTTGTTTTATTCATATCCCATTTTGACAGCATATAACTTTTAAATAATAGCAAAATTGCTTTGGCTTGCTTTGTTTGACTTATTATTGGCTGAGAAAATGAAGATACGATACAATAACTTGTTATCCTGAGTTATATGGTAAGGCATTTTTTTCATTTTCCAGAAAAAAAAAAAACCTTCAAATTAAATATAAACCAATTGATTTTACATGGATTTTGTCTGAACCACAACCTACAGGTCAATAAAACTTTCGTTTCTTTTTCAAAATATCCTATCAATTATCTGTAGAATATAGTGTAGTTTTGAAATTTTGTCCTCAATTCTATATTTAATCTAGATTATTACAGAGGTGCAGGGCTGGTTTACTTTAACTAGTATCAGTGGACAGTCACTGATATAGAAAGCCAAAGAGAGAGGTGTAGAGGAAAAGGAAATACTGAAACAGTAACTTAGCAAATTAAGTTTCCATCTCCCTTGTAGTAAAATGCTGCTTCCAAAAAAACACTTGTGTTCCCACATTTCACCATGTCTCTGTCTGCAGTGAAATTCAGCAGCTGTTTCAAGGTACAGTGAGTGGATCCCATTTATATAAAATGGATATTAACATTTTCACAATGTTAAGCAAACCTCTGAAGTAATACATGCATGTGAAAAGGATATATGTATTTCATTTCACTTTTTGCCACATAATGAAGGTAATTTTCACATACAAAGGATAAAAAGAGTGCAGTTTTAGGTTCTTTTCTCTAATTTTCCTTACATTTCACTTTGCTATGTTTATATACTTCCTTTTCTACCTGCTTTGCCATTGATTTTAGGAGCATGACTAATGTAAACAAGGTGGTTTTGAAAACCCCATCCTGTATTTCTTCTTCATCAGTGAATCTTCTGTCAGTCTGCAAAGTAATTCTGAAATTTAGGATTTTAGTCAAGGTAACACCGCAGAACTCCTTCCTTGGAGTAGGGGTAGAATAAAAAGCCATGAGACTTTTAATGATCAGCAGAGTTGATAGGACCTTGGCAAATGAAAAACCCTGGTGTAGTAAATCAAAGAAGACTGTCCTGAGTGTAGTAATATTTTTATGCTAATAAATTAGTGTCATAAGTGATTTGTCAATAAGAGGCAGAATATGCTGTGAAGGAAGGAGGAAAGCAGACAATATTTTGCTTTCATGTAGAAATAAAAATAGGGTGAGGTCACAAAGAATCTTCAACGAGATTTTTGCTACGAAAAATGTTGGTGTTCTGACCAACAGTGCAATATTTGCATATTTAATTTCCAATGTACTTAAGGTGCATTGGTACCGAAGCTAGATTTGACCACTGAGAATAACTTAATGAGCACTGTTCTGGTAAGGAGCTGCTCTAAGGTACTGAAAAACACTCTAGCTGGGGGATTTGCAGCGCTTCAGAAACAGTGGCTCCCAAATTTGCTTGAGCATTAGCATATACCGGCTTGTGCATGTGGGTAGGGAGAGGCTCGTATGTGTTATTCCACTGACTTTCAACAAGAACTGCAAGTCCAGGTACTGTCTGCCCCTTTTCGTTCCTTTGCACAAGTACCAAACTCCGTGTGTGTATTTCACTCGTACACACTCGTGTTAATGTACTGCACGTGATAACTCTTACACACTATTGTGTCGCTGAGCATGCAAGACCTTGGTTTCTCCTGGTCTTTGTACAAACCCTACAAGGATGGAGAGCTGCTCTTTCTTGTGTGCTAGCAGTCCAGCAGAAAAAAAGACTGAGCATGGTGAAGATATGAGTCCAAGGTAAAGCAAACTTCCCACTGGGGAAATCCAGGGGAAATCCAAGGGAAATCCTTTTTCTTCAATCTGTATTTTTTATGATGGGTCCTGCTGCATTTGACACTCATCCACTGCTGCTTTGTGCATGCAGATTTACAGGCGGAGGTCCAGTCTGACATTTTGGCACCATTTTCTGAAGTGATACAATGAAAAAGACACAGGAAGGTCAAATCTTATCAAAAGTCTAAACTTTTCATACTTGTGCAACACTGGTCTATTTGTTTCAATTCATCTTGCTTTTTACAGATTCTGAAGTAGTTGTATGTTAGTAACAAATATAGAAATGGGACATGGATGTAATACTTCTACAGTAGCTAGATCAGCTGTAGTAGAAATAGTACCTTCTAATAATCTATGTAATCATTGTAATACTGAGGAAAAAAAGTTTCCAACTCTCTCAATCCCCCGTTGCTTTGGGAGGGTAGAAAGAGTTCATTTTCCATGTTCTTCCTGGAAATTTTTTCTGTGGCTGCATTTATTTTGATGCAACAGTATATTGGCGCATCACTTGCTTTACTATCCATTTGAATGTTCTTGTGGATAGGTATAAAGTATTTGAATATTAATCTTTCCTATTACAGGACTCTCTAAAGCTTTTCTGTCCTGCTCTCAGGTCCTCAATACCTCCTCTCAAAATCATAAGGGTCAAAGAAAAAGTCATTTAACCCACAACCTGTTGTAAGACGAGTCACAACTGTGATGCGGAAATAAGGCTTAGAAGAGATTTTTAAGTGGAACTCATCTTCTTTACCTAAAGATTGTGAGAATATGTCTACTACACTTGGCTGTGGTGTAGTAGGGAGTTGTAGTTGGAGAATGCAGGGGGGAACTATCTCTGTTAACTATGTCTGTTAGTTAACAAACCATGCATTTACCAGAAGTGAGCTGGTAGATATCTGCAGCGTGACTGAGGCAAAAATATACTGCTTATGCCATGCACACAGCTACACTGAGAGCCTGATTTTCACAGCATCCTCTGTATTGCTAATTTGGGATGAGACCTTCTTCTGCAGTAGTAAATCATGTTCTCTGCAGTTTGGACATGTTTTTAAGGGTTTAAGTAGGGCACATGAGCCAATAACTCATAAGCGGCTCTCGAAGTCTGAGGGCATCCTTTCACACGTGGTACTGAAAATTTTCAGAACCATGTCTGCATTGCGCCCTGCGATTGTCATTTCTCTTGAAGGTTTCTGATTTCAGCTCGTGATTCCTGGGTAGATGTGTGTGCCCATCTCCGGCTGCTGACCCTTGGTTTGACTTTCTGGTTCTTGATTTTTGGCCATGAGCATTTGGCTCTTTTCCCAGTTCTGGACACTGGCCCTAACCTTTGGGCTGAATAGCCTGTGCTCTAGTCTGTAATCCTAGAAGGCCACCAGGTCATCTGTAATAGACTGTAGTCTAATTTGTTAGATAACAAATGAAGTCTAAAACAGCAGATATGTTATTTAAGGCCATTATTTTTTATGAAAACTGTCAGCTATCCAGTTTGTATCCTGGATTTCTGTAAGCATTTTGCTAGATTGCTATCTATGACTTTTCCTTTCTGTTGGTTACCATGTTGTGCCTAATGGCCTGTCTTTTGGGAGAATATAATCATATTTCAGCCAGTGGAGCCTGTGAATAGAAATGTGAGCATGTATACAAATTTCATATTGCTGGCTACGTGTTCGATAATGTGTGCAAGTAAAGATGATGTTGTCAGATTGTTATGAACTTCTATTTCAGTTTGTATCTGAGATGCTATAAACATTATTTTGGTACTTCTTCTGGAAGTTCATAATGTGACTTCATCACACATGACATAAGAGTGTACAGATATACTCAAATGCAGGAAGTAATGTTGGTTATAGTTTTGTGGCTGAAACTCAGTGGATAAAAATGAGATATCAAGTTGACAATCCAAGTATGAAAGCAAATTTCAAGACGAAAGAGGAAGGAATGAAGTCTATACTGTATGTCAATGTGTAAGTGGGTAGAGGGCCAAGCTGCTTTGACAAGAAAATTAATGGATCACAAATGCAAAGCTGAGTCCTAAAATGAACTTACAGTTGCTACTTAATCAGCTAGAAGATGGTATAGGCACTAATGCACAAAGAGCATGTATTATAGATATTTATATACACACACTTAACAAAAAATTACAAGATTTATGTGAATTTTATCTAATTTTGTTAACCAAAAAAAGTCAGTGCTGATGCAATGGTTTTTCTTTGTTACTTTTTTTTTGATAGAACTAGATATCTAAGTTCAAAGCCAGGTATCTGATGATCCACCCTGCCCTATTTCTATTTCACAATGTGTGTCAGCAGTCAATTTATGAAAATACTTGTTAGTTTGTTTGTTCCTTATAGCCTAAAAGCAAATGACAGCCCACTCCTCATAGCTGCTTTATAGAAATGTGTTACTTCCTTAATATTATTAGGGTTTAATTCAATACTATGGAGGCTTTTAGATCTAGCCTTTTATTAAATTACACAAACATTCTTGCTAAGCACATCTCCTTCTGTTCTTTGAGAACAGGAACAGGCCTTCATTGGGGTAATTTTCATGAAGACGCTCATTTTTTGTTTTATTTTCTCCTGAAGAGAGAAGCTTGAGTAAGAGTTACCTACATGTTTGTGGGATTCAACTGAGAGCGACTCACTGAAACTCTCTTTTGCTTAGTATAATTGAAAAGGATGCTTGAAAAAGAAAGCTCACTATATTGTTTTGATATGTTTCTTTAAAAGTGATTACATATGTAAATATAATTTCATGCAGTTTTCTTAAACTTACTAGTTAAGAGATTCAGTGAGATAAAATAAGCAACTTCAACTGTTGTTAAGTTAAAATTTGTTAGCATCACAGCTAGATCAGAACACCAGGGTCTAGGTTTTTTTAGTTAAGGATGGATGATTTTAGTTGGTGTAAAGTCTTACTCTTTAATGGAGCTGCCTATGAGTCAGTGTGATATTCATCACATGTAATGGCATCAGTTCTTTTTCAAATGAATCGAAAATGGAAAGTGTATGTACCAAGAAGTCAGATCATTTGCTGCTGCAGAAGTCCTTTCTTCATTAAAGAAAGTGGTTGCCCTTTTTCATATGGGTACCATTTAGATTAAAGTCCTACTGCCTACTTAGTAAGATATTAATGAGCGAAGTTACTGGATTTGCTAACTTTGAATTTGATAGTGTTCTGTGAAACGAGTTTAAATTTCCAGAAAGTAAAACTTCCATTAGTTTGTGTCAGAGAAGATGCGGCTGCTTCAGGCAGGAAGATCTAATTCTTGTCTAGCTTCCCTTGGTAGTCAGTTGCCTTTCTTAAATCTTACCATTTACTTCTAGGTTAATCCCCTTGCTTCTCTTTAAATAATCTCTCTGAATCTTTTATATTCACGCACTGCAGTTGGTTATATATAGGCATTTCTAATACCACCCCCATCCACTTAGCTGGTGAGTAGCCAAGTAATACAGATTTAGCACTTTTAATTTTACCTCATAAATCAATCATTTCAGCTTGAAAATCAGATTTTTTTTCTTAAAGCATCGTTCAACACAAAGACTCCATTATGCATGTCTGAATAATACATTAATTGTGTGGTTTAAATTTATAAACAATATTATATAAGTAATTTTATAAAATCGCTCACTTTGAAAATTGTACAACTATGATTTCTAAAATAGTAGCTACAAGATGACAGCATTAATCTAAGCACTGTCACTCTGAATTGCCGCCAGGAAAGCAGGGGCCTCCTAAATGTGCAATTATGATAGAGAGAAAGTGTATTCCTTGCGTAGATTTATTCCTCTAAGTACTCTTTCAAAGGTTTTCACCTTGTTTTGCATTGCCATGCACTAATGGTATAGAGCGAGATTACTTCAGTGAATGGCTTTATTAATGCAAAGTGATACCACTAAGCAAATTTTTTTTTAATCACTTTTATAAATTCTCTTTTTCACTGTCTTGTATTCTCTATAAAGTTGTTTAAAATAAAGGGAGGGTGGAGGAGAGTGGAAGACTTCCCTACTGATTTTACTCTTGCTTTTGGCAAGCACTGCTCTTTGTCTTCGGATGGCGATATGGAACGATTAGCAGGATTTATAAGAAAATGAAATACAAATCGGAACCAAGAGGAAATGTGTGTATGTTGTTAATTTTGTTAGAGATTTTTTGTTGAGATCCAGATGCTAGACACAGTGCCAGTGTTTCTAGTGAGGATATTCTTGTTACATTACAGTGTGTCTATATAAAATACAGAATGGATTGAAAAAAAGTGTTACCCAAATTTCAAATCCAGGCAACTGAGATGCAAGAGACTGAACAAATTGTCCAGTATTTGAGAAGTTGTTAGGAGTATCAGGAATTTAAGCTCCTGCCTCCCAGTTAAAGGCTGAACTACAAAACTGCGTTTATTCTATAATCTGTTTTTATGCTCTTATCTATTTAATCTGCCCCTCATACAAATTTTTATAAGTATGACTCCACAGAGAACTTCAGCATAAGAAATGTTTCTGCGGATGAACCCTGAGGTTTTATAGTAACACTGTATAATGATTACGTGGGAGGTACTCAGAGTTAAAATGGAGCAAATTACCATTAGAAGTGAATCATTTCAGCGTAGGGAAGTCAGGTTAGCTATCTGCTTGTTACGGCCTTTTCATCGTTCACTGTCAACAGCAGCGGCTCTTGCAGCGTTACATAACGGTACATATGTTCAGCCAGATTGCCTGCTTCTGCTGGGGGGGCAGCAAGCACAGCGCCCGCTCACGTTGTGAGGAGGAGGAGGAAAATCCCCACGTGCCATTTTCTTACACGGCCGTCTGGGTCTGGGAAGCTTTGCCTGGCGTACAGGCCCCAACCTCCGTGGGTACGTGCACGTAGATAAAACGATGACCGACAACAACCAGCAGGTGCTCAAAACCAAAGGGACATTTGGTATATAAAAATAAGCCAGGGTAAGTTATGCTATGGCTTTTAGCCACTGCGTGTACCCTAAGTTTAAAGCATGGGGATGAGATTAATGGATTTGGTACCATACCTCCTCTTCACCCTCAATTTAAAGGAAAATACAGCCACTGAATGTTCTAGCACGGCATACCAGTTAATATTGCTGGTTGTTTGTTTAAACTGAAGACTACAGCACCACTTAATTGCACCGTATATGAAACTCAAAACCTGCTGCAGTTCCAAATTTATAAAATAACACCGTGTGGAATATAGGCCTATTAATTTTACAGTCTAATTTCTGATTAGATTTAACAGCACCTCTGATGAACTGCATAGATTCAACCCATTAAAAATGATGACAATTCAGTTCTGTCATTTTAAGTGGAATTAAACCCAGTATTGCCAAGTATGATAATATCCTAGAAAAAAATGAACCAATATTAAAAAAAAAATCCCAGCACAGTGTTATTTCTGTATAGGAAAGTTTCACTTGCCAGTAGTAGGACTAGCTCTTATGTGTTACTGCATTCAGGAACCTGTGGGTCTGACATCTAAAGTCAACAGAAATTCTTCATTCAAGCAGAGCAGGCTAGATAATATTTTCTATCACAGCTGTGTAACGTTTCTATTAGCAATTACAAGGGCTAATAGAGCTGGTTAAGGAAAAGCTTCCAAAAAATTGCTCTTCGTCAAAAAATAGTTTTGTTAAAAGTCAGAATCCCTGCAATGTCTATGTTTTGTTTAAGAGGAAATGTTTTATTTTAGAGAAAGAAAAAAATTGACAACAATGAAACAACCTGTTCTTGGTTTTCTTTTTAAGAAGCAAACCTAAAATAAACACCACCAAACCCCGTAATGGAAACGTTGCATTATGAAAATAGCAATTGAAATTATTCAAACTTCCTTCATCTTTACTGTGAGTTTTAAATCTGTTGAAGGGGTTAATTCCGATTTAAAATAAAGCCAAATCTTGAAAACAGAACCCAAGTGGTGTTCCCACTTGTGATGGGACTTTACATTTGCATTTGCAGATGCAAGGTATATTCTTTTGCTCTTATTTGCCGTAATAATCCTGTTGACTTCGCTTGAAAAGAATGGCATTTTTCCCACTAACTTTATTAGTGACAGGATTGGGCCTCGTTGCAATACCTCATGTCATAGCAGCAAAACTTGTTGCCAATAGACTGTCTCGAGGGAGGAGATTTCCAGTAACTGCTCCCTGAGACCTGTTCTAAAAATGCACTTTATTTTTTTCTTCCTGTCCAGCCATCAGGATAATGATATATTCCATCCCTAAAGAGAGGGGTGCTGACTGAACTGCATTGATGGCACCAGAGGTCCCTGCTGGCTTGTTCACTAAACAGAACTGGCAACTGACTCTGAAGATAAAAGTTCTTGACGTTTTTCCAAGCTGGAGGAATGGAGCTGAGTGACACTTAGAAATAAATAGAGGAGGGAATAGTATGATCTTGAATGACAGAGAATCTTTCATGAAAGACTTGCATGGGGGAGATGTCGGATGTACTGTACCGGGCTTGAGTCTAGGGGATATGTTGACAGTTGGATAATGTGCATGTTTGCTACCACTGGCATGAAACAGAAAGAACAAAGGGGGAAACTACAAATGAAATCTTTATTCCTTCCCACTTAAGCGGCTACAAACGAAATATAAATTTATTTTTTCTCCCTAAAATTGACTCTCTACAAATTGCCAACCTCTTTGGAAATGCACTAGAGAAGCATTCTCTCTCCTGATAGGAAAAATGTATTTCATGCAAAACATTTGTCATGTGTCTGTTGTTACAATTTATGATCTTATCCTTCATCCTTTCAATTGTCTAAGCAAACATTAATTGTACTTTTAACCTGAGACTTCAAAGGTAAAAATATTGTGAAGGGGTCCTCATCTTTTCCTTGTCTCTGATCTCAGCTGAATCTTTGAACATCAAAGAGGTTCGAAGTTTGGGGCAAGTTTTTTAGGATTGGCTTACTAAAAATAAATTTATTAAATTTCTGCATTCGTTTTAAGAATGGACTAAAACAGATCTAATAATCAAAAGCATTTCAGTTTAATCAGAACAATTAATACAAGTTGATGCTTAATCTTTTGCTTGGTACAATGAAGTGCACTCGTTCCTTTGTATTGCTGTTAAAAATCCTTTAATTCTGTCATTCAGAATTGGCTTTACAGATCTTTCTAACCCAGGAACTAACAAGCAATTAGGAATTCGAAATATATTCCTAAAACAAAGAATGTTGCCATTTTAATTACAGTATCACACTGTAATATAAGAGGTTAACACTTAAAAAAAAAAAAGAATCTTGTACCCTCAATCCATTACCCCAAGCAATTCTCATTTTCACATTAATTTTTGTAGTCTGCCATCTAAATTAAATACTTTTCAGTTCTGTCAGTTTATCTCTATATGTACTCTCATTACAGCAGTCACTAGAGCCAAAGTATTTTAATCTTCAGCATAATCCCTGTAGGACCATATTCTTAGCTGCAGCTTTACAGGTTCTACAGTTGGTCTTTATCTTTTAAGAATTGACACTCATTTGTACAGCAAATCTTTTCCATCTAAGGACTTTTTACAAGCAAGTAAGATTTGCAGTCTGTTCTTCTGTTCTGAATGAAATATAGGAGATCATCTTGATTATCAGTGGTTTAGACAGTCATAAATCCTCTGTTTCTCTGTTACTCATCTCATTCTTCCTGTATTCTCGGGAAGTATATTCTCATAACATTATTCTGGTAAGTTTAATTTTCTGATCATTGGGGGAAAAAAAAAGTTCGGGGAGATAGAACTTTTTTTTTTTTTCTCACTGGCAGGAAAGTGTTGGGTGTAAAACTAAATAATGAAAAAAATGTTAAAGCTAGACATCTCCTGAGATCAGTGCAACTGTATCTGTGTGTGCAAACCTGAATGACAACAAAAAACCAGCAGTCGTCTCTTCAGAAGAAATGGATGTCATGACAAGATCAGTGAGGTGAGGGAGCAAGTCTGCCATGCAAGCCCTTCTCTTAGGTTAGGATGGAACTTGGTTATGATGCTGTTTGTTTTTGGTCGTGTTTTTTTAGTGGAGAATTTTCACTGAGTTCAATCACATCATCCAAGAAGTAGGATATCCAAGAAGTAGGGTACTTATGGGAATAAGGCATCCTGAAAAACTGGGCTGCTAGCACTACTGTTTGTTTGCTGAGATGGGGCTTGTTTTTTTTTTTCGTGTTGTTTTATTGGTTGATTAAAAGAGTGCTTCGTTCACATTCCTACAAGGGACTACAAGAACCAAAGTCAAATTTAACAGCTTAATCCTTGGCAGCTGACTAGACCAAACACCTTCACAAGCCAGGACTTGTCAGATAACTGTGTAAATCGGATGCAGCCTGTGGTATATTGAGACCATCATCAGACACAGCTAAACTGCATCCGTCAGTCCTGGTCCTCTGATCACTCTGACATGAGGCCCTATTGGGACACACAGGAGGGTTTCCTTCTGCAGAAAATCAGAGTTTGCAAAGACATGGTGTTTATACTTAGGTTTCATTTCAACATGCAGCACACAGCCAAACTGCACAAACACCCAGATTCGGGAGCTAAAAATTGCTTCTGAATCTGCCAGTTTGGATACACCTGCTCTCTCTCGAAAACATGCAGTAAGTTAGAGACTTGGCAATTTAGGACGGGGAAAAAAAAAAGGGTTATATATATATATATATATAAAACTTATTTTATCCTAATGTCAGAGGGTATGAGTAAAAAGCTATCACCCAGTATTCATATCGCAGCTTTAAGAACATGAGATTACAGATGGCAGTGATAAAGTTCCCATTAACTTAACTTGGTAGGATCAGCTCCCTGCTATGGATATATCTTAAAAAAAATCAAAGTTACAGAAAATTTGGTAGGCCACCAGCAATAATAGCTCAAATAGATTTTGCAGTGTATCACCAGCCACCATGAGAGAATGCCAGGTATGAAGCATGCATTACTCTGCACAAGGCGCTGTCCTGGAAGCAGAACTTACTGTAAAATGAAATTATTGATAATTGGTCTCATCGGCCAATCAACAAGCTAGGCATTAAAATAATTCAGTCTAGGGAATATGAAAGCAATGAATAAGCAATAAGCACGTACATTTCAACTAATAATGGGAAACTTCATCTTTTGCAATACTGAAAGGGGAGCTTACAATTAAGTCTCCATACAAGATATTTAACCAATGAACCTGGGCTACATTTTAAAGATAGGCTACAAATTCAGGTGGA
This sequence comes from Tinamus guttatus, assembly GCF_059628265.1. Classification (NCBI taxonomy): domain Eukaryota; kingdom Metazoa; phylum Chordata; class Aves; order Tinamiformes; family Tinamidae; genus Tinamus; species Tinamus guttatus. Next base: position 2,618,674 of record NW_028290136.1, on the reverse strand, counting down.
TTCAGGAGTTGAAGTGAGAGCCAGCCATGAACAGCTCTGGTTTGTTTAACTGAATAAAATTGATGCTCGTAGCAGCTTTTATAGTCACCAGCTTGTCAATATGGTAATAGGAGAGTTGGAAATTGCTGGTTTGGTTGACAAATAGATCTGTGTCTTGTCGGCATAGAAATGAAAACTAGTATCCTGCCAATGAATAATCCTGTGCACAGGCGGCTTTGGAATGCTGAATAAGAGCAGGGCCAAAATGGAACCCTACAGAGCACAAGAAATAAATGCACGAGGAGAAGGACACAAATTACCCTTGAAAACATAATGCAGGTAACTGTTGGATAAATATGATTTAAGCCAATTTAGAACTGTGCCAAACAGGAAGATAAAGTCCCTCAGGCATTAAAGAAGAACATTGAGATCTAGCAAAATGAGAATTGCTGGAGAATGAGAACCTGTCTTTAGAAGAAGGTTACGTCTCATTGCTGTGTTGCTGAAAATTTTAAACAGGAAAAAAGAACACCTAAAACATAGAATTTTATTCTGTACTCACTGAAACCAATGAATTATTTTGGTATTGCAGGATTATGGTAATGGAAAATAAGATATTAATCACTGAGGGGTTTTATGCTTTGTGTTATATATCGAGATGGATCTTTTTTCCATATAACAAAAAGAATTTGTGCATGGTGTTGCATCTCCTGCTTTTTTTGATTCCAGCAAATAAATAATGCTTAGAGTTAGCCCCATATTTAGCCCCAATGAGACAGTAAAAACACAATTATTCATTATAATGAGGTGACAAGTTCTACAACTTAGATTTTCCTCAGTTATTAAAACGCAAGGAAAAGTTTCAATGGGGTACTTTTTATCTTCTGGTTTACAGATTTTTTTTTCCTACCCGAAGTCATTCTAGCAGAAATAGAAAAAGTTTAAAATGTTTTTTGACATTAAAATATTCATTTGCACTGAAGAGATGGGGGAAAAGAAGGGAGACATAACCGTAAGAGAACAGCTGCATAAAAGAAGCAAAAGTAGGATATTCATCTTATTTTATGTAGGCAAAATCTGCCCCACAATTAAAAAAATGGGGAGGGAGAGGGATCGAAGGTGGGAACAGGGAAAAAGCTGAAGAATCACAGAAAACAGAATTACATGTCTTCACATCATGATTTACACTGTGTTTTATTCATAAATCCAAGAACAGTCTATTACGGAAATCACAAGAGAATCTCTGATACTGGGAAAGAAGATTTCAGTACAGTGAGGGTGAGGGTCATATAGTAATCTGTTTCTTTTTTTTTCATAAGAAATATGTGAAATCTGTTTACAACTGGAGGAATAACTCTGGAAAACACAAAAATTTCATAATGAACAAGGATTCATCTAAACTGTTGGTTCATTTGCTAGCATTCTTCAAGCATTTATATGAGCAACAGAGAAATTTCTAAATAGGTATGTAATATATATACATGCAATAAATATTTCTAGCTGATGCAGCTGTCATGAAACTTATTTGCAAATTTGCTTTTTATTTAATTTGGAAAAAGTAATAATAACATATAGCAGGTGATCAATCAGCGTGAATATAAAATTAGAAATAACTAATACTTAAAGTGACTTTGGGGGGCAGGAAATGTTTATGGATTTAATTAATTTAGTCATGTATCAACCTGGCAAATTTAACTGCTTATTAATCTTTTGCTAAATAATAGTGAATAGTGATTAAATTTTTCAAGAACTTAAACTTGCTCTAGCTGACACACACACTGTTTTTGCAAGTTTATTTTTCAGCTAAACTACTTTGTACATTTTTACAGCTAGACGATGCTAATGGGTTAGATGAAAGCCATTCGTTAGGTTAGATGAAATTCAGCTTGCAAACATTTGAAGTAATTCTTTTTCCTGTTGCCTGACTATCTGATTCCTCAGGGATGCATCTGGCAGGTTGTGCAGGAAGTGAGGAGCTGGAATTCCTAGGAGTAAACACTCCTTGCTCCTTTGTAACATGGGTTTTCAGGTTCAGGCTTTGGAGCAATTTATCAGGACAGCTACGTAAATCCTGGGTTCCCAGCAGAATTGTACTGTAGATAATAATGCCATATACTGGAGGATTTAAAATATTGCTTCGCAGACCAAATAAACATGAAATAAAACTTTCAAAACATTTGGAAAATGTAATTATGTTTCTCCACTCCAGCTTTTACATTGAAAAAAGTTGTTCCTGCTAGTGCAATGCAACAAAATGGTTGCCATTCAATTGAAGAATGTAACCTTGAGGATTCTCTGCACTAAGAAATCAAAACTCAGAATGAATTTTCTTCTTACTGAAAACATTTTCATGTGTGCTTTATTTTATTGCCTATTGGGGAGGTGAGGAAAGATGCAAATCTGTGTTTCGAAACATAGAAGCAGGCTATGGCAGCTGCTGTCCCTGTATGGGTGTATCCCATGTTCTTACTCTGTTTTTTGAAGCACTGTCAAAAAGGAATTTCTTTGAAACATATAGCATACAAGAAGTAGCAAGAGAAATTTCCCCGTGTGTAGGAGAGGTATGTAACTTATGTGAACATAACTACTGCTGTCTGGTTTATGGTGAGTCCAATCACTCCTCTGGCTTTGCCAGCTTTATGTCACATACAAAATATTAGTCTGATGATCAACAGCATCAAAGTTGGATTTGTTACATATATAACATTTAGTGAAGCCAACATTCTCCTAATAAAATTTAGATATTTGTATGCCAATAAAACTACACAGACATATATAGTTGGATCAGTATTAAAAGCACAGTGAATTTGATTCAGATAAACAAATAATATAAAATACAGTCTAGAAAAACCAATATATACTTACGTGCTGATAAGGGTCCAGAGAGATCCTTAAGTTTTTGGATAGATGCTTTCAACACATCTTCTCCGTTAAGCATATGAGAATAACCAGAACCAGTAATTACTTGTAGAATTGTGATATTAGGCAGGTGAGCATCCATCTTGTTGAGAATAGTTAACCATTCAAAAGGAAATCATGCTTTCAAAACAGTCAGCTTTTAGGCACCTAAATTTGAAAAACAGATCTTTTTTTTTAGAATGTCTTATTTGTTTTCTGAAGGTTTTCATGAGTGACATCAGCAAATGCTGAATGGTCATTCATCTTCCTTCTACCTCCATTTTGTTTCTTTGCATCTCTGAAAGCTGTGAATTGTAGAGTGGATATGTATTTGCTTTTTCCTTATTCACTATAAAAACAAGAAAATTATAAAAACCTTCAGTACTTTTGACTGTACTGAAGTAATCTGAGGCCAACCTGTTTCCTGTTTCTTCACTTCTTCACTTGTTTCCACAAAATTGAAAGACAAGAAAAACAGTCACCAAGTCAGAATAAAAACTTCACAGGCAAAAGGAAAAGATAAGATGCCACTTTGGCGTTACTATGAGTATTCTTAGTGGCATAAGACCTTGTTATAAAATATTGGCGTTGTGTTTTTTCATCAGTAGAAGGCCCCCTCTCCTGATACGCAAGGCGTGGGACTGAGCTGGTTCAAGTAAGACATCACATGCCAGGATATTTGGTAGTATCTGGGACATCCACGCAGGACTGGCAGCTTGGAGACATGCGCTGCTGGGGAGGCAGCCGGGGCTGTGCGAAACGGCAATGGTTGCCCCAGCTTAGACAACCATATCCCACCCATCACTCCTTCTCCTGCCTCCAGGGTGAAAGTGAGAGCAGTCACTGTCTCCCTCAAAAAAGCTTGTTGCTTTTCTGCTCATGTAACAGAGCTCATATAAGTCAACTTGCTTCTTTTCATTTGATTTGTTGATAAACACAAATAAGCTGATATTTATGGCTTTTCTTGTAAAAGGAGATAGTTAAGATGGCTTGTACCAAACTCTATTACTCTAAAGAGTAATTTAAGCATGCACATGTTGTGAAATATTTGTCTAGTACCTGTATGACTTTTAAGGGTGAACACAGAATGCTTTATCTTCTCTTTTTTTCAGTTGCTTCCTAATGGCCAGTTTTAGAACTTTATTCAGTTACGGTTTAGTACTGGCTGCCAGTTCTCTGTATGTATAATTTGTACATACTGTTCATTTTATTTTAGAACATACTGTTTCAACAACGTGGCTTGTGTCATCATGAGAACAACTGCAAAGGGTTGTTCAGATCTTATGACAGCCAGCCAGAAAAGCGATGCTGTGAAACCATATTGTCTTGAGAGCAACTTCTAAATGCTGAGCCTAAGAGAAGGCTAGATAGTCCTTACTCAGTATGTTCTTCCTGCCGTGAGGAACATCTTTATCTAAGAAAAGAGGGGAAAAAGGCAGAAAAAGTCTGAAAGAGCATGCATATTTAGAAATATTTTGCCTACATGTATATATCTTTCTCAAATTCTATCTTTGTCATATTATTGACCCACAAGAAGTAACAGTATTCTCACACTGACTGCTTCACCTGCTCTACAGATATGTCCTGGTGTCAGCAGGCTATTTATTTTCTGGACATGCCTTCAGACTATCAGTAATGTGATTCATCAGAGTAACATGCTTGGAAGTATATTTTTCTTTCTTTTTTCTTTTTTTTTTTTTTTGTATGAGTGGGATGAAGTTACTGAAAATTCACAAATACAGGATGTGTTTTTTTTCTGGCTAAAGACAGAAGTATTTTATTCTGGTAAAATAATAATAGTTAGTTTAACCTAGCCATATAACCCCACTTTGATTCTACAGGTGTTACAGAGGCTCTAAGTATTCTTTATTTCCTGCCACAAAATATAAGACCCAAAGTGTTAGTTCCTGTTTATTGCCAAGAAATGCACACGTGTATATGGGAAAATAAACTTAGAACAGATAGAGTATGCTAGAGGCATGGCCAAAACTAACCAGATGCTGCAAGCAAATGATTCATCCATGAGAGCTTATATGGTACAGCTGTCTTTAAATGTTTTTGTAATTGAAAAGGCTCTTGCATCTGGTCCTTGACTTATTACTCTTAGATCATTTGATCAGTCATGATCTGATGTCTACTTTTTTAATAATGCAGGAGAAAAACAACTTGAGGTTTGGAGAGTACGTTTTTTTTCAAATATTCTGCTTCAGAATATTTGTAAAAATCAAACTAAACTGTGTAAATAAAAAGCAAAAAAAATTCAGTAGAGAACAATACGAGTTATGTAAACATACAGGCAGCTTTATCATTTTAAATATAGGTAGATAAATTAACTTTTTGATACAAGGGGTATGTACTTTTGATATTTTTCATTTATATGAGAATTGTATTACTTTCTCCTTTATATCTTACTATGTATTTATCTGCCTAAAATCCACCTCCAGTTATTGCCATCCTGCTGCTATCACGAGCAAAACAGGATATGGACTATGGTATGCCCTATAGAAATTATCACTCCGTACCAGTTTTTCCTCTGATAACACTAGGATAGTTCCTATTGATTTCTGTTAATCCTGACATCTCCACTAAAAAAGGGTAGACTTTCCTAGGCTCACCTAAGGCAGCTTTATGGATGAACATGGTTACAGTAGAGCAAAGTGGTAATGTTATTTATTTAGTCAATTATTAGTAAATTAGAATAAGAGTGATTTTTATTATTATTTTCCATGCCTACATAAGGTCTGCAATACTGGGTGATTTAATCCTGTGTGAAGGGACCTTCCAAACAGTGGGTAATCTGACATATTACATGAATTGAACTAGGCTGAGTCAAGGATGAATTTCATTATTTGTCTGTAAGGCTGATAAACTATTTTCGAATAGGATTTAGTGTGTAAATATATTTTTGTAAAGCTAGCTACCTTTCCAGCTACGTCCCAAGCCTTTCATATTGTGATTGGATGCCATAAGGTAAGGCTTAATTACTCTGATTGAAAAAGGTAGTTTGAGAGCTGTTATTTTTTTGAGAGGCTTAAATAGCCTAAAAAAAAAAAATCTAAATAAGAGTGATTGTAGTTCATTCAGACTCTTCAAAGAGCACTTACCATGATTTAAATTTAGGTTAGAATTAGCTGTGTTTGCAAGTCATGTAATAATGTGTTTGTTTTCTTTTTTAAAAATAATACGGTTCTTGCTACTACATGGCATGGATCTATGTGTTTTATTTTAGCAAGATGAAGACAATAGATTTGGCTTTGGACCTAATGCTTCTTATTTTTATTTTTTTAAATGGATTAATATAATCACACAAGTCATCAAAAAAAAGTTGTGGATAAATCAACAATTCAACCATTTTTGAAACAGTCAAGTAGACTCATTTTGTCCTTCAAGAACATAAGAATATTTTGATTCTGACAGAATTCCTATTAGAGCAAAAACATGCCTTTCTATCTTGAGGTTCTAGGTTAGCAAGCGTAAAGAGTGTGTGCATTTATATAAAAGCGCATTATTATATTTTTGAGGTATACATACAAAGAAATAGTTCACTGGTATTAGCAAATGGGAGTTTATGCTGCACAAAGTAGAGTACCAAAAACCGTTCAGGATATGCTTGCAAATCTAGTAATCAATTCTAAAAAAAGCTCTATAAATGTATATTTCTTCCTAGATCAATGCAAAAATAAGCTACTTTTTGCCATCACAATTAGTCTTACAAATTATGTTATAGTGAAGAAATCACCTTAAAGAGAAAATGAAAAAAATGTCTCTGTGTATTGTCAATAATGAAAGAAACTTCTTACATGACCTGTGGGCGGTGGTATAGATAGGTGTGTTGATAGATGCACAGTTATTATGCTTGAAGAGTCAATGTTTAGCTTTGGTTGAAGACTGTCTGCATGGGAAGAACAATAAATACACATCAGTACTTTAACATTACTTGAGAGACTGATTTCACTGTGTACTGGATTTTTTCCATTACTTTTCTATTTATTTTTTAAATAGTTCGAATTCTAGTTTTATAGTTTAAGTAATATGCGCAAGCATCATCACTCAGTAGCATGTGAATACTGACTGAAATAGACTGTTAAATCCATAATTTTAATATAACCTCAGATGATCATATAGAAACTTGCTTCCTCAGCCAAGTATATCTGTATTTTTCCAAAATCTTTTACTATTTCACATTTCTCTCACTTTTTCAAGAGTTCTCATTTTGTAGGTCTCTTGTCTATGCAATATGTTCCCTAAGGTTAAGAATGAAAGAGGTCTCTACTACAGACATACTTGATTGAAATAGCGGCTAAATTGCTGCAGTAATGAGAAAATTTCCTTTCCCCTGGATAATTCAACTGCTTAGCACTGAAACATTTTTGAGATAAAGATTTTTAAAGAACTAAAAAATTAAAAATCATTCCTTTAGAATCAGAATTTGCTAAGAAGGCTCCTATGGAAACAAAAAGCATAACTCCTGTTATATTAATGGAGGCAAGATCAGACCATAAAATGAGACTTATGCACTTAAATAAAGACAGGCTGTGTTCTATAGATATTCTGATGTGCAGTTGCTTTAGAAAATGCTGCTGCTTTTCTGGAAAAATGTGGTTAAAAACACATGATGATGAAGTTAACCTAAATCTTTCATTGGCTTACAAAAATAGGTCAAGTAATACATTGCTAGCTCTGCTGTAAGCCTGTACACAATCTGTACATTCCAAAGTACAAGAGATTTTGCCTAGCAGTCCTACCTCTGCTTTCATTCACGATGTCTGTAGGTTAAAATTCTAGCTTTCCACAAGTGAGGCTCCCCTTTGTTTTCTTTAAAGTCAAAATTAATGTGTTCTTTAATTATGTTTAATTATGTCGGAATATACTGTGCATAATTATCTTGGATTTTAGAACTGAGATATCGGCACATGTAAATGCAGATATTATGGAACAATTTATAAGGCATTTACATAATAATTTGTTTCTCCCCTGTCAATGTTTAAATACCAAAAAAAAAAAAAAATTAAGTGTTCGGTAAAGCATTTGTCAAAGAATTTGCAAAGTGCAGGATATTTTTGAACACCGACACTAAATATGTGTGCATAAAATGTGACAAAGGTCACACACTTTTGGTAGTTTGGCATATTGAGAGAAATTGAGTGCCTAACTGTACTCTTGAGCTCTCTTCCTTAGTGGAGATGACACACAAAAGACTAGACCTAAAACGTGACTTTGGAGAAGAGGGGTTGTCTTTGGCTCGGTGAGGATGCCACCCACCACAGAGGACTGATGCTCCTTGGCGCCTCTGTCCGAAGCCGAACTTCCCCCAGGTGGTTGGTGTGCACTGGCACGTGGGCAAGTACCACGGTTCTGACGAGGTACTTTGGCCCCACTTCCCGAAACGCAGCCACGCGGGCAGCCGGTTACTGCTCTGCAGTGGCCCTCGGGGTCACGGGAGGCTTCACAGGTGCCCTCACACAAGCACAGCCAGGGCCCACGCTGAAGCACCCCCTGCACCTGGGCCGCATGGGCCGTCATTGCCACCCTCGCCACCAAAGAAGAGGGAGAGCAAGGGCCAATGACGGGGGTTGAGCCTGAAGGCAGCAGGGCTGGCGGAGGGAAGAGAGGAAGGAAGGAAGGGCCCTCCTCCTCCTCCTCCTTGCTGCCATGGGTGCTTCCCGGGGCAGCCGCAGGTACTGCAGGGCTGCCAGGGGCACCGCTGCCAACGTGCTGGCATTGGGCTCTCAGTGTTTTGTTCACCAAAAAAAAAAAGAATAAAAAGTTTCTAGTTTTGTGCTTTTCACGGAAAGAATTTAACCCCCTCTCCCGCCAGGCATCACTGTTATTCCACGGGAGCCCAAACAGGCCGCCCAGCAAACGCGACGCGCTGTCTGCGGCCGCTTCCCCTCACGGCGAGGCCGCCCCCCGCGCGCGGTTCCCTCCGGCGGGACGGCCCGAGAGGCCGCGCGCGGGTGACGGCGGGCGGGGCGCGTCGCCTCTGCCTCCTCCTGGCTGCCGCCGCCGCCGCCGGGCGGGAGGGGAAGGGAAGGGAAGGGAAGGGGCACCAAAGGGTTAAGGAACTTGGCTGTCGGGATGAATGGCGCGGCGCGGGGAGGGGCGCCGCGGAGCGCCGCGCCGCGCCGCGCGGGGGGAAGGCGGGCAGCGTCGCGGCTGCGGCTCTCAAAGTGAGCCTCGCACGCAGCGCCGCGGAGCGCCGCGCCGGGCAGCGCCGCCGAGCTCGCCTCGCCGCGTACGTGTGCGGGCCCGCGGCGGGAGGGAGGGGAGGTGGGAAGGGGAAGGGGAAGGCGGCTGCGGGCGGCGCCGCTGCCCGCCCTGGCCCCCGGGAGCCGCTGCCCGCCGAGCCGGCTCCGCTGGAGGGGGAGGCTCCGGCCTCGGCTGCCTGCCGGTGCGCGGGGACGGCGGGGAGAGGAGGGAGGCGGGCACGGAGCGGGCCGCGCTGGCCGGCGGGCGGGCGGGCGGAGGGAAATGGCCGAGCGGGGCGGCGGGAGCGAGGCCGGGCCGCGCTGCAGCGGGCGGCGAACAATGCGGAGCGGAGCGGAGGCCGGGGCGCCCCCCTGCCCGGCGCCCCCAAGCCGGGAGTTGGGCTGCCCGCGGGGGCTCTGGGGGCGGAAAAGTTGGGAGCTCCCAGCGCCAGCCCGAGCGGCGGCTGCAGCCCGCGGTGCCCGCTCCGGAGAGGCGCTGCCCCCCTGCTCCTCCCGCGCGGCGGCTGTGCGCGTGGGTTATTCGCGGGGAGCCGCGGCCCTGAGAGCCCCGGCCCCCGTCCCGGGCGCCGCGCTCGCCCGTCGGTGCCTCCCGTTGTCCCCGGGGCCCCCCCGGGACAGGCCGCGCTCCCCTGCGGGGCGAAGGTTGCCGATGCGGAGCGGCTCCGTGTCCCTGAAGCCCTCTAAAGGTGATCTCCCCCCCGCCGCCCGGCGGGCGGGCGCTCCGCAGCCCTCCCTCTTGTTATGGCTGTTATTATTTTACAAGTGTCAGTAATTAAGTTGGAGCAAAGTGAAACGCGAGCAAGTGGGGTGACTGGGCGCAGGTGACATGCGAGGCAGGGCTTTGAGGCATGGCTGCTGGAGCTCTGTGCCGCTTCCCGGGGACCGTGTTGTGGCTTCTGGTGGCTTGTGAGGTTTGAGGAATTGGGCTGGAAATGGTGGGCATGCTGTGAGGGTCTGCTTTTTTGTTTCATGTTTTCAAGGTGGGATTTTTGGCGAGGGGAGTGCGCGGATGTGAGGGCAGCTGGAGTGGAAGTTGTCCCCCGCCGCCTCGCCTCCCTGGCATGCGTGAGCTGCGTTATTCCGTGTTCCGGGGCCGACGCGATCCCGGGAGCGTTTCCCGAGGAGCTGGGCGGCTCGCAGGCCGGCTGCGATTTAACTGAGTCATGGCACGGAGCACCCAGGTGCGGGAGGCGCCGGGCTCGCTGCCCGCTTCCCCGCGAGCTTCCCCCGCGTGTGAGCTGAGCGTGGGCCTCGCGCTGCAAAGCAGCACGTTAAGAAGCCACCCAGCACGGGAAAGTCTTCTCTTTCATTTTTCTTTTCTGCCTTTTTGTTTCCTTTTGTTTTTTTGTTCTGTTCTTGTTTTTCTGAGGCAAGAAAGTTTTTGTCATCAAAATCTGATTTAACAGCATCTGAGTAACCGTTGCTGTAACGGCAACAAGAGTGGACGTTGCGGAGAGCGAAAGTAACTCGCCGCGAGCTGCGCGCAGGCAGGTCGGGGGCTCTGTGCTGTCCAGAGCGGTTGTGCTCCCAAGCTTGTCCTTGAGAAGGTCTGTCTGAACTTATCGGCCTTCCCTTGGAGGGCCTCGGGTATAGACTTGGTGTTGACCCTTCGGCAAGACGGCAAGTTCTTCAAAAGCCCATGTACGTGCGTACGGGTGTGTGGTGGTGTTGAGCAGGACTGGAGAGGTAAAAAGGAGTAATTATGCGTGGTTTAGGTAGACCTGAAAACTGACCTCCCCTTGGGCTGGTCTGCAGTCCTGAGTTACCTATGGAAGGGAGACCTAGTGGCTTTTTAGTTTGTTTTGCCTTTTTTTTTTTTCTTCCCCCCTCACTTTAAGATTTTTGTGGAGCATAAGTGCCCAGAACACAAGACGCTGTCAACTACTTAGCATGGCCAGGCTGGGCTGATTTTTTTTTTTCCCTAGTAGTCTTAGGATTAAAAAGTATCAGATGGTAATGTGCTGGTTCCCTTCTGCTCCTTGTACTTTATTATTTTTCAACAAGTGTACTAATCAAAATTGGAGAAAAAAAATAAGCAAACTTACAGTAATGAAAACTAGATAAGCGAGCTAGTATTTTATGTCATAAACCTGAAAGGCTATTTCAAATGCTGTCCCTGTGATCTCAAGTGTTTTGTAGTCAACTATGTTTAGTTTAACCTATTATTCTGCAAAGGATGACAATGAAACAAAACAGAGCAGTGATTAAGCAGATACACTAGAACTAGGAATTAGCTTAGTGGTGATCGTGTTTGCCTGTTGGTTGTGCTTAACATGGGACTCGCTTAAAAGAACAGATGTGGGGTTGACTGCTTAAAAGCTTATTCTGTTGTCATTTCTGAGGCAACTTTCTCCCCCGTTTTTTAATGTAAATGGAAGGTTTCTGTAATACCGACTATGTTACTGTTAGCAATGAGAGCCAAGAGCACTGTTAACTTGACTAGTGGTGGTGCAGGCCGTTGCTGTATTAGAAACCAGAGCGTGTTTGGCGTTGTGTGCAGCGCCCGTCCGCGCTGGCGCGAGGGAGGCCGAGCGGGGGAGCTGCCTTTCCCACCGTCAGCTGCGCTGCTCGGCCCTCGTGCCTGACACCTCCTCGCAGGGCTGTCCCAGGAGAGCCCCCGGGGCTCCCCTGTGCTGGGCATTTTGGATGAGCTGTTGCCAGAACCGACCTGAACAAAACGCCTGGTGTTTTCTCCCTGGTGGGGGAGCATCTGGGGCAGGAGGAGAGCGCGGGGCTTCCCGCTGAGCGCTGGCGTGGGGCGACGCTCCTGTCCTTGGAGTGTTTCGGGCAGTGCCGCCCCGCAGGTGCAGCGCCTGCAGGGCACAGGGCTCTGCCTGGCCCAGGAGCTGGGCAGGCTTCCTCACCTCGGGCTCGTGCACGCCGGGAGCTGTGATAAGTAGGAAAAAATGTGCCCTGCAGAGGAGGAGTAAGTAATATTTTGGGGCAATAAGTGTGAATTTTGAAATGTAAGTTATTGCTCAGCAGAGGTATAATGTCAGGCGAGTGGAAAGATAGATACAGGCAGAGAATGAAGCCAAACAGAAGGAAAATGTGCCATGGGATTTACACAATTGTGCAAAAAAATTCAAATATGAACAGGCAGCCTAAATAGACTTAAACTAAACACAAAGTTTTATGGTAACAGCATTTGTGGTTTGCTCTCTCTTCCTGCTACTAGGCCAAAATGTTCACACTAGCTGAACAGTATTGGTCTGCCTATACAAAATCTGCGGGAAGCACTAAATGGTATGTGACTTTATTTTTTTTAGGGAGCGTATTATGATACTAGGGTTTTGATACTTGCATTAGAAAATACCAGATTAGAAAATAGTGCACTAAGATTAGTGAGCAGTATTTTGAGGGAAGTCTGTGATCGCATAAAAAAACTTCCTTGAGTTCTCAGATGGAAGATGTGCCCCCAGAATAAATGGGTGGAGGAGGTCTCCTGGTGAATGTATAAGTTTTTATATTTCTGGGTTATTTATTTGAAGTTCATTCCAAAATGTGAACAGACCAATTTGGTAACTTGTTTGGCTGTGTGTTGCAAGTTGCTTAACTTGATGGTTAAAGAAGGAGCGCAGGAACTGAGTCTCATGTCAATATTCCAACTGCAGAAAGAGCAAGAGGCGGTTACCGGCCCCCTTGCTTGTGGTCAAGCCCTCCTGGCAGTGTCTTCTTTGCTTACATTGTTGCTACAGCTCACTTCTGTTTAGCTACTGTGCCTTGAGACGGTTACCTTTTCGGCTGTTCTGTACCTTTTGTTTCTGAATATTGTTGTGCCTTAAGGGGAGGACAGAGTTGTAGCTATAGACCAAATCAGAGTAAAAGCAGAAATTGCGTGTTAGTCGCTAATTTCTAAGAGGCTGAGTTTCCTGTGGAGAAACTCTGTAGGGCAAAGAACTCCGGCCTGTTCTGTCTCATCTCGAGAAAGAAAATGGGGAAAGCAGTCAGAAGAGATCAGTTGGTAGATGTAAAAAGTGCTTACAAGCTTTGACTGTAACTATTATTTATTTATTTTTATTATTTAAAAGCAACTATGAGAATATTTAATTGGCCTCAGTGAATTTGTATTGAACTGTCTGAAAAGTACGTCTTGCTACAGTCATCTTGTTGTACGTGACATCAGGCTGATACTGTTGCTGCTGTTTGTTTTATGGTGAGCTTGAGGATTTGCTGCTACTGCCCACCTGTATTATGAAAAGGAGGAAAAAAAAAGATTTTTGGTATTGAAGTGAGCTGTTTTCTGTAAGGTAAATATATATATATATATATCCCCATGAGATTCTTATTCCCATTGTTAATGTCTCCATATAACATGCTTAAACAGGCATGTTTTACAGCAGCCAATAATAGCAAACAAATAGATGCTCAAAAAAAAAAAAACTGTAAGTTGTACCCAATACACTAGCAAAGTTTTGGGGAACAAGATATTAGTACTGAGCAGCAGTTTTTTATTTTTAATTTAATTTTTTTCAGTAGGAGTTATAATTAACTGTCTCCAGAAATAACAAAGTAATTTCTTTTCTTGAAGTTTTATAAACTGTGTGTAGCCATTTGGAACAATGTAAAGGAGTTGCTTCATGCTGACCTAATGGAAACCCTGTGTTCCAAGTATTGAAGCTTGATGGAGGTGTAGGGTGTTTTTCTAGACAGGTAGAAAGCTGCCTTCTCTTGGAAATGGTAGCATATAAATAAAATACTCGTCTGTGGGAGGGGATAAAACAGTCTATACCAATAGCAGTGAATAAAAATAGTAAAGAGAACATTTTCTTTCTCCCAATTTAAGAAGATGTGAACAAACAAATATACTTTTAACAAGTGTTTCTTCCTTCTGCTCTAAGGGATCTCCCTTCCCTTCTTTTCTTTGTCATAGAAGATGCTGCCATTTTTTGTTCTTTGAAACAAAATTGGAAAGGCTCATGAAGTGCATTTGTTACTACTTATTGTCACTACTGACTGTCCTTCTGCCATTCTTTTTTTTTTAAACTTAATCTCTTTTTAATCTCTCTCCCTTTTTTTTTTTTTTGTCCTTTTTCCTAATTGAATCCAAATGTTGAGGCTTGCTACTGTTCTGTGGTGCAAATTGGCATTTTATTTTATGAAGAATACCAGGCAAGGTTCCGAAACAGTCTTGGGAAGTAGTTTTTAAAGGTATTTACCTGTTTTCCAGCTGACTTCCTGCACTGTTGGATCCTGATGCTGGCAGCAGTTCAGCTGCTTCTGTTATCTCTAACTGCCCTGAAGGCTTTGAATAGGTCTCCTCTGGCTGTTGACCTTTGTATCGACACCTGTATCTTTTTCCTAGGTAGTGCATTACACTGGGCAGAGCTGATGTTTTCTCTAAGCTGGCGTGAGCCCGAGCGGGTTTGCAGGAGGGAGGGCTCTGAGCTGCCTGCTGTGTCTATGCTTCCCGCTCCGCCTCTTGTCACCCCTTTCCCTTCTCTTTCTACTTCCCCACCTACCCTGAGCATGGGGGAACACTCTTCTCCATGCAGGAGAAAATTTCCCTTTGAAAAGTTTCAGTACGTAGTTTCTGTGGGGGTAGAAGTTAAAGGTGAGTAAAGAGGAGGGCCACTCTCCATATGCCAAGCAAGAGAAGGGCAGAGTTCAGCCAAGCAAGGGGAGGCGGGGAGGAAGTCTATTTTTGTCTGGCTTTTATTTTTATTGTAGTTAATTTCACTATTTTAAATATCCAATCTTTCTGCTTTGATATTCCATAGGGTGATAATTTGCTGACAGAAGATTTAACATAGTATTTAGTAATGAGGCTTGTAACAAAAACAGCACTCAAATTGTGCAAATCAGAAAATGAGTCTGGGCTACTTGTAAGTTTGCACCTTCTAGCACAAATTCATTTAGGAATAACAAACAAGGGCTGAGAACAGTTTCCAAAACTACTTCATTCTTCAATTTCCCCAAATAAGTGTTTACACTTCCATTGGTTTAAGGTTTTTGCTAACTAATTTAGAGGCTATCTAGCATTGCATTCGCCAGTTCTGCTGTGGCCTCATGTTTTCCTTGGCTGTATACTAAAACCAATAAGGGTTCTTTAAAAATATGACTTAGATATTCATAGATGTGAAAGCTCTTCCTTCTATGTAGTGATTACTCCTTAATACTTGAGGTTCACGTGTGTGTGTGGTTTTTTTTTTTTTTTTTAATAAAAACAAAGAAAAGAAGACTCTGTCTTTGAATCAAGGCTGGGCAAGGATTTTGTTTTTAAGTATTGTCTGGCCAGCTGCAGAATACAAATTACTTGTACTTGCTTTGCTATTGGTTTTGTTTCTAAGATTTTGCTTTCTGGAGTTTAGAGTTATATTTTTCTCCCGCAATAAACATATTGTAATTGTGGCTCTTAATACACAAAATGAAGCATCGCTCTGCGTTAGACTAACAACAAGGAAGTAGGTCACTGTGTGTGTATACATACATAAAAATCAAAATAGGAGAAACTGGCATGCAGATGTTCATGGGGTTCTTTTTGCTGTTCCTTACAGATCGGCCATGGATCTTTTCAGAAAGAAAATTAATGCATCCTTGGACTCCTGAAGGAAGAGCCTTCCTGATGGGACCACTTTCAAGGTAAATGACTTGTGTTATATTTCCCTTGCTTTTCTGGCCTGGGGCCTTATTTTTACTGAATCCATAACATGATCTTCTGCCATAGATAACTTATTTTTAATATCTGCTGATTAAACAGAAATAAGGATTTTAGTGTGTTGGTCTTCTTGTTCTGTTTGTTTGCTTGATGTGGATTTAGCTGGAAAGTCCTGGAGATCTGGTCTACTTCGGGGGATAGTTAGTAAATAGAGAAGTACCTGATTTACATATAATGACAGGGTGAAAAAGGAGTCCGGATGAAATTTACCTAGTTACACATTTATATTTATTTATTTCAAATAGTCCAAATTAAGCTTCTGTGGCAAGGGACTGTCACAGTAAAGTCATTATTAGATATTACACTACAATAGCTTGTAGCCATTTAGCATCACTGTCAGTTTGTTTGGATGTGCTCCCTTGGTTCCCATTTCCCAAATCCTCTTTTTCTTTGGTACTCGGGAATAATTCTCCCGGTGTGTGCAGTGATTGCCTGTGCGCTCTTTGCCTTGGGAGTGCTGTTGCTCACCCGGGTACCCGCTGGGCTGGAGCGCGCTGGTGAGCGCGCGCAGCGCAGCTTGGGCACGGCTTAGCTGGCCAGCTGGACCCGCTCGCGTTGCCTCCATGGGCAAGTTTTGTGAGCGCCAATAGGGAAGCTCGAGAAAGCTGTAGATACTCCTATCAAATCCCAGCCTGAAAGACTCCTGGTAGAGATCCGTATTTCTGCAATCGGTGTAGTTTAAAGGAGTATTTTCCTTTTAAAAAATGTATGTGATGCTTGACTTCATTCTCATATAGCAGTGGTAGATGCACTGAAGCTTGAGCATCTCGGACGTGATAGCAAATCCAGACTTGCTACAGTGTTTCTTAGTAATCTAGGCAGTTGTATTTACTGGAAAGTTAATTTTATGACTACTTGCTGATTTTGGAATCAGCAAGATACACAGTTAATTAGCCACTTCAAACTTTGCAATTGTGGTCAGCAGCAGATGGTCACTTACACTGTTATAATAGAATTTAATAGCTATCGGCTTTTGTGGAAATAAGCTTTTTGAAATCTCCTGTCTTCAAAAATAGTTATAGGGCGCTGAAAGCTTTGTTTCAGGATTCTCTCACCTTCATTTAAAAGGCATTTTATGCAGTCTGGGCTCCAAAAGTATCAGCTGTAAATAAGTGCCTTGCATCAAGGATGTCATCTTGTCAGGTGATTAAGCTAAAGATTTGAGAATGTCAGCATCAGTATATACGTGGCTACATATTATAGCAGTTTAAATTCCTTTTTTGCACTTCTAAACAGCATAATAAAACAGTTGTGCTGTGTTATTTATTTATAATTTGCAAGGGAGAGATGCTGTGTGACCTTAGCCTTTGAAGGGTAAGAGTTACAAGACTGGAAGGTAGTCAAGCTGTCTAAAGCCGAGCCTATGTCTGTGAAAAGTCTGTAGCATTACAGTAAAAATTATACATTGTGTTGTTGAGTTTAAGCTTAGGTCTCACATATTTACATGAAACTCCCAAAGATGCAAGTCATGAGAAGATAGAGGTGAGAACTATAGCAATGATGTTTATGGTTGTCGTACACTGAAGTCTCCATCATATATATGGTGTTCCCCTGTGAAAATTAATAATGAAATATTGTGAACTCATATAAAAATGTCATGCATAGGGAATGGGAAGAGTTTCCACCTTGCAAGCCTGTTCATAAGTTCCTCTTTAAAACTGCAGTTTTCAGACTGCAGGTCACTGCCTAAAGTATGAGAATATGTGGCATGGAGCTGCCATGAAAATGAAGTTCTTGTGGTTCCTGTTCGAAATAGGAAGTATAACTGAAGATCATAGTTCCTACTTGGAAACTCTTTAAAGTTCCAGGGAAAATGGAAAGGAGGTAGAAGGGTAAATTTATCTTCTGTTCTGCAAATAACCCTGCTGATGCCAGTGAGGCTGTTTGAAAGAACAAGGTGACAACTTGGTGCAAGCAAGACTGGCAGAGGGAACTTCTAGTTAAGGAATTGAACATTATAAAACCAATTATGTTTTACTTCTAGTGACAGGTTGTAGAGAACAACAAATGGGTGTAATATGATCTTTATCGATAGTACGTGCTTTTCTTGTTCAAGGAGGGAGAGGAAAACGAAAGCCTGAGAATATGAAGCTGCAATCAAAAACTTAACTTTTTTTCCTCTCCTTCCTCTCTAAAGAGGAGAAGGGAATGGATGCTATGGAAGTGGAAAAAGCTTCTTCTGTGGAATGTGTTAGAGCATGGTGATGTTTGCCTTCTAGGAATTAAAACAGGTAGTGATTCCATTTTGTTGGCCTAGTAAATTAGAGGCAAAGGGATTGCTAACTTGTGGGGTAAGAAAAATGGCCCACGATATTTCTGCTGCTTGGCATTTAATATTTTACCGCAAACTTTTTAGTTTAACATATTTGAACTTGTACTAGATAGGGTTAATAGGCTAGAACAAAAGGTCAAAGCATAAGGCATTAGGCTTAATTAAGGGAGAGCAGGAGTGGCAGGAGTATGTGACAGTTAAATGGGTTTCCCACAGACTAATGTCTGTTACAGTGCAACCATGCCTCAACTTAAGTGGGTTATTTTGTGCAAAGGGCAACGGTGATTAGCAGTTTGACATGCCAGACATTTCTGGCCAATCCCATCTGTTTTAGAGGTTAAAAAAGCACACCTTTATGAGCTGATAGATTGATTTGTGTGCCCGTCTGGTAAAGATTAGAAGTCCAAGGCCAGTGCTGTAAATGCCAGTTACAGAATATTGTGCTTTCTTGGTTGTTCTTTGTTTAAGCTGTCAACTATTTTGTAATGGGTATAACTGCTATAAAATTGGCCTTACAATAAGAAAATCGTGGCAGGGACTCTGAAGCAAGTGTTCTGAACTGGAAAAGTCCGAGTGGGATGTTTCCTCATCAGGTTTGTTTTGGATTTGGGCCTGTAAGTTTTGGCCATCTTTGTGATACTTTACTTGCAAGGGAAATACCTTTCATCTTAAAGCGATTGTGGTGTGTTTCTGCACTGAGTTCACAGCTTGTCTTTATAAGCATCACTTTTTTTCTCTCTCTCTCTCTCTCTTTTTTTTTTTTTTTTTTTTTTTTGTAAATATATTTGTTTAGTAGCTACCTGTCTTGGTAGTAATAGATTTCAATTCCAACACAGTTGCCTAGAAGAGAATCTCGCACTACTTAAAATGATTCAGTATTTATACTTGGCTTGGTTTTGTTCTCTGTTTTCTTCCTGCTCCATTATTTAACTAGGACGCATCTATGCATATTTTTGTTGTTGTTTTTCCATCGTAGCTAATATCCTCTGGGTGGTTTTTCTTAGAGAATCATGAGATTGCCTTGGAAGCCTAAAATAAAATAGGTAGCACAATAAGTCTTGATGGTGCTTCTTGCCATCTTTATGACTTTGTAAAGTCAAAGTAACATTACTATTAATATAAGACTATTAATAAATCGTTGATGCAATAAAACTGTTTTTGATAATGTTCAAGGTTCATACATAGTTGAAGGTGATTATCCTATTTTAAAATCAAGCAGAGGTCAGACTGTGGTGTAAGATACTGACTTTGGCCCAAATAATATGCAGTAGCTTCACAACCAATGTCAATTTTTGTTATTTTAAATCAAATCATACATTTATTTAAACTGTTAACCAGGGAATATTTTGTGGTAAGATGCTGATTGTTTTCCACCAAATAAAACCATAATTAATGATATTCGTGTGCTCACTTAAAAATAAAGCTTTTAAAGCTGCCACTTTTAAAAGAAAATTTGGTTTTCCTGTTCATTTTCTTCCCTCCATTTAAAGCAGTGATGCTTGTGGCTAATAGCTCTGAGAAACAAAACTATACGGAATAGCATTTGGCATCTTGCATTTAACTTCCCTACTTTAACTTAAGTTAGTCACTTGTCTAAAAATTATTTTTCTTGTTGCAAATGTGATTTTCTTACCTTACCCTTTCTCACTTTAAATAAATTAAAGATGGTAATAATTTGATATTTATATGCTAACAGCTGCTCCACAGACCTAGGCCTCCACAGAGCCTATACTTTGGCTCTAACAGCTGTGGCTGCTTTCTAAGGTAATTTGTTAAAGTGTGATTTATAGAAATGTTGTCTTCTCCTTACCTAGCTCTGTAAAAACCCCTTTTTGGGGGGAAAAGTTTGTCCCTTATGTTTTATATGTTTGAAAAGCCTGGTAATATTTTTATAGGAGGAGGAAGGCAACATCACTATCTTGCAGTTTATTTAGTGACATGGACCTGAAATGGGCATATGCAGCCTCGTGTTCTCTGTGGAATAATATCTATTTAAATGATTTGGATCTAATACATATTTACATGAAAAAACATCTTGCCCTTCTCTGTGGGGAGAGAAGGTGAACAAGCATAAATTCTATAATACTCATTGCTTTTCTTGCACTAAATCATACTCAAATTGCAGAATGTTGTTGGCTGGAGAGTTGTGCAAAAAGTGCTTGGCTAGTAAAGTGAGAGTGTAGAAAGATTTATCTAACCTAATATGAAGAAAATGCTGTCAGCTGCAGTGCATTGATATGTGATTGCCCAAATCCAAAAGCAGTACTTGGTTTCTGTGCATTCATACTTGTAATATTTTCATGTTTATAATACATGCACGCTGCACTAATGGAGAGTGCCAGGATTATATGTTGTGTGTATTACACTTCAGCTGATTTAATTGCTATTGATCATACCTGAGCTGCTGTGCAGTGTCTTGGGGAAGGGATGGATGTTGTGCCTGGGTTTCTGCTGTTTCAGGCTGGAAGCTACTTGATCAGGATTCTTGCAATTGTCACTGCTAAAAATCTAATGCTAAAAATTATCGCTTCCTGCTCTAAGTATAGCACAGATTCAATAAAAAGGGTTTCTAGGTAACATGATAATAAAGACTGTATATGTGATGATAACGCAGGATGTTTTTTGGTGGTGATATCTCGCGCCCTGTATCCTAAGGATTTTTTTTTCCTTTTCCTTCTGTATCATAAGGATACAGCCCTAGGTCTGTTCATGGCAGTAGAAGTTTTGACAGTAGTTTCACTGGGCCAGGGCTGCTCTCTGAGGATCCGAGTCATGAAGTAGTGAAACCCATGTGGTGGCTTTTCCACCACAATTCCATTTTCATTCTTGGATAAGACTGTGCAAAACCACTCAATTCTGCACTACTGAATATAATAGGACACTGTCACTGCTAATTATATAATATTCTATAATCTGTCTTGGGCTTTTTGAACATCCCTTCTTTTGCTTTGTGTTGTGTCTTTCAATTAGAATATTATAAAATATTTGCATAAAATATTCATACCATTTGATTGGTCATTAGGTATTAAAAGCAACTCTGAGTTGTCCATTGCTTCCAACTTGAACTGTATTCAAAGAAAGAAGAAAAGATCTGCTCGCACTTTTTTGTGTTTTGAAGGTTTCGCTGCTTTAATGTAACTGATGAAAAGGTAGGTGTTTGGTTGGTCTCCCTGGCCTTTGCAGACTGTTTAGAGGGGATGGGGTGCCCTGCTTGTGTGACTTGCCTTACTGTGGGTTTCTTCTGATTTTAGCTTTTCACACTCTTTGACCTTGTAGCCATTGACTTTCGTCTGGAACAATTTCAAAGTCATGTAAATGAATGTAATTAAGGTATTGCTTATCATCTTGGAGAGTTCACCGAGATGCTTATTGGCTAGAAAGGTTTGTTTACTTAATATGGAAGGTTAATATAAGGTTAAATTTTACAGTGTAAAATGGCTTCATAATGTTTTTATTTAGCAGCTGAAGAAAGCAATGTTTGAAAAGGTGAATAAAAGTTTTATTTGACCTCTATGTATTTGCTGTAGCTTGCATTGTCTTCATTACACTCTTATTGTGGACCTTCCTTTTCCGTGTTCTGCAGGGGGACCCTCTATAAGACTTTAGTGTAGGCCTTTGCATAGGACACGTTAATGAAGGAATTGCATAAATATTTGACAATAGTTGGTATCAATAGTCCATCCACTTCCTCTTGTGTCTTTTCTCTGCCTCTCCCCTCTCTTCTGTAAGCATGGGGAATATTTTGTTCTTCATGCTTTGTTCTTCATTAACCTGTTTTGCCTTTATTCTAATTGCTGCCAAAATAAGGTCAAAAGAAGTAGAAAATGCCAGAAACAGTGATTGGTTTATGTCTTCCATCTACCTTCTATTTCTGAGGCAGTAGAAAGAACAGGACCAAAGACTCTTGTTTTTGTTCAACTTCATTTGAATATAGCTGTTCTGGGTATTGCTTGTAGGTTTTGTACCTGAGTGTGTGTGTGTGTTTTTTTTTTTTTTTTTTTCTTCCTCTCTCCCCACAGTCCTTTCAAAGTTTTTGTAGGTATGGAAGTCCTACATGACAAGTATTATTACAGAGGACTTTTTTACTCCCCCCCCCTTTTACAAGAAAACATCGTTTTTCTGTTTGCAGCCATTTTTCTAGGAATGTACTCCCGGGTGATCCATAGAGGCACTCCTGGTGAGTGACAGCATCCAAGTGCATGTGTGTTCTGCCCGGCCTGTACTGAGCTGAGCTCTGTAAGGAGCTTTGCTCACACTACACGAAACTTGAAAACACCTTTTCAGCACAGCTCTCAGTAGTGACTGGTTAGATTGGCCTTATTCTGGAGAGTACTTTTATCACACTTTTGCATGCAGCAACATATTACTTATGCTTCTTGCTCTAGAGGTAGCTTTCGTGCTAAGAGTGATCAGCACAACGAACTTTCTAGTCTGGCTGCTTCTACGTTCTGGATCTCCCATCCAAGAGATCTGCAAGAGCTGCTTTTTTAAAGTGAGGAGAGTTGTGGCTTTGGTTTCAGTGAGGCCAGGATTTCATCTTAATTCCAAGATGGGATGTTAGTCCTAGGGCTTGCTCAGTGAGGTGGAGAAGCTATGTATGGCTATGGGGAGGAAAGCAACTAGCAGGAAAAATACATGTCCTGTCTCTGTTACTTCAGGCCCTATTTGTGAGGAACAAGGCAAGAATCCTTATGCCTTTACTGTTCCTTTTGCTTAGCTAATGTTTCTAAAAGCAAAGAGTTCTGCTCTGAACTCTGGTCATATAGGAGTGCAACACTTCTAGGAGAAGAATCCCTCCTTTCTACTGGAGAATAATTTCCCTAGAATCAGTAGTTGTCCTCTCTACTCGTTGGACTTTAATTCTCTGCTTTCTTAGGTTATATTCTATTTCAAAGTAGATGCTAAAGTAGTTGCTGAAGTAGCATAGTGAACTATGCTGAAAGTCTTTTGTAACCTCTCTGCACTCCCTCGCATAGGTTTAACTGTAGAGATTAAAAGATAACAAGACTGTACAAAATTACTGAACGCTGGTTTGTCTTTGGATTGTGGTATCAAGTGTGAAAGTGTGACGGTGTCTTTCAGGTAGAGCTCTTGAACAGACCCGTCTTAAGTTGTTGCTCGGAAACTTTCCGTGAAATGATTTTACAGGATGTTATGCGTGCTGCAGAAAGCCCTAGTTGTGTTTCCTTATGTTTGCTCATCGGCATGGTTAGTGCCACGAGAAGGGAGGTGAGTTTGTGTCACCTCCTCGCACACCCACTGCACTTACTTCTGTCCTCTCCTCAAAGTATCCCCTGCTGCAGAGGCTCTGGTCTTGCATCTCTGGTGCATCCTCTCCAATGGGTTGAAAAGTAATCATGTGCCAAGTGTTCCACTTCATGTTTTTCAGCTTTGTCTGGGTCTTTGAGTGGTGCTGGAAGTACTGCAGACTTTTTAGTCCAGATATTGCACAGTTAGGAAGTGAATTTAGGCCATTTGGTGTACGTGTAAAATAGGTTCCAATTTGAGCTTATGCTCAGCTTGGCCTCACTGACCTGTTCTACTCCTGGGCCTTCTGCAGCCTACTGAAATCCTCTACTGAGCCGCACTTCTTGCTGACTGGATGTGTAGGACGGATTTTTCATTGGCTTGTGTGTTTGTGGAAACATTTTATTGAAGCTCCTAAATCCCTTCCTCAGAAGGAATTTGTGATTCTTGGGAATAATAGCTAGAGTTTCTCTTATGTCCAAGGCTACATCGTGGTCCATAGTTCCTTGTCATGAATATATATATGTTTTTAATATGAAATATATAAATGATCATTTTCCCATATGTCATTTCCTGGGCCTCAGACTTATCATTACTTTTTGTATACTGGGAATTCTCTTAATGCAGAGAGCATCTATTTGGTGTGCTCTTTAGGATTTCAAATGCTGAGCAATTTGACTTTTACCTTGCTCTTGCTCTGTTTCCAAATTAGTATAATGTGCAGCGGTGGGGATGAGCAGTATTTGGACATGGACTTTGCAACTCCAGTTTTGGGATTCTGGAGTGTGGATGTGTTCAGAGGCCACAGCTATGCAAATACCTGCTGTATGGGGTCTTTGCAGAACTGAATTTGAGCATTAAATCAGCTTTCCAAATGTCCTCGTGCTGATATTCAAGCCGTTTGTGGCTGTTACCTTTTAACTTGATATTTGTTAGTAATCTTTATGAGGAAAATTACATGTGCTGCATAAGGAAGGAGGAACTCGGAAATGATCAAATTTCCTGTCCTGAAGCCTTTTGGGGAACTCATAGGCCCTAGCCGGCTTGCTGCTTAAGTGGATTTAAAGCCTCAGATATCAGTTACTCTTTGGTGAGGCACTATGTGAATTTAACATATAAGCATGCTGGTCTCCTTTTCCTGTCCACCTAAAGGTCGTTGCACAGGAGGGAAGGTTGAGTCATGGTCTATAAACGCTTGTAGGTCTGCTGTCAGCTCTAATTCTTGTTAGTTTATTGCTGGGTACCCTGGCAGATGGGCTTGGTCAGAGTGACCTGCTACCAACTCCAGTGAGCTGTCCCCTTCCTTGCCACAGGGTCCCTCCCTGGAAGGGAGATGGAAGAACTGGTGACATTGTCTCCTCACTTGTGCCCGTCTTCGCCAAGAGCTTTACATTCACTTTCTTTAAACTGAGATGTTCAGTGCAGTTCACATAGTTAATTTCTGTGGAAAGCTTAAACTCACCTTTGTCATTCTGAGAGTATCTCTGGGATTTGGAGAACTCTTAATAAAGATTTCTAGGGTTGTGGAAATAGTAGTGTCTGTTTAGATACTTCAGAAAAGTAAAGGGGAAAAACACTACAGCATTAAACAATATCTCAGATCTTGTGCTTCAGTATCAAGATTACAAGTAGGAGAAAGGCTATTGGTGGGGTGTGTGGCAACATATATATTAGAGCTGCGGAGATGGTGAACTTCAAGTACACTTAGGACTGGGAGGGAAGTAATGGATGGGGTTCATTTTTCAGTTCCTGAACGCCTGTCATACTATCCCAGGGATGAAGCGTGCAGCGTGTGTTTGAGGTTGTGTGTGTGTGTGTGTGTTTTTTTTTTTTTTTTTTTTTTGTAAATCCTAATTTAGATTCTGTATTTAAAACCTTTATCAAATGACCTCATACATTCTCATTAGGAAGAATTAGGGCAGACAGCCACCTCGTGACATATTTGAAGTTACAGTGATGGCAAAGCTTACTTTTAGAACTGTTAGGAGAAATGAAATGATGGAAGTACTGTGGTATAAGCCATGACTTTATGGCTTATATATACATATACTTTTGTGTGTGGTGGTTTTTTTTTTTCCTTTTTTTTTTTTTTTTTTTTTTTCTTATTTCTAATGAGAGTTGCCCCCTGCCCCCCGGTTAAAGTGGGGCTTTCTCCAGGTGGATCTAGCATGGAATGGTTGTCATTTCTGAAACCATTTCTGCAAAAACAAAATTTTAATCTCAAATCATGAGGTGCTTCCAATAATGCAGTGCTTTTCAGAAATATGGAATAAAAGTGAGTTGGGGGAAGAAAAATACACATTTACCTTTCAGTCTTCATTGATAGCCTTACTAATTAAGGGTAGATATTATCACACTTATTCATGCACTAGACTATGTATATAAATGTGTATTTATAAACATAACTCATAAACCAACTCTTCTGAATTCTGACCTCTCCCCGATTAATGGACTGATGTTGTGCTCTAGCACTGTATTCTTGTGTTATTTACAAATTTAAGGTAAGTAGAAATAGGTGTTAATACTAAAATAGGAAAAAAGGAAAAAATGTAGCTGCTTTTGCTTGTTTTTATTAGCTCTTTTTGGCTAACATTTGTGTGCAACTCAGACTTTGTAGTTTGCTTGTGTACAGTGTGTGCCCAAAATGCCTCTCTTTTGGAAAAGCCAAAGTGTAAATGCTTTAAGTGCGATAGTTCAGTGAGTGTGGAACAAAGATGACTCTTCCACTGCGTATGACCAGCACAGAATATTTTGACTCTTTATGTGGCTTGTTGTGTTTCCTCTCAGTCTGCATGAGAGCTCTTCGCCACTGTTTGGTTGTACATGTATAAGGCTGAACTAATCTAAACTGCTTCCTTGGAGTTATTGAAAACTTCGTTTAAGCCTGATGTGCAGGTCTACGAGTGCAGCAAGGGGGCTGGGAGCAGAGCCATGGATGGATGCCTGGCCTGCCTTAAAGGAGCTTGGTAGGAGCTTTGTTGAAGGCCTTTCCAAATGCGTGGTCTGCCGTGATCCACTGGAGGAGAGACTGCCACTGGTCCTGAGACAAAACCAGCACCAGTGGTGCAACATAGTTTGTGCATCTGTGGCAAAGCAGTGGAGAAAGCTGTCTGACTGTGACTCGCTGTAAAACAGGCTAAGAATTGGCCGTTTTGGCTTGTTTTATGTGCTGTTGTTGTCATGCAGAACATGCAGAGTCTATTCTCTACTTCATTTCTTTTTGGTGGTACTTTGGCAAGAATTTGCTTTGCAAGAATTAGCTTAACAGTGGTTTTTATTTTTTTTTTTAAATATTTTATGCACATATGAAGTGATGACTACCAGGCTCTGAGCAGTACCAATCCAGGGCATGTTCTCTGACTTGGGTAAAAATAGCAAAGCATGAGGGGATATGACAAAAATGCAGCAATCCCAGGGCAGCCAAGGAAATGAAGATTCCCTTTTGCGCTACCGGGCTCTGGGGAGAGGCTCCCGCTTGGATTGGCAGCCGCTTCACTCCTGGTCTGCATGGGTAGCTCTTGTTTGTGTTGAGATCAAGTAATGTCCCTCTTTCCCCTGCTGGGTGCCTCCCTTCCCTGCCCGCCACTGCTGCAACACCTCTCCTTGCAAGGGAAATGGGAAGAGCTGGCTTAGTCCAAAGCCCCTCAATTCTTCCTTGGAGAGCTCGCACTCTCATCACTAGAACTTCACTTAAGTTCTATACGTGAACCTTCAACTACAAGATGTGTATAAATATAAATGGATTTTGGTTAAAATCATCACTTCTATGAGCACTGTTGGACTTAAACAATATAAGGAGGAAACTTCCAGAAGTTTAGGTACATATTTTACCATGAAGTTGTTGGTGGGTTAATTCTGTTACCAAGAGCCTAACAAATCCCCAAAAGTGGGTTCCTCGTGTGTGTTTGTGGTGTTTTGTTTTTTGTTTTTCTTCTCATTTTTGTCATGAAAGGATAGGGTGCAGACTGCCCATGCAGTTTCCACATGCTTGCAATTCTCAGTGGTGGAGCAGACAGACACAACAGGGTTATCTGTGCAGAGAGGCACCATAAAGGGAGGTAAATAGGGAGTTCCCAGAGGTTGCTGTAAAACTAATCTAGGAGAGGCAATCTCAAAGCTTTATAAATGGCTTCATATGAATGTCTATTTGAAAAAAGAGTCCTAGAAGAGCCCTTTAAAAGGGATAGCTGCATGTGTTTCTTCCATCATGCAAAAATGGACGTGCTTGACAATTGAAAGATGCAGGGTATTCATTCCTTTGATGAAGGAAAGCTGTCTCAGTTGCCTGTATTTGCTTCAGCAGTGAATGCGAGAACTTCAAAATCAGGTGGAATGTGCATCCATTTGGGAGAAATATTCCGTTCATTTTCTCTCTCATGTCAGTAGAGATTCTCTAACCTACTAGTCAATTTGCACTTTAATCCAGTGTTAACAATGTGCAACTGCTTACATGAAAAGGGTGATGTTACATATGCAAAGGAAGTCTTGGGCACGGTCACATAACTTCATATGGAGGTACAACAGAGAAATATGAGCGAATCCTCATCTCTAAAGACTGATGGCACAGATTGACAGTACAGCTCATTTTCACTGACTAAAGGGATGAGAAACACTTTCCCATTTTGCTGTCAGGCTGCAGTTGCGTTGGTTTAGCAGTGACACTTAGCAGCAGCCTAGGCTGTCCTTGGACGCATGTTGTTATCTGGTACTGCAGCTGGGAAGTAACAGTCCCTCGTGCTCCTTACCTAGCTGCCTGTTGCCCCAACTAGGGTGTCCCCTGAAGAGTTGTTGGCACAAGTTCACTGATCCAGCTAATGACGTCCGGGCAACGACTCATGTAAGGACACAAAGGTGAGTGAGGACAGTCGCTGAGGGCTGCAGCTGCCTTTGCTTTTCCCGTGCGGTGGTGCTCATCATGACCCCAGCCTCTGGGTTAGGTGACTGAAAGCAGTAGCAGGAGACAGACAGGAAAAAAACACAAGACCTTGTAAATGTTAGGTGATTCTCTGAGCAAAAAGAGCGTTGCCTTATTCCAAGAGGCTGTGTCAATGATGTAAGCTGTTTTTTTTATTATTATCCTTTTCCATTTTTTTTCTTCTATAAAGCAAAGAGGAAAGAGGTATAATCTGGTGCTTAAGCAGAGAATGCTTTTGAGTTGGGCTGATGGGATCCTCTGTTCTAGCTTCTATTTGCCAAAAGAAAATAATGACTTATTTCACTTGACTTTTGTTAATAACTAACAATTTTAGTTTCTGATGCTCTTTGTATTGAAAAATAACTAAATGTGGATGGTAGTGACCAACTCTTGCATTTGTACTCTTTCTGTCTAGAATGCAAATATTTAATATGGTCATTAACAAGTGAATTTGCTAAGCTAATTTAGGCAGAAAAGAATGAAGACCATTCATTTTGTGTGTGTTTTTATTTTTTTTTAAAATAACAAATGAAGAAGTCAAGTTTTAAACAATTTATGATTTTATTGCCTTTTTTTGTCTATAGTCAAGGCTACAATGAGCAGGCTATTGCGTCATCAAAAATAACACTGTAGGCAGAATTGATAGATCAACATGAAAATATTAGTATACTTTTGATAAGAAGGCGTAAATCAGGAGAAGCAGATCAAATTTTACAACTTCCAGGCTTCATTAAACTATTTTCTGACTGGGGAACATAAAAACTTCCTGTAGGTAATAGCCAAACGCACTGAAAATGAAACAGGCAAAATACTCTCCTGTGGTATGGGAACCCTGGTGAAAGCCAGGAAGAGAACTGGGGGAGAAGGGGCAGTGGGATTAGATCGTGCAAAACTAAGAAACTTTCGGGACGGAATGGGCACTTCCCAAGCTGTGTAAGCCAGAGGGAGAAGTGGAGCTGCGCATCTTGTGTGCATATGCAACGTCAGCGCTGAATTCAGTAAGCCCGTTGTAACTTCTTCCTTTCTAGGCTACTTAAGAGAGGCCCTGGATCATTCTGGAGGCTGAAAGGCCAGTCAGCTGTAGGCTGTGCAAAGGCAGAATGATACATTGGCCTGTCCCCCTGGAATGGCTATGGTTTTGCTGTCTGCCACGCAGCAGAGTTGGGCAAAAAGCCTCCAGACCTGTAGATCTGGAGGCCTTTTGCCCCTGGTGACGCAGGTGCCAGACTTGTTGGCATATGATACCTCATGGTACTGCAGCAATCCTTCATTCATGCTACCAATCTTGAATTTATGCAGCTGTCTATAGCCTCTTGCACTAGGAATTTGCACATGTGATATGTGACGTGATATGTTCCTGAGCCCAGCTCTGAAGACTGCGGCAGCCTATTGTAGTGTATCGATGTTCACCAGCATATGAATGAAAAAAGAAACGACTTCTCGCATTCAAGTGACTCTTTTCGAATTTAGGGGGGGAAAAAAAAATGAACCTCTTCAGGTATTAATATATTAGCAGCATTTTATACTGACTGCAAATATCATGGATGAGATCGCTCTACTTTGTAAAATGTAACCCTTGGGGAGATTTTGCTGGCTTTTACTCCCTATAATATGCTTGCTCACTTCTCTATGTAAACCAAGGGGAATCATTAAATCTTTTACAAGTACTTCTGGAGCTGCTTTTGATGACCTGTTGCCATATTTGACTACTTTTTGTCTTATGTGGAACACTATGTACATTACAAACAATGCAAAACAGCAACTCCCTCACTCTTCCCCACCTGCCCCTTACCCGCCCCCCCCCAAAAGTTAACGGAATGTTGTATTTGTTATATTAAGCATAATGATTGGCAATCTTGTATGTTTTTGGCTAGGATTTTGGAAAGCTGTACTTGTGACAAACATTTTGGGGCTAAATTTGGAATTGTGAATACTTCAGGATTTTAATATTTATATAATGTGTTAAGTATCTGTTCTGGGTAAGTAACTCTTACTTGAGGAAGAAAAACACTCTTACCACTTGCCTTTGGAAAAGCTGAATTACCCAGTGGTCCCCAGTATTGTATGTGCTGCAAGCCAAATATTTGTTTTGACTGATGAAATTACTACTTTCAGATACTATTTCTGCGTTTAAAAAATACATGTATTCTTAAAATCTTTTGAATTAAATAATACAAATATTGTTAGACTTGCCGTGAACTTTACTTTTTTAAATTTTTTTCCCTAGTGTGCTTGGGTCTACATAATGCCTGAATCCTGCTCTTTGCAGACACGTGGCTGTTGGGCTGTACACTAAATATTACCACGAGTCTTTGCTAAAACTACTGTATTACAGCACTAAAAAGTTGTTTGTAACAGTACAGAGGGATAGATAACCCATACTGGGTTTGCAAAGAGCTTCAAAAAATACAGTTACACTCTAATATAATTATCTGAAATACTGAAGTCACTTATTTTTCTGGCACTTGGACATGTAAAAAGCATAAAGATTCAGCAATACTTAGATGCAAAGGAAAATATTGATTAACATTTGGAAACCTGCTATTAGTTGTAGAGTACTGCTATAAATTTTCATCTTTTTAAAAATTAATCCATTCTTTTTACCCCTGTGGTTTAAAAGGCTGCGTTACGCAAGCTCGAGGTTCAAGCGGAGACTGTTGCTGCTTCCTGCTCGAGCTTTGGGGAGTATATTGATGTCACGGGGCTTACGGAGTTCTGTCTCTTCTTTATATAAATTCAGTGTGTAGCTTGAAGCTTTTGTCTTGTTCTGCAGCTATTGTCTTGAAAACGATAGGAAAGATGTGCAGAGAGATGCCCTGCTCAAAGTGAGTGTTGCCAGAATATTCTGCCACCCTGGCATTGGTCATTAGCAAAACTCTTGAAGGAGAAATGCAAAGAGTTCTGTTCTCTCATGTTTGCTTTAGGAAGTCATAATTTAGAGAAGTACCAAATTTCTTTTTATATACTTTATTCTGGCTTTGCCTCTTAGCAGTAACAGTGTTAATTAAGCACTTTTTAAATATTATTATTATTTTCTTCCTTTAGGACTGATGTGTCTTTCTGTTATGTACTTCTTCAGAACCATTGCACCGTTATCTATTTTTCCTTCAGAAAGTTGACCTGCAGCCATATTTCATGCGATAGATGGATAGGATTGTTCTTGCTTTAAAAACAAAGAAAAAAACACTGTTGAGGAGATCCTAGGCAGAAATGCCCTTTAAATATATATATATTTATATTTATATATATATATAAAATTTTGGGAGTGACTTTTCAGTTTCCAAGGAATCTGAGCATAGTGTAATGAAGCACTAGTTTTCTCTTAGGAATAACTGAGAGTCAGATTGTCTCATACAGTTTAAAGGTGATTTGCATTTCCAGATCATGTTTTCTTTACATCAAGGTGCTCCATAGCCTTTGCCCTTGCAATATGTAGATAAAATTGAGCAGGAAACCAAGGTAAAGCACTGAATGCGGGGTTGGGGGCATGTATTAGTTTCTGCAGGTAATGTTTCACCCCCTCCTCCCTACACAGATACCGTCATGTGCTGTTTTTCCTAAGCGCCGAGAGCCATGGCCTGTGGCATTTTGGTTTCCCTGTGGTAGTTCCGGGCTCCAAGGTGTGCGCAGGGCGGCCCGCTCCTGAGGCTGAGCGGGGCGGTGGCAGCGAGTTCGGGGGCTGCACGTCCGCACGGAGGCCGAGGGCGGCGAGAGGGCACCCGGTCCCCTCTGCAGCGGCCGCCCCGGCCTCCTCCAGGCTTCTGCGGGCGCTTCGAGGCTTTGGCCGTGCGGCCTTTGAAGCCTGACGTGGCGGGCGCTCTGGCCGAGAGACTGCCTGCTTTTTTTGATCCAACACAGCAATTAATGTCAACTGGAATACTTGACCTAGATCATCCTAGTTTTTAATGTCAAGTAGCCATTGGCAGGAAGTCCTTTGAGAAGGACTTTTGCCTTGGGAATGCGCGGCCCGACCTGCTCCGCTGGCGTCGGCTTGCTGCGAGGGCGCAGTGCCAGGCCTATCCGATTTCTTTGCCTATGGAGACAAGCAATTGTTCGATGCTTCTCCTCTTCTTGTTTGCCTCCGAAGAAAGGAAGATTAATGCAGACTTACAATCGTTGCATTTGGATCTGATGCTTGAGCCGTGAGGGAAGACATGTGAAATACGCTTTAAAGAAAAATAGCATACATGTGTTCGTACGTTAAAGGGCTGTTCTTTGAACTTTGTTGAATGCTGTGTGTGAACGTTTCCTGCCAGAGACCAGTTGAAAAGTATGGTAAGTTAAATTTAGGCATGCAGTGTTTTCTTTCAGCTTTGTGGAAGACATTACAGCTCGCTGCCAGTCACGGAAAACCTCCTTCCTGGCGGGAAAGGAGGTTTGTCAAGCTATTAAAACCATCTCCCAAGTTTTTTTTTTTTTCTTTCCCTCTCTGTACTCCTGAGACTCATTGCTGAAAATAATGTAATAGAGCCCACTTTGCCCTACAAGATGATGTTTGATGGTCTTTCCTAGCCATGCCACTTCTGATGCAGTTGGTCAATTTAGTAAGGAAAAACGCTCAGGAGCAAAAGCAATTTTGAGAAGGACAGCTACTATTTCAAGTGCCGTGCAACAACTGCAATGCTAAGATCAGAGTGAACTGTTGCAATATAAATACATTGATAACTCTGACCTGGAAAAACTATCTTCTCCTGCAACTATGGAGACATCTGAGCACTTACTGGCAAATGCCCAATAGCTGCCTGAAATGACAATGGAAATGGAAGCAGAGAGAGAGGGAACAGGGGAATAAATTTGATCTAAAGCCCTGAACCTCCCTGAACGGGGAGTTAAGACCAGTTTTGAATAGCACCGCTACATTTGTGTACATTTGTATATCATTTTTTCAGGGATTTATGACTGCTTGAGGCAGCAAAGAGGGAGGAGAGTCCTAACCACCACCTTCTTCAAACCTTCCTTCAAAAACCTTTTTCAGTCCGGAGTGTTTCTGGAACAAGGTGTTTAGAAGAAGGAAAGGGAAGGAAGTTAAAAATTAGAGAAAGAAATTACCTGTCATTGGAATAAGTATGGAAATATAAAAATGGAATTAGAGAATTTGAAAATATCAATTTTTTTTCTTTCTTGATTTTATTGAAATAAAAACAAGAGTGCTCTAAGGGAGAAATGTGAGGTGATGTATATATGGAATATGAGATGTCAGGAGATTTTTGGATTCTACAAAAAAAAGGCAGGAGAAAAGGAAAAAAGGCGTAAGAAATGGAAATCTAAGAGGAAATAGACAAGAAGAAATATAGGCCATACCTAAAGGGAAAGATCTATTTATTCTATTTTTTTTTTTAACTAGTATGAAGAGAGGAATTTTAGATGCTATTGCAGAGAGTTGCTGTCCAACATTGGGCAGTTTTTTGACCTGTGAAAGAAGAATGCTGAAGGAATAAGTGCAAGTTGCTAAGCATGCTGAAATAACTGCTTTTATTTACCTGGCATGACTTAATGTGTTTAGGGGAAGGATTAGTGTTTTGTGCTAGCAGGTGTTCACTGCATAGAGTGGAAAACTGTGAATACCAAAATGAGCAGGGTGGATCAGAGTGATGGAGAAGGTTATGCTCAAGTTAAGACATACAGGCTAGAATTTTTTTCTTACCTATATTATAAAAGTCTACCTCCGATCTGGGGTACAAGGGAGCCCTATTTATACACAGTGAGAAGAAATAGACGCCTTGTGTAACTCCAACAGGCAGTGGACACAAGTAGGGATTTCCAGGGCGTGATTCATTTGGCCTCCTTTAGGCACGTACTATAGGATGAGATCAGTTGCACCCGTAGAAGAGCCTGGTTTTCTCCACTGCCTGTAAAAGGAGACCAACGTGACCTGCTCAGATACAGACACCTGCATTTGTAAACACCTTTATTTGGTGTGGTGAGTTTTGGCTTGGCAGCCACATCTAAGAATGGGAATGCAGGGGTGCTGTGTTATTACAGCCTGTGGTTGACTGTCAAATGCCCGCGGTCCCAGCTGAGTAAAGACACAACTCCCTTTCTGAACTGGAAGTTGGCATCCAAGGTCTCCAGAGATGCGCCCGGGTATGGCTGGAAATCCATGCTGGAGCAGGGTGAGGACACGGCCCTCCCGCTCTCAGGTCCCCGAGGAAGGGCGCCAGGCCGCAGGAGCTAAGTGGCTCGGGTGCCTCCCTCAGCCCGTGTCGGTGCACGGGGCAGCTGGAGCTCCGGGCTGGGTGCTGAGCATCACGGGCAGGGAGCGGCCGCGCGAGGGGCTCTGCGCTGCGAGCGGGAGCCTCCTGCCACGCGCCGGGAGCAGCAGCCTCGCGTGGTGGCGGCAATGGCCTGAGAGGGGAGCTGGGCCGAGGCTTCGCCCACGAGTGCCCAGGTGAGGTGGGCTGGGACACAGGAACGGGTTTGGTAAGCTGGTTCCTGAGCAAAGCGGGAGTGCTGCAGGGCTTCCCTGAGGAGAGCTGCGGAAAGCCCGCGCGCCAAGTGGCGCTTCGCTGTTAATAGGGAAATCTGTAGCTTGAATCTTGTCTTGTCTCTAAGGAATGACTGTAGGGAGGTAACTTAAAAAAAAAATCCGGTTAATATTATATGCATACAAATCTACTTCTGTAACACTAGAACTAAGAGGTTTTGTTAATTTGTTATGCCGGTGAGTTCCTTCATGAATATGTGCATCTCTTTCACTTGCAAAAACAATTTAACTTTTTTCCTCACAGATTTCCCAGCACTTTAGTTGGAGTACCAGCATACTGTGTGGTTGATGCAGTGCGCTCTGCATATGTGGTGTAATGGAGGTCTCTGGAATTAACTGAAAATGTCTTTTAGAATTGCGTTCTTTTTGAATGTGTTCAAGTTAAATTTCTGAGGGAAATTTTGATAGGGGAAAATCTCAAAGCAGTGTCTTATCCAAGTTCTGTTAAAATCCCAGGCACTGAGGCAATCAACGACGACAAACATTTTAAGGTCTGGAGATGCCAATTTTTGTCTTTTATGCTTTTATGTCTATTATGTTTTTTTTTTTTTTTTTTTTTTTTTTGGCCTTGCAGTAGGGAATCTCTGCAGCTTTTATTCAAAAAAAAAAAAAAAAAAAGGTGTGTCTGGTACTAATTACCTAATTGCTATTGTATCCTTACAAAATGTCCATCCTCACTGTACAAGCTCGTTTTGTGTGTGCTCACATGGTAATGGCGATACTTAAATTCTTGCAAAAACCTGGAGTGGGGCAGGGGTGGTCAAGTGATACTAACAGCCAGTAGCACTAACTTGCAGACTAGTTAAGCTCATTCTTCATCTTTTTAAAGGCCAAACTTAGATTTCTTTTTAAAAAAAGTGGTTCTTGTTTGCTAGGCAGTGCGTGTGTTTGGAAGCACAGCGTTGCTTTTGCCTTCCTCCCGCCCTCCCCTTTGCCCTCGTGCGATGCCCCTCGGCAGCCGCGTGCCGACCGTGCGGCTCCGGCCGCAGCTCTGAGGGGCCAGCGCGAGAGCTCCGACGTGTTTGAGGTGCTGCGCAAGAGCAGACTGGAGAGCTGTGGGAGGAGGCAGCTGTGTCGCTCCAGAAAGAGTGAGGGTGGAGAGCCCTGACATCCCTTCGTTCAGCCTCTCGTGCTGGGAGTTGGCGGCTGTCATCTCGAGCCAGGCAGCAGAAACAGGCAAACAGATGTGGATTGCGATAAAACCGTTTGGGCCGTGCATGTGTGTTGGCTGAAGCGTAGGAAATGACACAACAGTTATTTTTTCAGCGAGCCGTGTTGTAACATAACGTATTCACTTGCTCGTTCATCATAGTTTTGTCTTTTTTTCTGTTTTCAGAATCTTTGCTTTTTACGTTCTTGCAGCCCAGCACTATTGCTGAGCTCTGCTCACTTTCCTCTTTCTGCTGTGTCTCTTGCAAGGCGTTATGGCTGAGCTCTTCCACTGAGTTCAGTCACGAAATTAAGAGCAGCGTCAAATATTTTAAGAAGTCAGGATGAAATTCCGAGACTGCGTAAGCTCAGCGTAGCCCCTGGAAGGTGTACTTGTGTCTTTTCACAGCACGGATTAAAACCAAAACGGCCTCAGAGGCTGGAGTGCCCCGGTGATCCCCGTAGACAGGAGGAAGCAGAGGAGGGAAAGTTGCTCCTGCCGCAGGCCCAGCCGGGCACGCAGGTTTCCAAGCTCCTGTGTTCTGCCAGCTTTGGTGTGCGGGGCGAAGGCTGTTTGAGTTTTTAGGTCAAAACCTCTTATGGAAGTACCTGAATTGTGTAGCCTCTGTTCACATATGGATTTGGGGAGGGAGGGGGCTTGGGTCTGGTTGTGCAAGAGGAATGCGCATTTGGGCTGTGTGTTTTTTCTGGTGTCCTTTTTTATGTTTCTGAGATCAATCTTTATATAGTGTTTCAGTAAAATGTATCAACAGCCTACTTTTTAAATAAAGACAAAAATGCAGCATAATACAATGCTCACCTAAAGATGCACTATAAAGGTTTTTTTTTTTTAACATTAAAGGCTTATATAAAGAAAAAGAATATTTGTGAAGCTTCTGGTTCATTGCTAACTGAAATAAATTTGGCAGTTTCTAGAACTCATTTAATCTCTCTGCTTGACTCAGCTTCTGTAGGAGTTTATTCCAGTACCTTTAGCTTAAAAAAAAATCTGGCTTATTTATTTACTTGTATTTTCAATCAGTGGCTTTCTGTAACTTTGAAAACACTTAATAAGTTGTCTCAGAATATGCTTTCTTTCTGGTAAGAAAAAAGAATCCTTTTCATCACAAATACGTGAGATAACATATCAGCTGCTGTTTTGTCTTCTCTTGACATTTATATCCTTCTTCATGCTTCAAAATCAAGAACCAGCAACCATCTTGAAACTTTGG
The DNA here is from genome assembly GCF_059628265.1 of Tinamus guttatus. Classification (NCBI taxonomy): domain Eukaryota; kingdom Metazoa; phylum Chordata; class Aves; order Tinamiformes; family Tinamidae; genus Tinamus; species Tinamus guttatus. Next base: position 2,581,631 of record NW_028290136.1, on the reverse strand, counting down.
AGCAATTTTTCTTAGGCTTGCCTTTCTACAGCTGTATTGTTCTCTGGCTATTTTTTAAAAACTTCAGTAGGGATTAGTTAGAACATACTCTCTCTTATCCTTTCTTATTTTAAGCTTTTCCAGAAACAAAAGAATTACTGTAGTAACTGGGTGAAGAAAGAAAAACAACAACAACAAATTGTCCAAATGTTGGAGAAGTCTGAATTTTGGTACAGGGAACAGCGCTGTACAGCTTATTAGACTCTCTAAGCCAATTGCAGGCATCACACACCAAGAGTAAAGACATTCTGCCCACACAGCATCCCTGTTAGAAATAGTTAATATTTTTATGCACTTCCCCTATGTTGATTTTTCTTTTTTTCTTTTTTTCCCCAAATGAGTCACATAGGTCCACATAAAGGGAAATATATTTGTTGTGTGTATCCACCATAGTGTTGAACAGCATTTGTTTCAATTATTTAGGCATAGCTTCATGATGTATGGAGGAACTTTGCCTAGATTTGCTGGAGGGAAGGGGGGTTTGTTTTATTTTTTATAAGGAGGATAATCTGCTGCGGTGACGCAGGTAGGCCAGAATTATGGTGCTTAACATCTGATTAAAGGGGGAAAAATCATTTAAAGGGACACTATCAAATTCAGCATGTTGCAAGCTTGACATGATTGAATTTAAGATTTTTTTATTTGAAAAAGAGCATATGTATATTTTGTACTTTGTGCTTTCTCCAGCAAATTTTAGCAGGTTGAACAGGAACACAAGATAAAATGCAGGAGAATAAAGGCTGCATGCAAGTGATACCTTCCTTCTGTGGATAAAACAAGGCAGTGTGCAGGTTGTGCGGCCCCCTGCTTTCTGTGCGGTGACGTACGGGAGAGTAACAGCATGTCAGATCCCAAATCCTATGGGGAATATGGCTTGTTACATTCCAAAGTAGCCTCGTTATGCTTTATTAGAAGTGGATCTTCAGATGAGTTATAAAATGAGAAAATACAGGTAACATGCATAGAATGCGCACAGCATATTTTTGTTTATGAATTTTTATATATTATGTACATGTGTACACACACATATAGAATATAATGCATCAAACTACCATATAGTGGTAGACCCAAAAACCAGCCTTATGGTAGACCCAAGGGTGGACCAGGTTTCTGGGTAGGCCCAGAAAACAGATAGGTGTTGACTGTCCTGTGTTTTTAATGAACCAAAGCAAACTGTATCATATAAAGCTCAAATTTTAATTTCTGCAATAGATTTCACATATATAAGGGCAAAAGAGCACTAATCAGAGGCTTTGATCCTTTGTTGCAGTTTTTGTTGTGGCAGTAGGTAGGGTGGCACCTGTAATCCCTGTAGTAGGTAGTAAGTACTTATGCGTTGGTGAGTGATACCTGCAGGTGGTTGTAAGAAAGTATGACTTTAAGAGTCACTTACATTTAAAGTGAAGTAAATCTAATAAAGCCAACAACAACCAGAAAGATAGTTTTTGATGGGTGGGTTAAAGGACTTTCTGTGTTCTCTAAACCATTATGAAATACCAGTAAATGTGGTTAGTATGTGGGTTGACAAGATTTTGAGCAATTGGTTGGCTTGTAGTTCGTTGTGATATTCCAATTTTTAGAGTTTTGTTCTTGCAGGATGTCTAGTAGGTCATCCTCAAAGAGAAACATTTGGGGCCAGTATCGTGTGTGTGTATATATATATATATTTATATACATGCATATATTATTTTAATGACCAAATACAATCTAGTAGCTTCATTCCAGAAATACCTTTCAAAGAGTCTTTGTTGTCCTTGAAATAATGTGGTTTTTTTTTTCTCATTCATATTCCTGGGTTTGCCTAAAGAATGCAAAGATTTACCTATTTTGGGGGGGACTAGTGTTGTGTATTTTTTCTTACGAAATTGTATCTAATTTGCTTTTGGGGTTATGGGATCAATTCTGCATGTTTTTATCTTCTGTTGAAAATAGGGGGTTTATTCATGTGGAAAAATATCTTCTGCTCAGGTTCTCAACGTATTTACAGTAAGAATCGGTAAAATAAAGAAGATAGTTTCTTAGGCAGAATTCTTTTATTATTATTATTATTATTTTTAATATGGGAACCTTCTGACTACAAAAGAAGAAAAAAATTGTAACTGGAAGATTATGTGATTACTGTGAAGTTCTAGCCCTTGTGTTTCAGAAGAGTTTGCTAAGAAGGGAGAATAATTTACTACAGTTACTTGTGTTGGATGACAGAAAGGAGAGTGGTAAAAGAGCTTACAGTATAAATAACCCAAACAATGCTGAAGCCAGCTCTACGGTACCGTCTCTTTTTTTTTTTTTTTTTTTCTCCCCTAATTTTGAAAGGATCAGAGATGAACTTCTTGCACCTTAAGGAGATGAGTGATACAGGGACATAGCGGATGACCTGGCGTTAGTGTGCGGGCCCAGCGGTGGGTGCGAGGGCGGCTGAGCCGTCACTCTCAGCTTACAGCTCCGTGCTGCTCCCCCCGCACGGAGAGCCTTCCTCAGCGAACCGCACCTCTCAAAAACAAGGAAAAGACCTCTGAATTTAAGGCTTTTGTTGCCTGGATTGAATTGAAGCCTGTTGCTTTGGAGTGGCAGTACCCAACCTGTCTAGGGAGCAGAATCTCCTGGGGACTATTTGGGCCACAGGGGACAACGTCTGTAACCATAGGGGTGACTTCATAGGGACAGACTGTGTATGTTGTGGCAAAAATATGTCTGCGGGAGCGATCCAGTCACCAGGGTATGTGAGTTTTGCCTCACCTAGCAGCACTGTGATCACCTCTATCTACTTCTGCATGATACTTACACCCATTTCTTTGCAGCAGAGAGGCGGGGGCTGCAGGGCCCTTTTGGAAGACAGCAGTGGGATATAAGATGTAGGACTAATTCCTGCAGCCCCTCCCCATCCAACCATCTCTGGGGGAAGAAGGCAGCAGGGATCGGGCTGCAGGCAGGGGATTGTTGGTAGGTTGGACCTTGGGCACGCCAGTTTGGATTGCAAAATGTGACGGGAGGTTTTATAGGAATTTTTGGCCCAGCTTCTCTGAAATTTAGATGCCACATTGGATGCTGAAATTGAATATGTGTAGAGACCAGATTCGTTTTCTGTTTTTATGTGGGAAACGTTTTTTTGGAAGATGTGAGTAGTTTTGCCATGATTATCTATTTATTGCTTCTGCTTAGCACAGGAGCAATCCTGCCTGCTTTTTCTGCATTACTTCTTTATTTTTTTTCCTTCTCTCTTGTCTAGCTTTGAAATGCTCTGTCTTAGGGCTTTCACTTTATTATCCTTTGGAGACTCTTTCACGGATAAGTGAACCTTGATGTCAGGTGGCAGTGAGCATGAATATTCCAGAGCCAAATGGCTCCTGCTGTGGAAAACCTCACAGCGGGAGGATTAAGGGAAGGGAATTTTCTGTGAGGTTCTTTGCGCAGCCATTTCTTGCCAGTTCTTCCTACTCAGATGGTGAGTGTGAGGACGAGGCTATTTCATGGGTCTCGGGCCTCGCAGCTCCTTTGGTCACTGCCTGCAATTCCAAGGTAGCTGGTGGTTTTGTATAAAGTGAATAAAGTGGCACAGCAGTGTGGAAAAACCTGCATTAAGGTTCAGGGCACTGACGTAGCAAAACACACTTCTGGACATGGATGCAGCCTTTGCTCTTGTGGTCAAATGAGTTGGACTTTTCGTTATCTTGTTCGTTCGTTTTTTGGGTTAGTACTCTGTTGAAGTGAGCAGTCAGTGTTGTTTTCTTTTTTTTCTTCCCATAATAGTGCCAATCCATTAACTACTGAAACCTGTAGGATGATATTTGATGCTTATTTATGCAGTAGTTGCATTCCAAGCAGTAACTGTTGTATTTCACCATTCGTGTCTGATAATATTAGTACTCAGTTTGCTTTTTCCCACTACTTTAACTACTGCCTGTCCATGACTTCTCAATAATACAGTAGCACAGTGGCAAAGATAAAATAATGCGAGAGGTTTTTCAATTTTTATGGACTTGGCAATATATACATCTAATGGCTCTAACCGTTTTTGTATTGTTAAAGCAAATTTAGAAAGCAGAAAAAAAAATCTCAAGTCGCTTCCTTTTGGTTTTGTTTGAGAAAATCATTGTTCTCATGGTATTTTCCTGTAGCAAATCTGTGTTTTTATGTACCCTCGTGCCTCTTGAAGAATGCATTTTATGTTTGTGCTTGGCACTGAATGTTGTTAGTCATCCATAAATGAAAGTAATTGGAAAGTGACAAAGCTCTTGTAAATATTTTGAAATCTTTGTGTGCATTAAAAAAGAAAAAATTGTGAAAGCTTCATATTTCTGATTCTTTAAATGAATCAGCCATGAAGACATCTTTATTATTGTCAAAATTTTATGCTTTGAGAAACTGGAGGCATGTTTTGGGTTGTGCAACTGCTTTGTGTGTCTTCTAAAAAAGAACAACTTCAAAATGCTCTGTTTTCCTACGCCAGCAATTTCTCAAAAGCTGCCAGGTTAAAAATCTCTAATGAGTATAGAGTTGTGTATTCATTTTGTTGAGGCTGTATATTAATTTCTTGGGGTGATGCTTATTATAGACTGACTGAGGAGGCCTATCTAGGGTTTCTTAGGAAGGGAAGAGAGAACAGCTCAAATAATTGCTCATGAATGTGTATTTTTTCCTTTCCCTTTTTAATTTTATTTTTACTTAAAGACAATATTAATTCTGATGACTTGGCCCATACCTGAGCTCTCCTAGCTTTGATTAGAAACAGGCTAAAACTCACCTGCTCCTACTAAAGCTTCCTTAATGTGGGAACAATAACGAATGCCACTGCTGACCTATATGGGAGAGAACAGTGTTGAGGTCTGTAATGGGCCAGGACGATTTATAAACACATGAGTTTGGATTTGTGGCCTTCTGCTTGCTGGAGAGCAGGAGGTTTGAATTGCTGCATGACCTGGGGATTGGTATGTTGCAACTTGGAGCGGGTCAGGAATGCCAGACAACAACTTCATAGAAGCTGGAACTGACTTCGTTTATTTCGCGTTATGTATCACAATATATAGCAATTCGCATAGCAACATTTTGGTAGAGCGTCAGTAATTGGTTACAAGCATTAATGTGCTAACATATCATAGGTTGCTAAGCCGTATCCACGCGCCTAACCGCAATAGCCACACTGACATCTCAAGGCAGCTATACTTCCTCAAAGTTGTCTTTCACAACGAGTAACTTCCTCATTTCCCACCAACTTAGCCCAGTCAAGGACTGGTCAAGGACACCCCCATGTCCCTGTCCGAATTGGCAACCCCTGAAAGCTGAACAGTCGCTGCTGACTGATCCTGGCGGTGGCTGTTGTGTCGCACCCCCGCTAACAGCGCGACCGTGCCTGTTGCTGGCGCTGCGCCGGGAGCTGCCTTCCCTGCTCGCGCTCCTCTGGGCGCCGGCTTCTTGCTCCCTTCTTGTGAAAGGGCCCGGGGTGCCCGTGTGAAGTGTGCGCGTGTCACGGGGGTGCACGTGCACGCGAGACACACTGCGTACGCACAAAACGTGGGTGCGTGGCTGCCCCAGGCTGCTGGTGGTTCAACTTCTGCGCCCATGTGGGTTTGTGCTGACATCCTCGTACTCTTTCTTGTTCTGAAAGGTATCTGACACTTCCAAAGACAATAGATAAGTATTTAAAAAAATATTTGAAAGTGAATTTTGACTAATGTTTCTGTGATTACAGCAAGACTGTGCTTCTAAAACACAGTTGTTCAGAATGCTGCTTAAAAAACAAAGCAAAGAAGAAACTCTTAGGCATTTAATACATATTTAGCAGTCAGGTGTTGGCAAATTTTAAAAAGTGTTCATGCATGCCAATCAAATATTTTAAATAAGTGTGCTTCCTTTCTTATTTGCCCTACCTATACTCAACATCCTTAACTATAAGAAAGGAACAGTAGTACAAGTGAGAGAGACGCCTACAGAGAGATGAGTTGGAGCGGTGAAGGAAAAGGATCGGGGGGCCTCTCATGAGTCTTCCTTTAAGTTTCTAAAATCATAACACAGAGAAACTTTCAGATTATTTTTATTGCAAATTACTGTTGGGTGGAGGCAGCTGCTATTCCACGCCCCACTTCTAACGTCAAATTTAGAAGAAGTTGTTTTTGGCAGAACAGAGAGGAACTCAAGGACCTGATTCTATACTGGATGTCTTCAAAGAGCCAGGGTGGGAGGTGCCACCTAGATTTGCAAGATTGCAGGAGGTGAAACCAATTTTGCATCGTGTTTGCACCTTCTAGATATGGGTGGCTGCAGAGGCTGAGGGCTGAATTAGATCCTGCAGTTAATGAAGGTAGCCAAGTAGAATTATTAACAGACAACTGATTAAGGCTATTTTAAAAGATGTTTTTCACCATTTAAAGATGTTTCCAGCCATCACTTTGCTCTTAAATGCACTTAAAAAAAATCTTTCCTCTGCAGACAGCCAAAAAGCTGTGCTTGTGAATGTTAAAAATGACCTTGAGCAGCAGAACTCAAAGGTGGTTGGTGGTTTTGTACTGAATAAAATAAAGTGGCACAGCAGTGTGGAAAAACCTGCATTAAGGTTTAGGGCACTGATGTAGCAAAACACACTTTTGGGCATGGATGCAGCCTTTGCTCTTCTTTGAATGCTGATGTACTGATCAGTAGACAAGTTAAGTGCTGGTATCGAGCACGTTCATCAACGTATGTCATGTGAAGTGATGACGATATTCCTAGGCAGGTATCTCCGATGTCTCGAGCAGACAGCAGAACCCCCCCAGATGAGCAGTTGTTGTCTGTCAAGCAGTCGGCCTTACTCGTTTGAGGTATCTTTGCTTAAAAGTGTTAGGGAGAGCTATCCCCAGCTCTGCACATTACTGCTTTTGGCAAAGCACCTGCAGAAGATTGGTGCTGTGAGTATTGGAGAGTTGTTGGGAGACCTAAATTAAATGTCTCGCCTTCTACCTAGAGGCAAAAGAAAGTGGGAAGTTGTGGAAAATGACTCTGAAGGGAGGTTGTCAGAGTAGAAACCAAGGTCTTTGCAGAATAAAGTTGTTTCCTCCTTTAGAGTATAAGCACGGGTAAGCCCTTAAAATTTTATTTCTCTGGATGTTGAAAGGATCGCTGTCTTTGATTCACTTGGTCTACATTTTTCAGTACTTCTCAAATTTATCTGTAAGTTGTAAATAATGTTTATATTATTAGTGTACTACTTTATATAAGAATTCTAGCTGTAGAAAGTATGCTTAAAACTAATATCCACACTAATGGTCTCATCCATCTTTCCTTCTTTTCCAATTCTAAGATTAATTTATGACAATATTTTATCTGTTTTTTTTTCAGTGCTAGATATTTGGTGATACTTCCATTTTCATGAAAGCACAGCTCGTAGTGCTATATCAGTACTGCCTTACAGTACTAGTACAGTAAAGGCCAATTACTAACTTTTCTTACTTAAAATAAGTAGCCCCTTCTTACCCATTTCACCTTTAAAAAGATTTGCTAGGTTGTTTTAGGCTACAGCTAGCTCTTATGCAGTGTAACATATAATAATGAGAATCATAATTTACAACCCTTGCCTCCATAGGGAATGCTAATGTGCAGTGCTAGAGCACGAGGCGCTTTTGATGCTGCTAGGAATACAGGTCAGCAATGTTGTGACATGGTCACAGGGCAATTTTTCAGCTGTTCGTTGTTAATACTGACACCAAAGGAGAGTATCTGCTCTTGCTCCCACGGGAATGTGTTTATCGGTAGTATCTCTGCCTTAGCAGGTACTGTTTTTCTTAAAAATGGGTTCCAGCTGGGAAGACAGCACGCTGCAGTATGCTTCACCATCTCTGTGCTTTTCTGCTGTGTGCAAGTACACTGCGTACAAAACAGGTGCTTTGTGCTTAAAAAAATGCAAAGGCTGTATGGTGAGAATCAGCAGTGGAAAAATGGCAAAATTAAGGCTGTCCCACCTGAACATGGACCTCTTGTGAAGTGCCCAACATTACAGGGGCTGCGCGTGGCGACCTGCAGGGCCAGGCGGGTGGCCTTGCTTCCCCTGCGCTGTGAGGAGCTGTGGCAGCCAAGGCCCTGTTTCTCTGGGAGGGTCAGCAGTGACAGGGTGACCTCCCGGACGGCCACGTGTCAGGGTGGTTGGGCTCCACGTGAGGGGCAGCAGGTTGCTGCTGTAGCCTCTGAAGCGGGGTGCCTTAGTTGTGGCCACGTGCACACTGCCTCTTGTGCGAGCTTCCCAAGACACGGTGATTTCACAAGTTGCATCCCTAGAATAAAGCTGCTAACTTGTATTTTGGTTTTTGGCTTCTGCTTTTGGCAAGTCCATGCAATCCGTCCCATACTTGGCAGCAACTAGTGCCTGGCTTGCAAGCTTTCACTGCGTCTTGAAATCACCCTGTTTAGCTGGAATATTGCAACATGAGTTCTTTGTTTGGGGGGGCTTTCGCAACACTTGGTGTTTGGAGACCCCCAGTGTGTTGAGGAAATGTATTTTCCTCTTTCGTTATGTGTTGGGAGAACTTAGGAAACTGCTAACCTCACAGTTTTTCAGCTGTACATATCCAGAAGATGCTGCTTAGTATCTCCCGGTGAAGTGCAACACGCTGGTCTCTCCTCACCCCTCTTTCTGATGACTCTGGAGTGGACTAGAAAGATTCCTGGGGAACGTGTGGTGCAGTACCCAGTTACTGCAGGAACTGGGTAATAGGCTAAAAGACCAAACCTTGGTCAAAATCGGCCACGGTATGGTGTCCCGTTAACCAGAGGACGCAAGAAGTAGCACATCCATGTAGGCAAATCAAGGGAACGCTCTGACGAGTCTCCCTTGGCCCAGAGCGGAGGGGAGCACGTGCCTTGAGCTGTGGCCCCTGTCGCCTTCCCCGGCACGTGCGCGCCGAGCGGGCGCTCGTGGCCAGGGCCCAAGCGCCGAGCGGGCCTTGAAGCGCTCTGAGTAATCGCGGAGGTTACCCTGACACCCAGGCGCTGCTGTTGGAACACGGTGACCCTTCGTCCGAGCATAAAGAAACCTTGGTAGATCTGCAGAGGAGCCTCTCTATTGTGCAAGTCCCTTCTCTGCTGATAGAAAGGCACCGGCGCAGACGTTGCTTGAAAACTAATGCTTAAAATTCTCCAAGTGGTTCAGCGGCAGGATGTTTTGTGGGAAGGGCTGCAGTAGTCGAGGATGACAAAGCGAATCTATCTTAGCGGTAGGTGGAGGACAGTGTTCTAACAGTTGTGATGTAGCTGCCAAAGCTGTGCCTTTCTTCTGTGAACTTAACTATGATTTTTTTCTTGCTTAGTAGAATGTAGTACTTAAAAAAAATCTGTGTGCAACCAGATTAAATTAAATCCACGGTATCTAATGAGAGAGGGGTTAGAGCACCCTCTGCTGGTCTGATTGGCTCCTCTTCAGGACTGTCTTGCCTTGAAAAAGTTAGAAGATGGTTTTCTCTTAATTAAACTGAGGCTTTATTAACTCATTTTTATGTGTGTGTTTTTTAGTTTTTGTTTTTCTGCAGAAGTTTGGTAGTTTAATCCAGTGAGTAATAAAGAAGCAGAAACAGGGGAGTGAGAGATGTGTTTTCCATTTGCAGATATGGAAGTCCTTGTTATTTACTACCTAAGAGGTAGCATGAAGCTGCTCTTGATTGGGAAGGTTTTTGCTGAGGTGCAGAAGCAAAGTGGAGGTCCTGCATGCAAGTGTACTTCTGATAGAATCACGTCCCTTTCCCAAACGTGTGGCCAGCTGCTTTCAAATGGCACTGCCAAATCCAGTGGGTAAATTTGTGGTTTCATGGAATAACCATGTGTTCCCAGGGCCTTTCCCAGCGGTTATCTGTGTGCATTAGCTCAAGTGCTTAGAAAGCCACTGTGTCACTTGTCCACCGAGGACAGGCTGCTTGTTTGTTTTCCTTCCCAGCACATGCACTTGTGCTCTCAGACTCTTGATAGGCCCATCACATGTAATTACCATCTCCTCTGCTTCCCTCTCAGCTCAGGATGACTGAGAAGGAAATAAGCAGGTTAACATGAGGAGTGGATGCTGCTTAATTTCTCGTCCCCTCATAAAATGCAGGGCTGATGCTTGGCGAAGCAATCCTTGTTGCCTTCTTTCCTCTAACCGGCCGTGTCCAGGCTCCGGCGCTCTGACAGGCGCCACCGTTGCTGTTCTGACAAGTCTGCACCCAATATGTTGCCAGAGGGCTGGCACTGAGGTGCAGGGCTGTCTCTGCCATCCGAATCCCTGGGAGGGAGTCTGCAGAGCCCGTGTGCTGCTGCGGTGCTCTCTTGCAAAACGTACATCTAGTTGGGAAATGGCAGTTTAAGTTGTGGGGAGGAGAGGGCTGGAGGTGCCTACCTAGAGAGGCGGCTAAATAAGTGCTCAGTATTAATAACAGCACCATTCTTAGTAAATGCCTGCTTACATAATTGTGTTATGAAAGAATGCTGCTGGTGGAGCTGTATGGAGGCCTTTTGCTTATTAAAGTATCCCTTCGGAGTGCCTGCCATACGCTGCCTTCTGCACCAGAAGGGTTAAGAGGAGACAACATCCTGTGTTTTTAATTTTGCCTCTCACACTGGCACAGATCCGGCTAAGAGCAGCCCAGATTAGTTCGGAAAACCTTTGAAGAGATTTAAGATGTCCTTCAGCCAGTTTGAAGGTTTTTGTCTTGCAAATCCAGTACAAGGGCGCCTGCAGGCATCTCGACCCTTGCTGTGCTGCTGATGCAGCTCAAGGTCACACTAACCCGCCCTGTGACATTCAACAGCAAAAAAAAAAATTATGCGGTGAAACTGCTTCAGCCTTCAGCCAACCAACAACTTCCTTAGTTCCTCACTAAAGGAAGAAGTGTGTTAGGTTTTTTTTTCTTTTCTTTTTTTCTTTTTTTTTTTTTTTTCTTTTTGGCTTCGTGGATTTTTGCTGCAGGAAATAATCCAGGATTTCTGGTGTGTGTGATGACAAGGTCATTTCTTAATTAGAACACATGTAAAGAACAAAGCTAAATGGCTTCAAAACAGCTTTGTAGTTGATGGAGAGGATTTAAATTATTTAAAGAGATAGTCACCCAAGTATGATGGAAACTGAATTCTAAACACTTTAACTCTTTCAGTACTCTAGAGTTTCCATATGCTGCTCAAAAGGAAATGCCAAACTTTCTAGCAGTATTGCAGCTGCTGTTAAACGAACATTTTTACATCTGTTTATATTAAGACTTTATTATGCCCTCTCTTACCTGAGTTAAGAAAGCCAGAACCTTATTTGCTTTTACAGTGAAATATTCCAGCTTGGCTTGAGAACAAGAGATAACCATGGGAGATTGCTTCCTAGAGTTCAGTGAATTAATTTCTACAATTTGTTGTTTTTTGGTGAATGCGTGATTGTAAATATACTCGTGTGCGAGTTCATGTTATGATGTGCAAGGTCTGCACACAGGTGTTGTGTTCAGAGCTGTTGGGTGAATGGATTTGGAGCAGTATCCTTGGCATGAGAAGCCAATTTCCAGTGACATCCTCACTACTCAAAACGGTTGCAAGCAGCATGTATATAGAGAAGGGAGATTTGAGAAAAAGGAATGGAGATAGAAGGGAGGAGAGAAATGACAATATAAATGGCAGCTTCAGTTAGTTTTAAATTATTGTAAGCCGTCTGGAAAAGCTAACGGTCGAAAGCAGCCTGGAATTTGAATTGTGTCCTGAGAGGTCTTTGATTGAAAAGAAGTGATCCAGAGGTAGTGGTTCAACCCTCCTACACAGCCCCTCGAACTAAGGTTGTTACTAATCCACCCTATTTCTTCTTAGTTTGATCTTTTTCTTATTCTGTCAGCTCCTTGTGGCTAACGAGCTGGCCACCCTTGAGTTCATCCACCAGCCGTCCCGCTGGCAGCGCTGGGCCAGGAGGAGCTGCGTTTGTTGTGTTCTGTAGAGCAGACCTCCACTTTTGTTGTTACCACACTGAAACTTTTTGAGTCTGATGGGGATTTTTTGTTTGTTTGCTTTTGTTTTTTATAATAACAAGAAAGCTAGAGGGGAAAGATGATTTGGAGATGGTTCACCAAGGTAGATGAGGAGGATGCAAGAAGCGTCGCTCGCCAGCGGACGGGGAACTCGCGCGTGTGTGTGCTCGGAGCATGTTCCTGCAGGGATTACTGAGGGGGAGCGGGAGCGGCACGCCACGTCTCGCGCTGAGGGCTCCACGTACTGGGAGCTCGGCGTTTGAGAGCTGCTCGGGTTTGTGTTTTATTTCCCTGGGTAAATCGTTCTCAGGGAGGCTGCGGGCAGAGCACATCAAACGTCAGGCCGAGGCGAGGTGGCCCCTGTACTGGTGATTGTGCCGCCCCCAGAGCCTCCTCGTGCGAGAGGAGGAACCTGCGTTGCCCGCAGGAAGGGGGAGAGCAGGCCAAGCAACTTCTTCCTCCTTCGGGCTGCTTCTCTTCCTTTCTCCACGCTAGCTGCTTGTGGGAAGGAAACGGTGGAGGAAAGCAGGCTCCGTGCAAGGAACATGTCTAGGAGGAAACCCATAGGCTACGTGAAGTCTGTGTGTTTGTGCCCTTGCCTGGGGTGTGCTGTGCCCTTAGTATTCTGGGAGACCTAGGCTCACCTGCTAGTAATTTCTAATTTACTGTCCTAATTCATCGATTTGTTATCACTAATTGTACTTCATTTACTTCTGTGTAGCTTCCAGTACCTAAAGGGTTGAAAGGTTGCTGTAATTGGCACCCGCAGCTGCTCTTTCTTTTGACAGGGGATAATTTTGCAGCCTCTGCTTTGTGTGACAGCTGCCTAATTGGGCATTCTCCCCTTGTAGCGAGGCTGCCTCCTCCAGCCTCCCCGCTGACAAATGTGGTGGATTATGGATGAGGACACGCTGACCCGATCGACCTTGCTGAGGCAGCGGGGAGGCGCCTCCTGCCACTCCAGGGAAGCGCCGGGTCATTTAGAGGACAAGGTCACGAGCCAGGTGGGGAAGGGACATGATATCACACGGCAGTAGCCCCGTGACACGGTCACCGTGTCAAGGGCAAGCTCGACCGTGTTGATTTTGCTGCTTTTTTTTGCGTGTGTGACATCTCAGTGAAGCCACTGATACTTCACAAATGTTTTTGCTAGTTTACTCGAGATGGAGCACCAAACGTTATTTTTAGGGGTGTTTTGTGCAGGGTTGTCTGCTAAATACAGATCACACGCAAAAGCAGTGTTATTAAAATCCTGTCAATAAGAATTTACAGGGCTCGTCTTGATGTATTGGGCAAAGCAAATGTTTGTACATACTCTAGGCAGAACACCAGGGAGGAAGTAAAACAGGGCAAAACTAAAAGAGGAAAAAAGCACCCTCGCTTTCAAATTTTGCTATTTCAACTTTTCACTCCAACTTAAAAGGCACAGGTGCGAACCTGCATGGAAAATCCTGCTTCTACATATGTATGTAGGATCAGGATGTCGGAAAAGTACTTTAAAACAACAAAAAAGAACCAAAAGGAAAAGTTAAAAATAAATAAAATGTTTAAAGAAAACCTCTGATATCAGCTCAAGGGTGGTAAAGTTAAGATAATGCCTTGGCTATTTTAAGAGCTGGTACAGCACCCAGCTACGCCAGCCTAAAAGAACCTGTTAAGTGGGTTTTAGAAAATATGTTGTGAATACAAGTGACAATATTTTGGGAGCATCTTCACGTTGCATTTCTTTGCTAATAAACTTGAAGGTAAATGAACAGCTTGTTTGACATTTACGATGTTAGACAATAGTAAAATGCTTTCTTCTGGCGTAATTAGGCTTGATTGATTACATTGGAACGTAAAGATAAATACAGTTAGAAAGAAAGCTCTCCTGAAGCAAGTTGTACCTGGCCGTGACCTTTCCGCCCCAGCCCCTGCAGAGATCGCGGTCTCTCTGGCTCTTGCACCTGTACAAATGTACGTACGTGAGCGTGGAGGTGCGCGCACACGCGCTGAGTTTGTGAAGCAGCCCACGAAGCGGGAGAGGAGCGTTCGCCCAGGAACACGGTTCCCATCCCTGTGAAATCAGACTTGTTGTTGGATGCTCTTGTGTCTAAATCTCGCCCGTTCACCGGGATGTAATTTTACTCCCCTGAGGTAAAAAGCCGTCAGTGGCAAAGTGTGATAAATTAGCTGGCTCAAGTAGATGCGCGCGCGTGCGTGTGTTTAATTCTGACCTTGCTGTGCGTGTGCTGAGCTGCTCTCGGTGCCCGAGTCAGGCTTGGTGGAGGCTTAATCCCGTGCCCTTGTACACGTATACTTGATTAGTAGTTGTGGTTATCTCAGCAGAAGACATTCCGCCCTCCTCCTTGTATTGGTCGTGCCCGGGCATTGGGGAGTCAAGTCGAAGGAGAAAGAAAAGAGATTTTGCATTAGTATTCTCTGAAAGCCTTACTGTCTGCAGAACAAATTGATTGCTACAGTGTACCTGTGCTTGGCACCACTGCTGTGAGAGAAAGGTATGGTTGTAATCTGTTTTATTGTATTACATATTGTGACACTCGAGGAATGTTTAACATTCGGCTCTTCTATGGCACATGCTGGAAGGCTGAGTAGCGAAAAATATGTGAATGAATGAGAAGTACGCGAGGCTGTTGTATCTGCAGTGTTGTTTACTACAGTGAACTAAGTAGCCCCTGCTAATGAGACCAATTTGCTGTATATGCCAATGGCAACGTAAGCAGATTGGTAACAGAATTCGCTCTATGGTGCTCGGTGGCTCGCGTCTCTGTCGGTGCTTGCTGCATAACTACACAGAAAAAATTCTGGGTAATATTTCGTGGCTTTATTTGGTTTAGCTTTGAAATAGGAAAATGTGTTTGAGCACTCTTGTGCTTGTGTCTTTAAATGGGAATGTGTTTTTTTTCTAGTTTTTAATCTGCTGCATGGTTTCTACATCGCGGGGGAGGTATAACAATGTGAAAATCTTGAATGTTGTGCTGCTATAATAAACATAACAAGGACAAAGCTGAGGAAAAGTCTTACAGTTTTGAGCCTTTTATCTTTTTTTCTTTCTTCCCTTAATGCATAAATATGCATCCATATTTTAATGAGGGAGCGGGTGTTTTCATTTTCCTTAAGTCAGTCAGAGACTTTAGCCCAGTTTTCTCCTTGTCTCTGGTTTTCTAGATGCCCAGCTAGTGTGCTAGGTGGGAAGTAAAAGCGCTCCACTAATAAGATTCAGGGTGTTTCACAGAGAGCTGTGCTTCATTCTTGGCATCACTGAAGTTGTGTTTGTGATTATTTGGATGTTTGCTTGTGGCCACTCCAAACCATCTGAAGTATCTGCTCTGGTCATGCAGACATTCCCAGCTAATTAAGTTTTAGGACAGGTGGCAGACTTGTCCTGCGCATTTAAGTCTGGATGCAAACTCGAGGAGAAAAAGAAAATACATCTTTTCTGGGGTGTTATCACTGTGCACAAGCTAGAGGGACACTTGCAAAATCCTCTCCCTGCTCATTGTCCTGGCAGGTGACAAATCAACGAGTTGCTTTAAGGAAACTGGGGACTTAGGAAATGCTGTATGCCTAAGAGCAGCCGTGCACTGTAATAGTTACTTCCGTCATGTGGCCTTGCAGACTTCAGATTAACACTTTATAGATGTGCAGTATATTTATATGAGCGTACCCTTGAGCCTGCATTTTGCACCTTGCAAAGAGTGTGAATGCAGCCTTATGCATGTGGGTTGTTTATCATGCAGATCCTTTGACAGCTAAGAACATTTTTAAGAAGCCCAGATCCTGGGACTCTGCGATGTGATTGTTTGTACTCAAATAATGACTAGTTTAATGAACTAATTAGTCAAAAGTATTTATTCAAGGCAAATATTTTGTGAGTTACTCTTCCCCCTGCATTTTTTTTGAAAAACTGTTAGCACACGCTATAATGATGGCAAAAGGCAGTAAAAAGAGTTTCACAGATTTTTTTCACAGATTACAAGATAAAAAGAGAGCTGACCATATTTAACAAGATATTGGAAGTCGATTGCAATGATACTGCAGAAATGGTTAATTCTTATCTTAAATCCGATATTGACTCTTGGTAGATTTTAACCAGTTACTGGAAGGTTGATAAGTTGTGAGTATGTTAGATAAATATAGGGTAATACTGCATTTCAATGCAATTAACTCTTATTCATAAATAATTCAACCTATGACTTTGAATGATTAGAGGAAAAGAAAATGACATGTGATTAAATCCAAGTCCTTGAAAACATTCTAGCAGTGAAGATTGCTGTGACTGCTCTGAGACTCCCTCGTACACCGTTTTTGATCCGAGGAATCTATCCCATCCTCTGTTGTTACACCGATGATTGACAAAAAAAACCAATACGAATCCTGGAACTAAATCAAGACATAAGAGAAAAAAAAATAATTGTCTGCTCTGAATAGCTCTTCCTAGTGCTATGGCATGTGTTGGCTTGGGGATTATACGATTTTTTTTTTCTTTTTTTTTTTTTTCTTTTTTAGGGGGTGTAGAAGGATGAGAATTTTGAGAATTTTGGACTACATCTTGGTCAGGAATGGACTTTTGCTCAAACAAGTATTTTACTTTTCTTTCAAAAATCACAACAAATCATTTTTTCCAAATATTCTTACTTTACACTTTAGACATGCTGCTGACTCCTCCATTGGTAGACTGTGTGTAACCCAGCCTTTGCTTTGGATATAGCTAGTCAAATTTTGAGTGCGAGTTGACACCTGGAGCAGATCATCAAGCACATTTTAGAAGTTCTGCCTTTCCCCAAGGCAGCTGAGGTGAAATGGCGGTTCTCCATGTCCACCCTCTTTCCTTCTGGTACCCACCTTCACTGAGGAAGGAGAGGATGCTGGGGGGTCGCGTAGCTTTTTCTAAGCAGTTGTTGTGAGCAGCTGTGGACGAGCGTGTCGTGTTGACTGTAGCAGTGTGTAGCTCCCACATTTCTGTTAATGCTGACGGCATTTGTGTAATTAAGCGCCCTGTGCCCTGAGCAGAGAGAGCTGTTAAACCCCTCAAGGAAACGCTTCTCTCCCTTGTGTTGGTTGTACCTTTCCCTGGAAATTGCCGGCGTTGCTCCTGCGCTGCCAGGGTAATGGGGATGCTTTTTGCAGGGGCTGCTAAAACAAAGCTCTTGTTTCCTTTATTGAGCACTGGATAAAGCATCTGTGGCTGTCAGAAGTGCATTGAATGATTGAGATGTTAATAACAGTTGATGACGATCCAACTTGAGGGGACAAGCGCGGTAAGAGAAGAAAGTGGGAAGCTGCACTGACTTTTTTTTTTCTTTTTTTTCTTGTGTGTTTTTAAGGCGTTCTTACTGTATTAGGACGGGAAGAACAGACACCTGTTTGTGGTACTAGCATGAGTGTCCTGCTGCTGGAAAACTATTGGGAATCTAGACTAGGCAACATAGTATTTTTTTTCTTTGTTTAATGTATTCTCTTGATGCCATCTGAAAACCTTGGGACCTCCCAAACATGTTTTTTTCTTTGCTTGGATCTTTATCTTCTATAACATGGACCGTAAGTGACACTGATTGTTAATAATTAAAAGGTTTGGGATATATATCTTTTTCCCAAAGTTTCATGTTTTGCAAAGCCAATGACAGTCCCTTGATACATTTTTTTTTTCCTCATATTAGCAAAAAATAAGCATGTTCTGCTATTGAGTAAGCATTGCAACTAACATTTTTGGTGAAATTGATCCATTTGGAGACTTTGACTACAAGTATGGCTCTGAAGGTCAGATGAGAAGGCCCATTGAAGCCAGTCCTACCACCTCTGGAGCTGGAATTAAAGCTTGTGATGATTCATCAGGAAAAAATGTTAATGCTGATCAGTGAGGAATAAGTAGTTTTCCTATGCTTTTGGTTTTGTTTTGCTTGAAAGCAAACTTGTATTTGAAAGCCCAGTTCTAGTTACTGGTGCGACTTGCACAGAGTTTTGGTCAAGCTTGGTACAACTCAGGGTTCCAGGGTTCAGAAAAGCTGTGCAACTCAGCGCCCTTGTAGAGGGGTGATCTGTTGGCATTTACTTGTCCCTTGAGGTTCAATCCCAATTCCCTCATAGTCCATCTTCTATCCTGAACTACTGGAGTCTTGCTTATGCACTTGGATACAAATACATGATGCACATCCTGCTTCTAGGCCACCCGAGCAGTCTGAGTTGTTGTTGAACATGTTGGAGGTTGTGTGTCATTTTACTGATGATGAGTAAGTCATGGGAGTAAAAATGGATGTTTGCAGGAGGGATCTAGAAGTGCCTAAATGTGCATGTGCACATTAATTCATACTTCAGTGTGAAATGTGCTTGCTTTCGAACAGAAAGAGCTTTGCTACACTGGGTCAGGAGTGAGGTTGCACGTGGGCAGTGGATGAGGAGCAGTGGATGAGGGCTGCTCCAGTGTTTGGCTGCAACATTCTGCCGCTGCTGTGCTGTGTCCTTCCAGCTCCCGTAAATTAAATGGCTTTGGCCAGCTCATTAGGGCTGTTTCAGCATGGCAGATCTCTGAGAAATAGCAGAGGTTGGTGGAATGATATCTTTGACCCTAGTGCCATCATTCATCTTTCAAGTTGAGTACTAACAGTTGTTTTCTTAGAGAGTGCTATTGCAGCAGGTATATTCTTGATTCTCATCTCAATGGAGTATCTTGATTGATACAGATCTCCCCATGTAGCAGTTGCAGCACTAGCTATTTTTGTTATTTTGGAAGATGAAGGCGTTTACTGTGGTGTGCAAGTTAGGTTTCTTTTAGTGATTCTTTTCGTGCCCTCCAATTTATTGTATCAACTGTATCAAATGTTGTTTTGTTTCTCTTCCTATTGGAAAAGCAGAATAGCTTTTCACTGAAGTGCCAAACTGAGCCTTACACTGCTGTGAGGACAACTTCACTGATATCTATTTGCTGATGTTTTGTTCAGAGACAGAGCAACGTTCTTGCTGTTTCAGTGCTGCCCAGCAGCGTCCAATATGGTTTAGACCTGTACAGCAGATATGAGAGGTCCTGGTGAACAAGTTTGGAGTGAAATTACTGTGATCAGTGTGCAATGCGCAGCAGCTATCTAATATCAGATATTTAGTTGTTAAATCCAAATAGATCTTCAGTAACAGAAGTAAATCTTGTCATTAGCAGTTTTTTTGCTATAGCTGATCTGACTTTATGTATAAGTAATAAACAACTGAGTTCTGAAGACTAAAATGGCTTGGGATTTTCTTTTCCTTTTACAGATTTGTATAGCGAATGAACTAGTCTATGCAAATCTCTTTTACAATCAGAGTTGTTTCTTTGTGTCTGCAGTCTGGTGGGGAAGGGCATCAAGCTTTATGAGGAGAGGAGGTGTTTATGGATGTGTGTTGCTCAGGATGTTCGGTCAACTTCAGAGGTTTTGTGTTGTTTTTTTAATCCATGCATGACTGTGATTTTTTTGAAACAGAAAATAATTTGTGTACTTTGGATATATCAGTGCATCTCTTATGCAAGTTGCAAATGTGGATTCTTGCAATGATTACATATCACTGAATGGTCAAGGGAGGAAAGATACTCTTCATATCAGCAGCTCGGTGCTTCCAAGAATGTTTCTTCTGCTTTCCGAGATTTACAAGGATACTATGTCATAGACCTCTGTAGCCTTCAGCTAGTCATTAAGGAGCACAATCCAGTTTGAAATTTAGAGCGAATGGATCATCTTTACTGTGCAAAAATTTAACGGGGGATCTAATTTGCTAGTCAAGCAAGGAGAAGTCTTTAAAAAAGAGAGGTTTTACTAGCAGCACCTAGAGTTGAGAAGAATTTACTGACATGCCTTCATCAACTGGTTTAATCTTTTGGATGCGCATGAGGAAAGCGGTCCTGCCACCTTTCTCTTGATTAGTATCTCATGAGGAACATGGATTGTGCTTGCTCTTGGAAAGTATCCATTTGCTTTAAAATAAGGTCTTTAAAGGGGAATGAAGTAATTGAAAAAAAAGATTAGATGCATTTTCAATAATGCGTTACACTCGGATGTATTAGCAAACATGAGGCTGCTTGTTAATTTGTGCTCATGTTTTCTGTAGAAGTGAATTTGCAAGAACTATTTTGTCTCCTGAAATTTTCAGTTTTCGTTTCGGAACCTTTTTGAGAAAATGTATTGCTTTTGGTCTCAAGGGTAATGGGTACAGAATGACTTAGTGATTTTTTGTTGTTGTTCTTGTATTTTTATTCCTCCTCTTTTCTGAACGGTGAACTATAGAGTTAAAGATGTTCTAACTCATCCAGTCCTTGTTCCACTGGCCAAGATCAAAGTAAAACTAAGGCAAACTCGAAGATTTTTCTTGCCCATCTAGGGCATAGAAACATGGTGTTTATTGCAGTGCAGTGCAAATACCTTTTGCCATGGTCAAGTAATGTATCTGATTTTTTTAGGAACTATGCTGTATTTTGCCAGTGGCTTTGTTTTAATGAATTGGGATGTTTGTATTCTTTTAGAGAGTAGCCCTTTTTTAACCTTTTCTCCATATCATTAATCTGCATGTTATGTTTTTTATTGTGCATTACTCTATTACAATCTCCCCCAGTCTTGTATAATAAAAGTATCAGGTGGAAGCCATATTATAAATTAGCAGCATGTGTTGCTGTTCTGTTACATTATTTATTTTTATTTTTTAAGAGGAGTTAAAACATACTCATGGTGCAGGCTAGTGTTACTCTAGGGCTTCATGTAACCGTTGTCCAACCCTGTTCATGTTACATATATAGTCATCATCTCACAGGTACAGATGTATTCGGAACTTTATTTATGGAGTGTGACAAGGGAAGGGGAAAATAGTAGGGTGGGAACCTGTGGGGAAAGGCGAGCAACATACATCACTTGTATTTCACTACGTGGTTTGTGGCGTTGGTATTTGGTGGTCTCGGATTAGTTTTGGATGTGATGATTTACTGTTGGAGAAGAGCATGAAATAGCACCAAGAGTGCCACCGATCTTGGTGTAGGGAGCATTGCAGAAGCGTAACGAAATTTCTTGTGAGAGATGAGGGTTACAGGGACAGCTGTGTTTTGTGTAGCCCCGGAAGGTCATTGGATATTGATGATGATGGAGAAGCGTTTACTGTGGAAGTAGGGAGTTGACAGAAGCCTAAATGAGAGTAACTACTCAGTATAATGCTGGGAGAAGAAAAACAAGGTTTCGGAAAAGCAGAAAGCCATGTCAAGTTTATTCTTTAAGCCATGGTGGTTAGGTAGATGGCAGGAATGTCAGAATGAAAATAATCTCCAGATGACAAGTTTTTGTGACAACCTTGATAGTATGAACAAGCCAAAGGGACCATCCCTTTCTTCCTGAGACATTATCAGCTTCCTCAGTCTAATACAGAGTAGTCCTGCTCTGATATTGTCACAAGCTGACCGCAAGTATATCTGTAGAGAAAAAAAAAAATCTATTTTGGTCCAGTCTGTTGACACCTTCCTAAGAAATAAGACTGCTTTCCTTTCATGAGCTAATACTGACTTAACAGAATGTCTTTCCTGTTACAGTGGAAATAAAATTGTTTTCCATCATCGATTTCAACATGCTTATTATAATGTGTTTATTTTTGGCAGAGTGGAGTGAAAAGCAGATTCGCAAAGTTCCAGCACTGACACTTTCAAGGTAGGAGTTTCTGCCCTTGAACTTGGAAGGAAATTTGTCGCCATGTCCTTTTTGTCCTTTTTTTACCACAGGAGTTGAGTGGTAGCTTAATCTAATTCACACTAGCTTTGGTCCTTGTCCCTTTTAAAAATTCTGAGTCAGATGATGGTTTAACTCGTGCCCATGTAGTCTTTGATTCCTTTCTCCTGACACAGCTAGCTGGGGTACCAAGTTAGCAATCTGCTAAAAGTAGCCTAGTCAGCTAGAGGAGATACGATCACCCGCCCTCAAGAACTTCTGGTCTCTGCTTGACAAATGTATGCTTAATTATTTCAGGTAGGGGTTTTTTTGAGAAGACTGAAGCTTTCCTCTTCTTTCTTTTTTTCTTTTTTCCTTGTGGTCTTTTCTTACGTTGTTTGGCTTGTATGTTTGCCATCTATTGTGCTTCATTTCTGCCTTAATGTGGTACTTGTGAGTCTTCTGATAGTGATGTAAGTTTCTGTAGGTTTCTATGAGCCTGAACTCCCGGTGAAAGAAATCACAGCAGTGTCATCTTCAGTGGAGTTCTTTGATATCATTCAGTCACTGAATTTAGCAACAGAGGTTGGACAGAAACCTCCTTTAGCTTCAAGACAGGATTCTTGTAAAGAATCTAAGAAGTGAAGAAACAAGAAAATAACAGTTTAGCAAGAAATCATGCAGCCTAGGATCCTTGTGCTCAGATCATTGCCATTGCCTGATACACGCTGATCATATTCAGAGGTATTCAGAGGACACTGGAGTTGCTTATCAGTGGTTTATCGAGCTGGGAAAAGCCTCTTTTGGATACACCATGGGAAGAAGTCTGTATGTAACGCTGAAGATGTGGATTGTGACTTCGATGAATGACCGATGAAGCTGGAAGTAATGTCTAGCCTGATGAGATGATTTGGCAGAGTTGTGGTTATGCTGTAATAGCTATTAGATTATGACTTTATAGTTTAGGCTGGTTGGGTGTAACCTTCTTTATCGGATTCTTGAGATAAAACTCTTTCATTTTATGGCAACTTTCTTCTCACTGTATTCTGTCAGTAGATATTAAACAAACAGACCACAACAATAGTTACAGTCTTGAAATACGCGCTTTGTTTTTTCTAAAGATGCTTTCATAAGATTTATAAAATGGTTCATCTAGCCCCAATCCTTTTGTTTTAACTGCTATCTGATTTTCTTAGATGGTGAATCATTATCAGAATTCCAGCTTGTGTAAAGCCGCATCACTTGCCATGGTTGGTGTGTGTTGCACAACTTGAGAAACAGGCAAGATAGAATAGTCAGTCTTTAAGCATTGTTTGAAAAAGGAAATCTTGCACTGTCAAATTTTAGAACATTCAAATTTTAGAAGTTAACAAGTCTGTATTAATCTTCAGAGCTCCAACTTGACCAGTCCTGGCTCTTTGGCTGGTGTTCTCTTACTCCTTTTCAGTAGATGTCCATTTACCATGTACCTGATTCTGCCATGCTAATACATGTTGCATGAAGTTTCATGTTTCCCTCATGCACCACTTTGTACGTGTTCTCTATATAAGACTACATTAGAAATTGTGTTTTAGATATTGCTTAAGGTATCACACTCAGAAAGAGATTTAAACCTTCACGGCTCTTTGATAGCAACTTGCAATGTCACTGTGGATTGAAAAACGTGGATTTGAACTAGCAGGACTCACCTGTTCTTGTAGGGGGTGTGAAGGGTGTAAATTTTTGAACTTAACAAAATCAAACACCCCAACTACTGATAATCTGTTTTACTGAAGGTTGGTTGTGATGATTAAAGAAAAAAAATTGTTACAGTATAAGCATGAGAGAAGACCTATTGTGATACTAGTATAACAATTAATTATTCACTACAATATAGCTCAGTTGAAAAAAAAATCATACATTATTCAGTCAAGTTATTGGACTCAAAATTGTTTTAGAGTTTAAAGGGCTGGGTAACTATACTGCTTATAAGCTAATGCATTTCTTTGAATGTTCTTAGCTGTGAAATGTTGTGTATGTTTAATTCTCAGCATCTCAGAGTAAGCTGCTGATTTGTTAGCAGCTGTTGAATGAATCTCTGGTGTTTTTTGTATCTTAAATCATAAATCATAATCATTGCCTGATCTTTTTTTATTGTTTCTAACATTTTCAAAGTGAGAAACTTTTGCCTACACTGTAAAAGGCCGAGATAGAAATTCCACCACAAATATCTCTACTTTTTCTTATATTTTGCCTAAAGAGATTAGAAAAGCAGGAGCCAAAGAAATGCAGAATTATATTGCCCTGAGACCTAAACCTTACTCAATTTGATCTTAAACCAGTGACTGCTTTAAGATACCATGAATCAGTATCACAGCTAGCAACACCTATATGGTTGCAGTGAGAAGTTTGCATTGAAGGCTTCAGAGGGAAAGATTTGTATCAGGCTCTAGTAGCTCAGGTAATGCTATAGCTTAAGAGGGTGACAGCTTAGTCCATTTGAACGATGTTTTCAAGGAGGAGCTATCTTTTTTTTTTCTTCTTCTTCTTAAACCTGTATTAATTTTTTTTGTCCTTTTTCTTTAAGGCGTCTTTGTTAGTAACTGAGCCAGCCCACTCAAACAGCTAGTGTGTTGCAAGCCTAATACCTATGCAAAATTTAAAAGGAAAGAAATCTAAGCACACGTTGAAATGCGGACAAAAGAAGACTCAAATGGGTGTGTGATAGCATGAAGGTTTTGTTGGCAATGTATGAGATGCCCACATACGAGTGAATTATGCAGGTCACCCCAAATGAGTTGCAATAAAAGCTTTGTACTAATATGAACACACCTATTTATAGAGGCAGCCTTTTGACTAAATATAAACTGCTCCCAGTCATGTCTAGACCGACATCAGAGCTATGCTAAAGTTCAAAGTGGGGTTCAGAAGAAAGAGTATAAGCTATACTGATCTTCAAGCTGCTAAATATTTTACTTAGCATCCAGACTTTGTGAAGGGGTTACATGTATGAATGTCATGGGACACAGAGACATCTTTTGCTGGAGACATCTTTTCTTTCTCCTTTTTAAGTGTCAGAAGTATGTCTGGTGGATGTGACCTAAAGCTAAATATTCTTCAGCATGTGTTTAAAGCTCTGAGAATGTATCAGTGGGTGGATGGATGCATAGATCAGTAAATGACTTTCATTGCTAACTATTTTCAGCAGTTGAGTTTTAATGAGTCTTTCAACTGTTGCTGCTGCGTTTAATCTGCTCGCTTACTCAGTGTTCAGCATTAAAGAAGCTTTCTAGGACGTTAATGTTGTCATGATTGCAGAAGAGGTTAGTTTGATTGTGTTCTGCACAGACCTTGTGTTCAGAGTTCCTTTTTAATTGAGAAATATATGCTGTGCATACAGATAATTAGGATAGATGAGTGTGTGTTGTGTTTGGATATGTACTTCCAAATATACAATTGCTATATTAAGATAAATAACTCAGAGTGGATGGAGTTATAAACAAAAGTCCTGATTCTGCAGCAGTGGTCTTGCTCTGGCACGTCCTATACTTGTCAGGGGGTTCTCCTTTTGGATTTGTGATTTAATATGTATCGACAGACAGTGGAATAGAATGAAAAGGACCGGAAAAAGTGGTTTCCCCTTCACACACATACCTTTTTTTTTTTTTTCCTCTCTTTTCTTTAACATGACAGTTGTTTAGTTTACTTGATAGATTGCCTAATATCTCTGTTAAATAAGCATAGACCAGCCACTCTTACAGATGGGGAATACTAAAAAAGTGTAGCATACCAATGTGAAGAAAATACAGTGATATTTCTGGTAAGTGTACTAAAAAAACAGGAGCTCTGATCAAATGCCAGCGCTTACATCAGTCCTCTTCGTAATCTTTCTTGCTGATCTGTGACTTTGACCTTGTGTTTGTATGTCAATTCTATTTTAGGGATGCACAAACGAAGTTCAGTTTAATAGGATTTGTACTACAGTTTCATAGGATGCCTCAGTATAGAATAAAAATTAAAATATTTGAATAATCCTTCTGTTTTTGCGAGTCTTTTTTTCTGAGATTGCAGATTGCCCACAGTGGCAGTTCTTTGTTTTTGTTAGTTGTGTTTAAAAGGAACCTCTTTAGAAAAGTCATCTTTATCTTATGATGACCTCCTAAGTTCTGTATAGACATTTAGCGGAGAGGTGGAGTCTTCTCTTAGTGAGAGAATCTCACAGGTAGCAACGCTCCTGCTTCTTTAATTTGACCATTTGGCAAGTGCAATTTGGCAGTGAAAGGAATAGGCCCTGCTCTGTCCTCCTCCACCACCACAACCACTCCAAGCATGTGTTTCCCTATGGAGGACTGCTCTGCTTTCTGATCTAGGTGAAAACAGCCTGTCAACATCTTTATTTTTATTTTTGCCATGATCATGTCCTTAGTCCTACTTGCTGCTTAGGTGCTTTCTGTACGAGTACTAGTGTCAATGCAAGGAAGGCTGCAGGCGCAAGCAGCCGAACACTGGCAGAGGGAGTCAAGGCTGCACGTTTTGACAGCATCTTTACACATAAAGGACATGAAAATTCCTGTGGAACAAGATTCTTGAATGTGCTTAAATGTGTGGCTTCTGAGCTATTTTGTTGTTTTGTTTGTTAACAGAGGTCTCATCATCAACTGATACTGTTTCCAGATAGGAATGGGGCTCCATGGGCTTTAAACCCCTTAGACCGTTTCACTGATACCACTTCTGCTTACCAGAGTTCCTGAGTATGAGCTTAATTTTGGGCATACGGTAGCATGAACACATGCTTTAAATGTGTTTTGTATGACTAAATGCTCATAAAGACTTAGTGAAATTGTTGGTTGGGCGGGCAATGTGGAAAATGGCTCCAAATTAGTTAATGCTTCTGTGGTGGCAATATGGAATGAGTGTTTATTTTTAATAAATCTTTCAATTTGGGATAATATTCTTCTATGTAGAAAATTACATACTTTCTTCAGAGATCAATAGCACATCTGTGTTGTTTTGTTTTATATAGTTTCTAAATGGATATGAGTACCTGTTTCAACTTACTTGACACTAATGGAAAAAGCAGTAATGATAAATAGCCTTTTCTTGCTATTTTGCAATTATTTTCTTCACGCAGCATTCATAAAAGACAGATATAAAACATATTAGTAAGAGCTGTTTTCCACAACTTTGTGACAGCATATCATTTCTGCTTAAAATGCTTGTCATCTTTATCAACATAAAAATTTGAGAAATTACTTCAAAGTGTGTGTCCTTGTCTTGAGTGTTTAGGGTAGCTAAGTACTTCTTTCTCTCAGACATCCACTGTTCCTACCATCATGACTTTGTGGCAGTAAATATAGAATAAGTCTTTTTGTTTTTTAGTTAAGTCAGTATTTTAGTCATTCTGATTTGATTCTTGGCTCAAGTTGAACTGCTTCCTGATTCCTAGTGTTTGAGAGTATTATAAACTTAACTAATTACTTCTTTGTTATATATGCCTATATAACTTAAGCTTTTAATTTTTTACTTGGGGACTGATGAAGGCTTTTAGATTAATTCTGGCACAATGCTAAGTTGTTGAACTTTCTTTTACTGCATGTTGTTAGCTTTTTCTCCCATGCTTTGCTAATGGCGCACTTTTAATTTCATTTGATACTAATTTAATTTCTGTTTTGGATAAAAAATCAGTTTGTCATTGTTAATGAACTAGTAGAGTCTTCTTGCTAATGCAGCTTTTTCTTTCTTACTCAAGTGGAATTATATGAGTCTTTTTTGTCCTTAGGCTTTTGAAACATGATCTGAAATAGGCTTATGTCCCCCCAAAATGGAGATTTATATTGTTCTCCCTCTCACTAAACACAAATCAATTGTCTGGATCATTTCCCCTCCCTCCCCCACGTATCACTGTGCATTTCGTAAGACTGCGTCATTCTATATGTGGCTATGGAATTAACCTGATTTTGCCTTCTGTTAGTTGAAACCTGTTCTATTGAAAGTAAGTGACTCAAATTCAAAACTAATCATGAGACAGTAGGCCCTAAGTAGAGCACAACTCCAGTCAATAAAAAGCTGTTATTTTTTTTTAGGTAGTGCTGTGTTATAGCTTTACTTTTGTGCAACCCAGTCCTGGTTAAAATAACATAAAATGACTTCTCATGTGGCAGGTCACTGAACCTGTAAAGTTAATGCAGCCACACCCACGGTGCTACTGAGTAATATGCAATTTTATTGATGTGCAGTGGAGATTTGGCCATATCTTTACATCTGCCCAACAAGTAGAAGGTCAGAGTTGTGTGGAAATGCATTATCTGCATGTATTGATCATAACTCAGAAGCATGACTGTTGTGAGGAGGACATCGATTTCTTCACTGTATTTTAATCAGGTTCCATTCCTGAGGAGTTGACATACAGTTAAATGCTTAGTCAGTGATTTTTTTTCTTCCTTCAGGTTTTGGAGGGAATGGAAATCTGTTTGTAAACTTTTTGACTATTTTAATGTAAGTGGTTTGCAAATGTTGGAAGGATGCATCCACTCTCCACTCTTTTGTACTTACTAGTGTAATATTTTATTAGAATTTGTTTGATTTCCTCTGCCCCAATGTGAAAAAAAGATCTTGGCATGTATTTTGGAGCTTATTTGCCTTTGGCTGCTTGAATAAGAAGTCCCGATTAGCAAATGTCTTCATGCTTCTTGTATTTCTGCTCTTTGACAACCACGTTACTAAAGTTCCTGCCCTTGCTGGGGGGTGTTGGGGCAGGGGTCGCTGCTCTGTCTTACCTGCTCCCTCCTTCACCCTGTTTTCCGCAGCAAAGGATCAGTGAGTTGTCACTTGTAGGGGAGGCTTTAGGGGTCAAATCTTCATTTCCTTCACAGGTGGCATTTGTAGCTTGAAAATTTGTTTCATTTTGTGCTAGAACTGGCGGAGTTGGCAGAGAAAGTCCCCCTCTTTCTAAGCTGGTGAACGCATGTTAGCAGAACCTGATCAACGAGCAAACTCAAAGATGCCCCTTGCAGTACGGTTGCAGTACCGAACAGAGCCGCCATCCAGGAGTGTTTGTGAACAAATACATGTGCGTGGGTCTGCACAAAGGAATGGATGGAAATTTATGTGAACTGCTTGTTTGCAGAGCTGTGTGGAAACACACGCCAGGTGGGGTTTTCCACAGGCGACCTCGGGGGCTTCCCAGCTGCACGGCCGGGCCTGCTCCGGCGCCTCAGCAGCCCGGGCTCTCTTGCCTGTGCTGCAGGCCGCGGTAGGGGCCAACCTCTGCACAGAGGGGCCCCGCGCTCGGATTGCCGTCACTTGCTGTCCTGGGAGAGAGCTGGAGCAGGGTTACACGAACGCACCTTCTCAAAAAGCTCTGCCCTGGCCATTGCCTGTCGTTTAGCCGGTGCTGTTCAGACGTTAGATCTTTGATGTGAGGCCTCCAAACTGCCTCCGAGGGTGAGGAGTTGGGCCTTCTGCTCTCTCCTCGTGTGCATACAGCGTGCCCCCTCTGCTTGGCCACCTCCCTGAAAGGGTATCTGCTTAAACACAGAAATCTTTCTGACATTTCCTCACCTCATTGGAACAGACAGCAGGAATATTATATTCCCCTTTGATAAATTACACATCGTCCCAGAGCTGGTATGGCCTGGCCTGGGTGAGTCACGGATTCCATGGCTGGGAGAATCCCTTGTGAAGGCAGGGGCTGGAGAGCACCGAGATTAGATGTCTGGCTCCCCCTTTGCATGCCGGACAGAGAGCACGCATTCGCAGCCTCCCCTTCCCAATGCGGCTGTGGGGCCGTAATTAGCACCTGCATTAATTAGCATTTACATTTAATGCAACAGTCCTTAAAACAAAGGCCTACATAAATCTTTTAAATCTACATAATTTTTTTTTCTTTGCTCAGTTGTACAGTCCTATAATCTGTCATATCTTAATAGAAAAAAAAAAAAAACATTTCTTGTCTGCTGTGCCGTTGGTTCTGTGTTCATGTCACTTTTATGTGGCCAGGAGCGTTCTATTACTTGGGCTTTGTGTGCTTTATCCAAATGGTTGATTTGGCATCTCTTCTTGAGCTGATCTCAACCATTAACAGAATTTTCTGCAGTATTTTTCAAGACTCTACTGTCTGTATTGCTAAAACCATCAGAAGGCTTGGTTTGGTTTGGTTTTGGCCTCTTCTACCTTTTGCCCCCAAACACTGAGTGAGGAAACCTGTCCCGGCCTCAGGGAAAAGGCCTTTCCTTTCTGCTTACCTGTGCAGCAGGAGTTCACCAAAGCCACTGAGCTACTGCCCTTGCTAGCCCTGCCCTTACCCGGAGGGGAGATTTAGAGTGAGTAAGGATCGTGTGTGTGTCCCTGTGTGTCCGTGCGTCCGTGTCCCCCAGCAGGGAGGAATCGCCCCCCGTGCCATGCCGTGCCGGCATGGGGGCTCCCGCTGCTCACAGGGTGGAGGCCACGGGAGCGCCTTCAGAAATCCTGGCAGCGGCGGCAGCAGGAGGGAGCTCTGCTTTGCTGCAACGCGAGTCCCGGGGGTGCCTCTCCCGACTGCCTTCTAAAAGCAACAGGCTCTTCTTGCCGCGTTTGAAATGTCCTTTCGAGCTGGACACTGAGCCTAACGAATGAGCAAATTAGTTATCAGCGT
Organism: Tinamus guttatus; assembly: GCF_059628265.1. Classification (NCBI taxonomy): domain Eukaryota; kingdom Metazoa; phylum Chordata; class Aves; order Tinamiformes; family Tinamidae; genus Tinamus; species Tinamus guttatus. The sequence continues at coordinate 2,551,413 of NW_028290136.1, read as the reverse complement.
CTTAGGAAGAAGCTTAGCTTTGCTTTCTCAAAGTGACATCCTGTCATTGTAGGAAAAAAGGAACTCAAAGTTTATTAACTCTTTTTAAAGAACACCTGCTGAGTCCCAAGTTCTTTAGATGTGTAACTGTAGGAGAATTCACTTATTGCTGAGTTTTGCTCCACAGTCTGATCACTTGTTCTCTTTTTTCTTTATTGTTCTTGAATTTCATTTGCGAAGGGAAGCTTCAAAATGTCTTGACAGCCTGAAGCAAAACTGTGAAGAGGTCTCAGCTGCTCAATTCATCTCAGTAGATTTCCGACACAGAGCATGGATTCAGCAAAGCACTTAAATGCTTGATCCTCCTAAAGCATGTGCTTAAGTGCTGCTGAAGTACCTGCACATTGCTGCAGCTCCATGGCTGTGCTTTAGTGGGCTGTTGAATCAGGCCTGTTTTAAGAACCTGAGTGAAAAGAGTTGACTAACACGCTTATCCCCCGCCTCCCCATTCTGCATGCGTCCTGCCTGCCTGCCAGAATCAAAGAAGCACAAATTGAGTTTAATAGCCAAATAAATCATTCTGGGACAGCTACTCTCATTTTCTATACTCATGTTTAGTTCACTGAAAGATTGCGCAGCAATTTCCAAGGCATCCAGGAATTCTTTTGTAGAGCTTAATTTCATTGTGCTCTGCAGTCTTTCACTGTAGACAGCTCTAAGGACAGGGAATCATTGAAAAATCTGTTTTAGGTTCTACCTCAGCTGAAGCAGTTGAGCAACTTGCAGTCTTTAATATGTTTATCCTCAATTATCTCTCAGAAGTTTGCAGCTATTATTACTCCACTTGGGAATGTGGGGTATACAGAAAAGCAAAAACAGAAGTCAGCCTGTCTGCAGCACTGTGGGTAATTGGACTCCTGGATCCCACACTGGCGCTCTAATCACTGTACTGTATTTCTCAACTCTATAATAATTAAAATGACTGACTAAACTACTGGTTGATGTGGTGGGATCTAGCCACTTCATTTGGGAATACAAGAGTGGGAAGCTGGTGAGCCAGCGAGAGACCTTCTGGGAGTCTTACAGTAGGTTTTAACTAGACATAATAAACTGGACACAGTTTATTAAAAAATTTTAAAAAATAATTTTGTGCACTTGTTTGGTTTTTAGCACTACAAATTCATATTTTGATTCATCTCTATTTAAAAAAAATCATAAAGAAGTAAAATAGTTTAATCATGTCAGAAAAGAACTTTGGAATCCAATTAATAAAGATGCCCATGTATGTCTATGGGTGCCCATCTAACTGTATATTACTCATTCTAACAATATCTGTAATTTGGGTGATGCCTGTTTCAGTAGGTGCTCGTGTGTGGAATCTTCTAGCCATTACTGATTTCTGGGATGCATGCTTTAATTGTTTACACAAGCATTTCTGTATGATCTTGAATAAAGCCTGTGGAAGACATACAACCTCTTCTTACGTAGGTATATTGCAGCATTAATGCTTTGTGGTAACTAGAGGATCTTTTAAGTTTATTATGGCCATTCTAACTAAATGTGATTGCCAGGTATACCTGTAGTTTGCAAGCAATGCAAACTCCAACGAGTCAAAAAATAGAATTAATATTTTGGACTTACACTTTTTTTTGTAGTTCAGGGTACTTGCTAATCCTTTCTTTCTAGGCCCCTTTTAAAAAGATGAGGTCTCATTTCCACCGTACAACCCTTCTACGAGAGTGTCTCCCCATGCTGCAGCACTTGTGTTGCTTCTGACTACGTAAACTTGATAATAGTAGCTATAGTCTGTGTGTGTTCACGCAGGACTAAGAGCTGCTGAGAAAGGAGCATTTATTTATTTGATAGGATACAAAACTCTCTAGAGATGAGGCAACAACCAATCATATATATACAATAGTTAAATCTGATATACTTTCTTGGCCATCTAATTTATCAATTTCTTTTGTTATAGCAGTTAAATATGATCTTTAGCTCTAGGGAATCACAGATGCTAGAGGCTAACAATTAGAGTTTCCTTGCACCAAGGTTGCTTTAGTTTTTTCTAGGCTTTAGGAGTTGAATTGTTGAAGGGCTTCTCCATTCACTTTGTTCTACCTTGGTTCTTTACTTTCTTATTCTCTTTACTAAGTTACTCAATTCTGGTAATTTCTGGAATCTTATGTAATAGCAAAAATAGTTAAGAACACTTTAATGGGTCCTGGGAAGTTCTCTGGTACAATCTATATACTCCAAAAAAAAAGTTGCTAAATGACTATTAACAGCTGAACACTTAATTTCCAAAGCTGTTTATGTTTCCATATGAACACGTCTTAGATCAGCTAGTGACAGAAGAATGTACTGGGTTCAAAATTCACTGGAAGAGCACACTTTGATATTTGATACCTGACTTCCTGTCACAAGAAAGTGTAGTTTTTGAAGCTTTTTGAGACATAATTTCAGTTCTTGACAGATGACTTCATTGCATTTTCTTATTGTACATTAGGTCATGCAAGGTTTCATAACACTGTAATAACTGATGCAGCACTGGATCAAGGCAGCCTTTTTAAAAGGATTAAAATAATATTCCTTATTCCATATACATTTTGTATTTTTTAAATTTAATTCTCTTTAATGAAGTTTCCCTTGGATCAATTCTGCAAAATTACCAATTTCAATTTACCAAGCACCGAATAATTTCACAAGGAAAAAAAAAAGTGGGAAAACACTTCTTAGAATAAGTCCTGAGTGTAAACTAACCTGTCTACAAGTGTCATCTCCTGAGGCAGACTTTCTCAGTACCTGAAGGATTTGCATTAAGTGCATTGTCTTTTTTTTTAATTACCCAGAGCTGTAAAAAAAAAAAAAAAAAAAATCTTACTAAATATTGGCTTAACTCGCAGGGCATTTGCTCAGGGATTTAACTTAAAGGTGACCTGTAAGGCTTTCTTTACCAGCTAATAAACAAACCTGGAAAAATATCTACAATTTTATTCTTTTAAAACACAAGGTATTGAGTGACGCTTTCTCTCTCTCTCTCTTTTTTTTTTTTTTAAGAAGGGTATGCTGTGATTCATTCCCCTTCGAAATATGAAAAATATGACTAGCTAAATATATTTTTCCAATATAAAATGCATTCCCAACTCTTTAAAACAGCATAGCTGTGTTAATGCTGCACTTGTTGGATACTTTGGATGCCTGATGTATTCTTCAGAAACTTCCCCATATACACACATATGTGCAGAATGTGGAAAATGGACTGTCTCCTTGTGGGGAATATAGGAATAGTGTAAGAGTAAGCAGGGATGCAGAAGGACGGCTAAAGCCCATTTGGAATTAAATTTGGCAACAGCTGTCAAGGAGAAGAAGGGCTTCTTCAAATACATCAGTAGCAAAAGGAAGACTAGAGAATGTGGATCTGCTGCTGAGTAGGGTGGATGCCCTAGTGATAAAGGGTACAGAGAGGACAGAGTTGCTGAATGCCTTGTTCGATTCAGTCTTTGTTGCTTGAACCCGCTCTCAGGAATCCCAAACCCTGGAGACGAGAGGAAGTCTAGAGAAAGGAGGGCTTTGCTTTGCTTGAGGAGGATTGGTTAGAGATCATTTAGGCAGACTCAATACCCACGGATTCACAGCCCTGATGGGAAGTACCCATGAGTGCTGTGGGAATTGGTGGATATTATTACTGAGCTACTCTCCATGATCTTTCAAAGATTATGTAGAACAGGAGACATGCCTGAGGACTGGAAGAAAGCCACTGTCCCTCCAGTCTTCAAAAGAGAGCAAGAAGGAGGACCCAGGAAACAACAAGCCAGTCAGCATCACCTCCATCCCAGAAAGATGATGGAACAACTTATCCTGGATGTCATGGCTAAGTGTTTGGAGGACAAGATGATGAGGAGGAGTAGTCAATGTAGATTCACGAAGGGGAAACACACTTCACCAATCTGATAGCCTTCTCTGGTGGAATGACCATCTGGGTAGATGAGGGAAGAGCAGCGAATGTTGTCTACCTTGACTTCAGCAGGGGTTTTGACATTGTCTCCCATAACATCATCATAGGCAAGGTCAGGAAGTGTGGGTTGGATGAGGGGACAGTGGCATGGATTGAGAACCAGTTGAATGGCAGAGCTTAAAGGGTTGTAATCAGTGATGGTTGGAGGCCTGTATCTGGTGTTTTTCTTCAGGGCTCAGTACTGAGTCCAGTAGTGCTCAACTTAATCATCAGTGACCTCGATGAAGGAACAGAGTGCACCCTCAGCAAGCATGCTGATGATACAAAACTGGGAGGGGTGGCTGATACACCAGAGGGCTATGCTGCCTCCAGAGGGGCCTGGACAGGCTGGAGAGATGGGCAGAGAGAAATCTTGAGAAGTTCAACAGAGGCAAGTCCTGGGTCTTGCACCTAGGAAAAAATAACTCCATGAACAAGGGCAGGCTGGGGTTTGACCTGCTGGGAAACAGCTCTGCAGAGAAGGAGTTGGCAGACCTGGTGGACAAGTTGACCGTGAGCCAGCAATGTGTCCATGTGGCCAACGCCAATGGTGTCCTGGGGTGCATCAGAATGATGGCAGCAGTTTGAGGGAGGGGATCCTTCCCCTCTGCTTAGCCTTGGTGAGGCCACACATGGAGTGCCGTGTCCAGTTCTGGGCTCCCCAGTACAAGAGAGTCCAGCATAGGGCCGCAAAGATGACTAGGGGCCTGGAACATCTCTCATGAGGAGATGCTGAGAGAACTGAGCCTGTTTAGCCTAGAGAAGACTGAGAGGGGATCTTCTTGATGTGTACAAATATCTTAAAGGAGGGTGTCAAGAGGATGGGGCCAGACTATTTGAAGTGATGGCCAGCGACAGGACAAGAGGCAACAGTCGCAAACTGAAGCACGGGAAGTTCCACCTGAATTTGAAGAAGATTTTAATTGCGAGGGTGGCCAAGTCCTGGAAAGTGTTGTCTGCAGAGGTTGTAGAGTCTCCTTCTCTGGAGATATTCAGAACCCACCTGGACATGATCCTGTGCAACATGCTCTAGGATGGTTAGACAAGATGATCACCACAGGTCCCATTCAACCTCAGTGCTTCTGTGCTTCATTCTGTGATTTATTCCCCAAGGATTCATTATTTCTGACTTTAATTGTTTAGGGCTGAAACTTTACAAAAATCCAGTAAGAGGCACAATGGACTTTGAAGCAGCAGTAATTTTGATAGATACATTCAATTTGGATGAATCCAAGTTTAATTTATAATCATACCTTTGTATAAACACTGCAATATCTACAAGTAATTACACAAACTCTGTTTCAGGCATACGTGTATCTCTGAGGTGTGAGAGAGAAAAATAAGAGGAGCACTGAGATTCTGTTACTAGCTTGAAACTTTTCATTTGATACTTAGATATATGGGCATATGCACTTTACACTACAATGCATTGCTGGTGTTTCAATTCTGTTTTGAAATAACTCAGCGCTTAAAATTTCTGTGGATGACAAATATCACAGTAAGGGAGCGTTTCTGTGGGCAGTATATATGGTCTACAACATTATGTTTGTTAAGTTGTCCTTTTGATTTACTTATTTAGAACTTTTTTTTTAAGTGCTTGCAGTTTTTGAATTAAAAATTGGCCTCAGGGAAATCAATCATAAATATTAATTCACTTTAAGGAGGCAATGATTCCACCTGCATATGTTTGTTTAAAACTTCTAAATATAAATTTTCATTGTACTTAGAGTCTCTGAAAGAAAATTGCAGAGATATACATGTTGAAAGATCTCTTTGCTCCTATTGAATACTTATGCTAGTTTAGGACTGAATGAGAGAAGGACTTGGCATGCGTGGTATAATGATCTAAATATTGAACTGTGTTGTCTATCTGAACTGTGTTCATGCTGTCATTGACAAGTGTAATACAAATAAGAGATGCATCTGACGTGCCTGTGGTAAAAGTGCCATTGTTGTCCTTTTTAAAAATAGATTTTTTTACAGTCTACAGCCTCATCCAAGGAAGTATTGAATAGACATGCTCTGCAAGAGAACTACTTTGGAAATAACTGTGAATGGTTTTTGTTGCGCTGTTTTACATGTCATACATGGAAAAAATGCAGAAGTCAAAGTCCTCACATAAAGATCTACCAGGAATGCCCTCATAAGCAGTCTTTACTGTCTTTCCATTACATGTCCTTTCTAATGGCTTACGGTATTTGGGAGTTGTAAGAATAACAGTTTTTCCTCCTGTTGTGCCAATGGTCTAGATTTTGCATTACTGGTTAGTCCTGGGCAGTAGGATTTACTTGTTTCTACTTTTAGGCATGTCATCTACCTATCAAACAAAAATAAGGCTATATCTACTGATGCTTGCAACAGGTTCAGTATAAACCTAAACACTGACTTTATGCACATCTTTATTAATTCTCTTTTACAGTGGCAATCTTCATGCCCTGTGTATTTGTGCAATAAGTAGAAAGGTCGATGCAACTGTCAAGTAAAATCCAATATAACTGCTAATTCTGCGGGGGGGGGGAGGAGATGTAAAGCAGGGAACACTTTGAGCAATTTTTGAACTGCTTTGAGATTTTCCATTCATGGTTGCTGTTCCTCGTTTTGCACTGTAGAGTAGAGAGAGGCAATAAACCCTTATGGGACCTATCCTTATGATAGTTTACTTTGGGTTAAGTTTTTTTATAAAATTTTCTGTCTTAATCATTTTCATCAAGTTCTTCTAATTGTTTTCAGTGAGCTATTTGCATCACTCTTTTTAATTTCATCTGGAATATTTTTTCTTATATGTCCTGAATCCAAAGAAAATCAGAAAATTCCTTGTCTAAGAAAATATATTCAAAATACCGTATGCAATTTCTGTAAATCTTACCCTAAATCTTCTTTCATGACCACTTTTTTCTGTTTGTTTTTTATTTAGGGAAATTATGTGCTTGATGGAGATGGAAAAAGATGAAAGAAAGGCTGGTTTCCTGGACAAAGGTGAAGACGAGAAATATTTAGTGGAACTTTATTACCTTGGAACCATGTTCTGAGTACTCCTCCTAGACATCTTTCATAAATGTTCTCTATATCAACAGAGCGATACAGTTGAATTTTTTTTCATCAAACAATATTTGCTGGAAGAAGCCTGCTTTGAATATAACATTTTGCATTGTTTCAGGTTGTGAAAAAAAAGCTATAGACTTCTACATGTTATTTATTAATTCTGCATCTCAGTTGAGCTAAAGCAATCTAGTCTTTGAAGTGATTAGAAACAGAGCCCTCTTGGATACTCTTATTGAACATGACTCATGGAGAAGAGCTTGGCTCTGAGATGCACCAGGATTCTGTTGTTCTAACTTACCTAGAGGGATTACTAATGCATCAAGCAGCAGGAGGCTCAGGTACTGCCGTCGACAAAAAGTCCACTGGGCATAGTGGAGAGGATCAAAACTTTAAGCTTTCTGGAAATATATTTCCCAGCTGTCAAAGTAATGGTCAAGTTCTTAACACAAATACGTATCAGGGATCTGGCATGCTGCATCTCAAAAAAGCAAGACTGTTACAGTCTTCTGAAGACTGGAATGCAGCAAAGAGAAGGCGGTTGTCTGATTCCATTGTGGATTTAAATGGGAAGAAGGAAGCTTTGTTAGCTGGCATGGTTGAAAATGTGCCTAAAGGCAAACAGGATAGCACATTACTTGCCTCTTTGCTTCAGTCATTCAGCTCTAGGCTGCAGAGTGTTGCTCTGTCACAACAGATTAGGCAGAGCCTTAAGGAGCAAGGGTATTCCCTTAGCCATGATTCGTTACAAGTGGAGAAAGATCTAAGGTGTTATGGAGTTGCATCCAGTCACCTGAAGACTCTGCTGAAGAAGAGCAAAGCAAAAGACCAGAAGCTGGACAACAGTCTGCCTGACATAACAAAGAACCTTCCTAAAGAGAGGTTTGTAGAATCTCCTCATGCAGTGCAGAGTGGACCTAAAGTGGTAAATGAGCCACTGTCATGTGCTGCAAGATTACAGGCTGTTGCAAGCATGGTGGAGAAACGATCCAGTCCTGCAGCTTCACCTAAGCCCAGTGTAGCATGCAGCCAGCTAGCTTTGCTGCTCTCAAGCGAAGCTCATTTGCAGCAGTACTCCAGGGAACATGCTTTAAAAGCACAAAATGCAAATCAAATAGCAAGTGAGAGACTCGCAGCTATGGCCAGGTTACAAAAAAGTGCCCAGAAAGATGCTGGCCAATTCAGTGTATCAAAAGGAATGACAAGCCATCTGAATGGTCAAACAAGATCATCAGCCAAAACAGTGTCTAGCAACAGCAATATGCCCCCATTTCAGAGCTCAGCGGGAATGATGCCTTCACCTCCCAAAAGTGTGGGATACAAAAGTACTTCGGAAAGAAGTAACTTGAAAACCTCTCCCAGCAACAGCTTGCTCTTGCATCTCCTGAAAAGCCAGAACACCCCCAAACAAGCAAGAGGGCATGAACACAGTGAGAGAGCCAGCATTTTTGAAGAGAGCAGCACGCCAACGACTGTTGATGAGTATTCAGACAACAATCCGAGTTTTACAGAAGATGACAGCAGCGATGACGAAAGCTCCCATTCTAACTGTCTTCCTATAGACTTATCTTTTAAACAGAGGACAGACAAACCAGATGTGGGTCCATCTGCATCTCTGGATAACCTGACTCAATCCTTGCTTCATAACTGGGATCCAAAAATTCCTTGTCCAGAGAACAAGGAAGACAAAGACACTCCGAAGGCTTCTAAGTTGAATCCCCATCAGAAAGTAACACTGCTTCAGTTATTACTTGGCCATAAGAGCGAGGAAAAGGTAGACAAATGTAACGACCCTCAGGGACCACACAGTGCAGCTGATGTGGCAAAATTCACTGTACAGACCGGTAAAAGGACTCCTGTTACTGACAGTCCCAGTGCAAACCGCATGACTCCATTAAGCACTCCGCCTCTGCTTGCTTCTACTAAAGCAGACTCTCCTATAAATCTCTCCCATCAGTCTTTTCTGGCCATGAAGCGCAGCTCGCCACCATACGCCTGCAGCATCCAGCCAGATAGGCTGGTGAATCCCGCATCCAAACATTTGATAGACCTCTCTAAAAGCAAAGAAATCCAAGGAGCCAAGCTGAGCCGAAATGACAGCCCCCAGAACTCCTCTGCTTTCAGTGCCAGCAAGCTGCTGCAGAATCTCGCCCAGTGCGGAATGCAGACATCCATGGCAGGCGAGGAGCAAAGAGGCAGCAAGCAGCTGCTGGCCGTGAGCACGGAGAAACCTGTGGGCTTGATTGATAGATTGAACAGCCCTCTGCTTCCAAATAAACTGAGCGCGCATGAAGAAAACAACAAAATATTCAGTTGTCAGCCTGCACCCTCTGAACAAGGACTCCCAGGTTCGGAAATAGAAAATCTCCTTGAAAGGCGCACTGTCCTTCAGCTGCTTCTGGGCACTCCAAATAAAGGTAAAAGCGAAAAGAAAGAGAAGGTGCTTTTAAAAGACGGAAGTTCTCAAGAACAGGTGGACAAGGCTCTGAATGAACAAATACTGACAGTGAAAATAAAAACTGAACCTCCTGAAGAACCAAATGCTCCTTACAATTCAAATGCACAACAAATACGAGAGTGCAAGGGTAACAAATTTCAAGGATATGCTCATTCACTGCAGAGAAACACCGTTGCCTCTCCAGCATCTGAGGACTTAAAATCTGAGCCTCTTTCACCTCAAGATTTCTCTTTTTCCAAAAATGGCCTGCTAAGTAAATTGCTGAGACAGAACCAGGATAGTTACCCTGCAGAGGAGCTGGACAGAAGTCACCGAAACAGTGAGCTGGCACATCTTGAATCAAAGAGTCTTTGCACAGTACCGAAGAAGAGGAAACTTCATGCTGAGCCTTCAGAAAGTCCACTAAAAAGGATGAAAAGTAATGTGTCTGATGCTGCCAGCAATCACGTTTCCCCGACAGAGGCGCTCTATGGGCCTTTGCTTAACCAGCAGGAACTGAAATTCAACAGAAGTGATGCTGAATTTAAGTATGCTGCAGGTCATGGTTCAAATAGTGAAAGTGAAAATAGGAGTTGGTCTAGAGATAGTAAAGGCTTTAATGTGTTGAAACAGCTGCTTCTGTCAGAAAACTGTGAGCGAGATCTGTCACAACATAGGAATAACATACTAACTGAGGGCAAGAAAAAAGGAAACAAAAGCAATGCAACTGTTAATAAACCTGAATTCAGCATTTCTTCAGTAAATGCACTGATGGGAAGTCCTGTGCAACAGAGCAGTTGTGTAGATCACAGAACATTTCAGTATCCGGTAGCGGTAAAAAGTCCTGCCAGTTCCCCCTTCCCTGAACATTTGGGGAGTACAGTGTCTAGACCTGAATCCGACCAGTTTGGTGTGTGTCCCATGCCCAGTGAAAAAGGACCCATCAGATGGGTCATCACAGGTATGGACAAGAACGATTACGAAAAAGAATCTCCGAGACTGACCAAAACCAACCCAATATTGTATTACATGTTACAGAAAGGTGGCAACTCTGTCAGTAGCCAAGAAGCACATGACAAAGACATTTGGAATGAGCCTTCATTTGCTGATAGCACAGCCCGTGTTACAATCAAAGAGGAGCTAACATCTGATGCGGAGCTTAAAAGTCCTTTCAACAGCTTACGAAGCCCTTACAACAGCCATATGGGGCACAAGGCCTCTCATCAGCATGGTGTGAATGGAGAAGTGCATGGACTTTTGGAAAAAGTGCTAACAATCAAAAAAGAGCCAGAATAAAATACAGCCTCCCAATGAGTTTACAATCGGTGGTTTTGAATCTTTGTTAAAAAAAAAAAAGAAAGAAAAAGAAAAAAAATAATAAAAATGAGTACGAACTTGAATACTGTATAAATTGAGCATGATTTGAGAAGAGCATGGTCTAATTGAAACGTTTTCATTTGATAAACTTTTTATTTTTCTGGTGATGTTATTTAAAATACATGTAGATAAAAACTGCTTTATAATAGATTGTCACAAGGAAACTAGAAAGGTTGTAATTTGTATGAGACATTTCTGTATGCACCAGATTAAGTTATGGGCACTCTTGAATCAGAGTCTTACTTGGATTTGCAAGTCCTTGGCATAACATAAAGTATAAGCGTACAGCCTGGGTGGTGGTAATGCTGCGTTTCCTCCCTCCCCTGTAAAATAATCCTTTTTTTGGGAAGCCTAAGCATAGAGACAGTGTACTTTTTTTGAATGTTTAATATGTTTTGTGAAATTTTAAGAATAACTTTTAAGAAATGGAGCAGTACGTCCAAGGTATTAGCTCATCATATTAGAAGACCTATGTCAGTGTTAATAATTGAAATGCACTGAAATGTAATTTTTAGTGCTTCCAAATTTTTATTGTTATTTTTAAATCTTGTTTGTGGTCCTTCCAGAATAGTGGTGTAACATCTACTTTTTTTCTTCCTCCTCACTTTGAGAAATGCCATCCTCACAATCCTTAGCTGTAGTTGTAAGTTCTTAGTTATGATTAAAACCTTTTCCTAGATTTTTATATAAACAGTAGATTTTCATATACTCTGCAAGTACCGCATGAGTCTTCTGTTGGTGCATTCCTGTCCCTTCCCAGCTTAAAAGGGGAACGTCAAAATGTCTCTTGGAGCACTGAAAAAGCCTGTCATTGATTTAGTGAGGAAAATGGTGGAAAGTTATGAACCAGATAATGCGAGCTGTTTGCTTAGTACCATCTTGCGTCCTTTGCAGAAGAGTATCAGCTGCACTCAAGTGCTGCATCTGACTTCCGCTCGACTACAGACTAGGATTTTACTGAAAAATGCGTTGGCTTCTCTCTACAACTAGGGGAAACAATCCATTTCCTAGGGGAAACAAGCCAATATTCATTACCTACCCAACAGCTGATACACTGCTTAATGCACTACCCTCTAATCGCAGGAAATTTGCTTATAGAATATTTTTTTTTGAGGGTAAAATTGTGGGTTTTTTTCATGTTCTGTAAGGGGTAGTGGAATATGTCTCACAAATCTCTCCCTTTGCCCTTTTCCTTGATCCCCACCTGTGCTGTGATGTGTAACATCTGGCAGGATCAGTCTGAGTTAGAAGTAACTGAATATTGCAGTGAAAACTGATGCACCATAAAAGAATTGCTGAGTGAAGAGATCCTCACAGCTCCACTTTCCATGAGGTCCACATGGAGCCCTTAATTCTCCCGGGGCAGGGGGAAAACAAAATCAAGCTCCTTTAAATTATACCCATTATTAGTAACTGTAAGGTTTGCTGCATTTTGATATAGCCCCCCAAAAGTATGTTCTGTGCAGACTTAACCTATAATCCCCACTGTTATCAGAAAACAGTTCAGTATTTAGTTTGTGCAGATGCATTCTCTCTTTTTAATTTTGATTATTTTCACAACTGAGCACCGATGGCGTGACAGAACTTTGCTGTTTCTGCACATCTCAGGTGGCATAGGAGAGAGGACCGATGGGGCATTTTGCTCTTTTTTTCTCTCTGGTTTCATTTCACAGACCCTTTTCCCTAGTCGCTAGTCAGAGCAGGCTGTTTCTTCCCTTCTTGTCCCTGCTCCGAGTCCAGAATCGGCTTGCAGCCTTTCTAGTGCAGTCCCTCTGAAAGGGACTTATCCCGGGTGCCAGCTGGCAAATGCACCACTATTCTGCTTTATCCCCCCAGGGGATACGTTCTTCTAGGGAACACAAACATTTGGCAGTATCTAATATAAAACATTCCCCTAGGTTTATATGAGAAATAACAGAGCAATTTAAAGATATATTTTTATGTTATTTGGGTGAAGCGTAATATATTAATGGGCTGTACAAAGAAGATTTATATTTTAAAACCTTCACACAAATTTAATGTCATTTTAAATGTCATTGTTGGAAGTATAATATAAAAATAAAATTTTGTTTGTCTTTAATATTTGCATTTATAAGTGGCCCAATGACAATTCAAATGTGTCATAGAATAATCATTAACAAGATAAAGTATATTTTAGATTGACAGTGGAAATGAATTCTTTTTATATGAGTCAACCCAACATAAATATTAAAAAAGATGGTATTTGTTCCATCCGTTAAATGTCTCTTAAAGGTCTTAATTGATTATTTTTTTGAAACAACATGTATATAGTTAGGAAATATATGCAATATAGAATAATAGATGGTCCCCAGACTAAATACGTAGCTATAAATTTACTAGAAGGTCTCCACAGAAAAAGCAGCATGAAATGGTGTGAGATAATGTATTTGGAAAACTTTTCAGCAAAACAAAATTCATCTGAAGAGCAGGGAACATTGTCTAACTAACCTAACAGAAAGTAATACCGGAGTCCCAGGAGTGTACTTATCTATGTATTTATTCTGTGGCAGTCTATTGTTATAATAAATACTTTGGAACATTTAGTTTTTAAAGCTTTATAAAACATTTAAGTTAAAATGTTAATTGCCAAACAGTTTTATTGGTTTAGCTTTCCTCATAGGTGATGTTAATAAAAAAAAAAAGAGTATTGCCATTCTCACGGACGTCAGTAAAGTGTAAAAAAAAATTATACAAAAATTTACTTTCTGGACATGCTGTTCATAGAAGAATCTCAATTCCTGATGAAGACCTGGCAATCTCAAGCCGCGTGTAACATGGTAGAGTAAGGCCCTTGAGAGGTAGACATGCTGACCTGATGCTCTTCAGTCAGCCACTGAGGGTGACAACTCTCCTCTGTGCTGCATTCTCCAGTATCACTCATGCTACTCCTCCCTAGCAAAGAGAGTGCTCTCTGAGTCAGCCCTATCCACAATTTTAAACCTGAGGGATTTCATTTTTGTTAGTTTTGATTGCTATTATTCTGTAGCCCAGATAAGCAGGAAGACACCATCATCATTTTCCTTGGGGAGTTGTCCTTCTCAGTTGTCCCATGGGAAAAGGGAGGTGTTGGAACAGCTGGATGTGCTGTACCAGCAGAAGGACTACTTGGGCAGGCCACATTGACCCAAGCAACCCAAAGATCTTCCACTCCCACAGCCCCTGTAGGACGAGTGACAAACCGAGGTGCAGAGTGCCACCTGCCCCTTGGTTCAGTCGACATTTACTCCTAGGAGCCAATGCAGTTCAGCTGTCCCCAGGACGCCTCCTCTGATGCTACAAGAAATCAGGCAGAGATAAGGCAGGCTAAAACAGGAGGCTGAGGTTTCCGCTGGGCCGTTAGACTCGAGACTCGAGCAGACACCGTGCTAGGATGTGTGACTAGGCAGCAGTGGAGCTGTGTGGGCGAGAGGCATAGCACGGCTCAGGGCTGCTGTTCAGCATCACCGCCAGGAGAGCCATGAGGCAGAGGAGGGGCCCGCGCTGCTGTTGGAGTGGGAAGCTGCCTCCTTCTCAGGGAGCAGTGAAAGACCGAGTTAAGGATGTCCCTACACCACCTTTAAAGATGCAGTTGCCGCCCCTGGGGCCTTGGGCCCCTTGGGCCTTGCAGCCTTGCTGGCCTTGCGGCCTTGCATCTGATCTGGCTTTAACCTCCCTAGCAGAATAGTCGCGGCAGCAGCAGCCGTGTTGTGAAGTGTCCTGTGCCTCGTTGCAGTTCACATCCATACGGACACTTGGGTTGCCTCTGCTACCCTCTTGGTGTAGCGCCCAAGGGAGGCAGATTTGAGCGTTGGCTTGTAATTGTCACACAGGCCTATCTTTTGTTTTCCCCAGAGTATATGGAGCTGAGCTAGCTGGGCAGTTTCTAGCATCTCCTCTGCCAAAACTGAGGAAATAAGAGGGAAGAAATACATGACCACAGAATCAAAGCTGTTTTGCCAGAAGACTTCTCTACTGATACTGGCCAACCCATCAGTGCAGTTTGAGAAGTCAATAAGCATTGCAAGTTCAAAAGGGAATTCAGCCATAACTTTCACTTTTTTTATCCATTTCTTCTTAGTAATGTTTTTAAATGTTTAATTTACAAATGTTTTTAAAAGAAAGAAATGAATGGTTTAAATTTTCCCTGTTAAATGTTGGTGAAAGTATTACAGCTCTCATTGACGTCAGTGACATGATATTACCAGTTTGTTCTCTGCCACATCTTACAGAGGAGTAAGCTGGTAAGTATATATTATATATATTTATATATAATGTAAATATATCGACTTGTTACACCTATAATATGTTGAAATTGGTTTTTAAAAGGTGATGTAAATAGTGGTTTCCTTAATGAAAATACATATTTTGTATTGTTCTAATGCAAAGGAAAAAAAACCTTTTAATCTTTTTTTTTGTTATGTATATTCCATGTATAAGTGTAAATATGATCACATAGGTTTAAAAACTTTTGCATGTATGTATACAGTTGCAAGTCTGGAAGAATGTATAGAAAAATACTTTTATTTAAAGTTGTGATTACCTGCTGCATGAAAAGTGCATGGGGGACCCTGTGCATCTGTGCGTTGGCAAAAATGTCTTAACAAGTCAGGTCAGTTCAAAACACAACAGTATTCCACTTCTGGACATGACTTCTGCTGTGGTATTTTAGCTTTGTGAAAGAATGTGCTTCAAATCAAAAGGGTATGGGAAAAAAAACTCAAAACTACTTTTAAAACATGAAGAATCCATACAACTATAATCAGTCAAAGAAGTTCAGGATTCCACTTTGCATAACTGAAATATTGTATCAGGATTATTCCATCATTGTAAAACAAATGAATATTGATTTTCATTGCCATACATAAGATTTTGGGGATTTACAACAACCAAATTCATTGTGATGTGTTTTCAATAATTAATCTAACTGGTCTCTCTTTTTTTTTTAATTAGAAGTTAATTTCCTCATGTGATGTCACAAAACTGTACATACTGCAGTGTGAAGTTTTTTTAAATCTTTCAGTGTTTACTTCCTGCAGAAGATTTGAATAAATGAGAAAAATGCATTGTCTTGATGGTTTTTAAATCTGTTTTATTTCATGGGTACTTTTTATTATTGGAGTGTTAGCAGGCTCTGAGTGCTGTTAATACAAATCTATGACAAAAATAAGGGATTTGCAGACACTATATATATTTCAACAAAGAATACAAAATGAAAAATGAGAGTCATAGAGCTGGAAATAAAACAAGCTAAATCAGATTAGCACTGTTACTTTATAAGGCACTTTATTATGTATTAGATAGCGTTCTCTTTACTTACTTGACATCATTAGTCATAAACTGGAAATTTTTAGATAAGAATATTCCCATGAGACTTGTTTTAAACAAATGTTGAAACATTTTCAGGATCTCTGTGCAGTATTATCTTTCAGCAAGAGAGGCGTGTTTTCATATTAAAAAATAAGTTGGCCCATGTCACAGGGAGGACTTTACAGTTGTGTTCTTAAGCAAACACATGGAAAAATGAACTCAGTTTGCCCATGAACACTAGACAAAGATTGAACAGTGCACTTGCATTTTGGTGCTCTTAAACTGGATTACAGCATTAGTGCAATTTGCATTTTACCAGAGAATTTGTATTTCACAGATGCATAGACAAAGTGTGTCTGGAGCTGTGCAGTTCCAAGCAAATAACGGGAACATGTCAATCCTGGGTAATACTACAGCTGTTTTCAGGAATTATCCCATGTTTTCTCTCTGATCTCTTTAGTCAACAATAAATATGTATTCGTGGGGCTCTTGGGAAGCTTTCTGGAAAGTGTACATTGAAATTCATAACGTTAATTGGAAAGCCATCATCCCAGCTCTGTAGATTTCAGGTAGATTTTCGTAATACATGTAACCGAGCATTTTGACTGTTTCTGTAGCTGCTATGCTAAATTGAGTTGGCAAGTATCTGGTGTGTGATTTAGAGACCAGCTGTCTGTAGGATCTCTTTGGATATGTCGTTGTCTTAAAGTATATGCCTTAAAGTATAATGCTACCACACTTCGGAGGGAAAAGGCTCTTGTGCCCTCTTTCTGCTCAGCCTCTTTTCTCTTTAACTAAGACCTGCAGCTGGTTTCAGGGTTGACTGGCTAAGCCAAAACAGAGCCCTGTAAAAATGCTGTGTGCCTACAGAGCCAACCTGGTCTTCTAATGATGTAGTTTGAAAATCACTACACCCTTCCCCCCAACATGGCTCCTTTGATTCTACCAACTAAGCAAAAGCAACAGTAAATTCATTTCTCGGGTGATGATGTCAGGGCAGTTTATCGGGGGCATCTGAGTTTCATCCAGTTTTTTGGTTTACTACTCAGCGAGAATTCAGGCTTCAATATGTTTATTCAGGATGTATTGTAACACCAAGGAAAACTTGATTTGTGTCTACCAGAAACAAATAGTCCTTTGGAGTGAGCGTATGGTATGCGAA
The DNA here is from genome assembly GCF_059628265.1 of Tinamus guttatus. NCBI lineage: Eukaryota > Metazoa > Chordata > Aves > Tinamiformes > Tinamidae > Tinamus > Tinamus guttatus. Next base: position 2,534,121 of record NW_028290136.1, on the reverse strand, counting down.
ACAGTCTTTAGAGTGACGAGACTGTTGAATGGGTGTAAATATTTCAAGAAACATTTCACTCCAAGTGAACGTTAACAACATTTGCCTAGTGATTCGGGCTAAGCTTGCTCAGAAGTGCCACAAACTGGCAGTGAACTCTACAGACAGGCCTATGGTGATGCAGAATCCTCTTGATCTCTGGTTTGTTCCTTACAAAACAAGAGATGTATCTGATGTTGATGACATATCCCAAAACAAAACAGCCATTGGATAAAGAAATGAAAGAAAATGTTGTAAATATTATATACATAATAAATATATGTGTGTGTGTGTATGTATATTATACACATTTATATGTGTAATACACACATCTATATAGCTCCTATATAGCTCTCAATTGCATTCATGAGATTTGTCAGCTTGATCTTATGCTCCCAGGTAAAACTAACATTGTGGGCATCAAAGGTGTGGGATTTCATGATAAATCAGTGGTAGGCCTGTGTGTTGGGAAAAAAAATTATCTGCATGGCAAATTTGTTGCAGTAATAATAAAAGTCACTACTTCACACATGAATATAATTCAAAACAGTGATATATAAAGGCAATTCAAATAAAAAAAATTCTTGGTTAGCTTTATACATTTTCTAGGGAAGAAAAGTAATTTTGCAGCTGAAGTGTACAACAACGTTTCTTTAGAACCTGCCTGGCACGTTGGAGACCCATGGGAAAGCGTGTAGGGACTTGATACGGCCCGCTGGCAGTGGCTGAGACATGCAGGTAATAGCTGATGGTAATACTGTTATTTCCTTTTGATTGTCAGAGTGACTCAGAGGGAGCAGGACAAACTCAGCATGTCAAAATCTTCTCTGCTGGTGGATTTGAGTGCCACCAATGAAAGAGGATGTGCTGACGTGAGCTCACAGCAGCCCGCTTCCATTTGGCTGTTTAAGGACTGCTTGCTCTTAATGAGTGAAGAGATTTGTCGCTATTTCCAGATTACTTTTCTGATTAAACCGCTCAGAATTTAACCGAATGCAAAATGATCGTTATTGACTTGTGACTGTGCCGGTTAGATAAGCTTGAATCCTGCTCCCATGATTGAAGTCAGCGTGTGCTTTCAGTGCATCTTGGTGTATCGTGGAGAGGTGCAGAAATGACTTCCTGGCCCTCCTCGCAGTGTTAGGCGATTCTTGCTTCTCTTTGCTCAGTCCAGTTCAGCGAGGTGCGGTACTTGAGGCAAACTTGGCTATTCTGCAAATCAGTAGGAGTCCTCTGGCCCCAGCCTTTACTGAAGCTGGCGCTGGCTTTGAAGCTGTACCCTTGCATGCTCAGGAATCGTTCTTCTGAAAAATCTGTGTGCACACCTCAAAGGCGACTTCTGCAAATAAGCCATGGGATGGATAGGTATCCCATCTGTCACTGTGGCTTCTTTGCCTGTTGGTGCTTTTGTAGCTGCAGCAAAATGTCTTCTGAGTTCTGCCTGATCAGACCCCACATCCAAATCTCATCACTGGTACTTTAAAAGAGAGAAACTGCAAGGTTTAAGTATGGTGTGAGTTGGTTGCCCTAAAACAAGCAGTTTGTTAAATATTTTCTGACCTGGAAAAACTTTACATAGGGTCCTGCGAAAGATGGAACAGGAAGTCACTCTAATGCCTCTTTGCAGTGCTTCAGAAGAGACCCAAAATTTACCGTAGAGATGAAGCTCCTTGTCAAATGCAGCCAGTTCGGCTCACTCTGAGGTAGGCTTAGGTTTTTGATATGTCTAACCAAAGCATCATAGCTACCACCTGAGAGAAACACTGAGTTCTTTGCACTGGGCTTAGGAAGAAGCAGCTTTGAAGTCAGCAGTATAGTAGTGGTAAATAATGCAGATAGATGGAAAACCTTGACATTTGAATTTGTGAACCTCCGAGGCTGCTTGGGCTGGACACCCTTGCTGAGGGCAAGAAGGCCCTCAGTTGGAAGTTTAACTAATCCTTGCAGGTAGCAATATGCCTGTCTCTCTCATGCTAGTAGCTGTAACTCTCTTTCCCCCTCCTCCATTCCTTTGAGTCCTGTTGTCTTATTTTTTGACTATGTGGAAACCAAATCACCTGTGAAGGACAGAGGAAGGAAAGGAAATGTAATCTAGTATTTTTGGACATAAAAATATACTTTGAAGTAAGCATTTGCCTCAGGTAACACTTATTGACCATTCAATGTTGTGTCCTGCCTTCTCCTACTGTAAATATCCATACAAGGCATTATATAATGCCTGTACACTAGAACAGGGGATGTGAACTCTGTCTGCCTCAGTATATCTTTCCTTCATTCTAGAATGCTGCTTACTGCAACAGAAGGAAACAGAGTGTATGTTACAGAGCCATTTTTTATCCCCAAATCTGCTATTTAAGAGTTCTGGAAAATGACACAAAACATAAAGCCCAACTCTAACAACAGAGTGTGAAACAGGCTGTAAAAAAAATGAAAGAAAGGAAGTAACTTCTTTCTAAGTGGACAGCGCGGTGTAGCTGGCGGCCTGTGGCCTGCTCCCATTCGGGCCCACCGCCTGTTTCCCGTCGGGAGCGCAGGACGGCGGTGCAGGCCGCAGGGAGCCAAGCGCTGCCGCATGCACCAAATCAGACAGAGAGCCGGGAGCTGGTGGCGGCTGCACTTGCTGGTAACAAAACAGTGGCAGCTGCTGATGGAAGAAGAAAGAGCACTGCGTATCGCCTACTGCTAATGTTAACAGCTCGGAGTTGTTCTGTTTTTGTGTTGCAGAGATTTGCAGTTATTAATTTAGAAGCGGAAGGAGTTACTGTCCAGAAACAGGCAGGAGCTATTGTATTGAATACATCCCACTCTTGGAAGCTTGCAGAGGTCTAAGGATAAAGCTAGTTACATAAAAAAAGACTGATTTCAACAGATTTTTTTCATTATTATCCTCCCACGCCTGCTTCACACTCAAAAACTTGATTCACCTTTGTAAGAAAGGTGCTATTTCAGTTTTCTTATCATCTCTGTCTCTCTTTTTTCCATAAACATTTTTCTGAGCTTACACTAGAGAAATATGGCTTGCTGTTTAATTTCAAAATATGCCTTTAAGGCACTACAGTTGCACCATGCACAAAATGTCTCCAGAGAGTACTAGGAGCCTCCTGCTTGGAATAGAAGTCTGCTCTGAGAAAGGCTGAACTTTGCTCCTCAGTACCCAAGATACTTGGAGTGCTAAGTATTAATGGCAGTGAGGTGCGCTGATATTGGACCTGCTTGTGTCATGATTAGTAGTGCTGCCAGTCTAACTTAGAAGCAAGGGATTGTCACCAAGTTATAGCTTGGGAAAACCAGTTTTGCATTGTGGTCAATTGTGGCTTTTCATTAGGAAAGCTTTTCATTTAGAAAAGGAACAATGGACAAATAGGGCTCCTCTGTGTTTCGGCAAGATTTTGACACATATGTACTTAAGATAGGCAAGTATTTGTCTTATAGTTTGGTGTGTTAAAAAAATAGAATGTGATTTGCCCTTACTATTTAGAACACCTAAATGTGAATGTTCCCACAGGCTAGGAAAATCCCGGGCCACTGTGGCACTGCTACCTGGTAATATCTGCCACAAACATCCTCTGCAGGTGAAGGATCACTAAACAGGAGGTAAACTCCAGAAGTTTGGTCTCTTTTGTTTTCTCCTTCCGCATCTGTTATTTAAATTGCACTCTGTACTGTTGCCCCTGCTTGGACACGTCACCTGGGGCCTTTCAGTAAAGCTAGGTTAAAATGTACTAGCAAGATAAATATTTTGGAAATATAACTCAATTATGGTGCATTAGATGAGCTAGTTTAAAATTAAATGAGAATAAAAAAATAGAGAAAATCAGAATAAAGAAAGGCTTCTGAAGCCAGAGAGTAACTGAAACAGAAGCAATGCCCTGCCTATGTTTTTTTACCTGGGACCTGTGAAAGCCGACCCCAGCCTTGCAATTGTATAGCAGCTCTAACCCCTAATAAGCTTGGACAAGTAAATAAGACCCTGCAGCAGTGAAAGTGCCTTATTGTTACTATGCTTGTGGGAGCCTGATGAACAGTGCTTTTTTCTCAGCTGGGCTACACCTCAGTATGTTTCTCTCAGCACAAAGTTCTTTCACTTAGGCTTAGTTCCATTGTTCAAGATTTCAGTGTATTTTTAGCATGTTGCTAGTTTATCATCTGCCGTATATTTCTTATATCTACAGCAGGGCGAGTTAAACATGGGGCCTCATGCCTAAAATAGCTTTTGTTGAAGAACACAAACAGTGCTTTTATATTCTGTGATACTTTGTATATTTGGGGAGGGACAGCGGACTTTTCTAGGAAGACTAAAAAAGTGGAAAATCTTTAAAGACTATGTCCCTGGCTAATAAAGTGCAAAATGTGCAAAATAAGGATTTTTTGCTCTGTAAGAGTATTGTTACAGAATTCCTCACTGTGGTGAGAAATGTGAATGAGCACTTGTACACCAGCACATGCAGAAGACAGGCACAATGACTTACGCAGACAAAAGGAAAACTAAGAAAGCTGACAAAGCAAGGGCTGGTATTTAGAAGAGTAAGGGTATACAGTGAGCATTCTTGTAGAATAGCCATTATTTATTAAGTACAGACAGAGAGATTGGAGCTATACAAAAATATAATGAGACATGCTTCAAGGAATTTGCAGCCTATTACAAACTCAGAAGAAAAAAAAAAACATTGCAGGCACATAAAGTACATTAAGTGCTGGTACAATTTAGCAGTAGTGAAGGAATCTGGCTGAGGTCATTGTTGAAGAGGATTGTGAAAGGAGTAGGTCCGGAGGAGGAGGGGGAAGTCAACTGAGGTGAAATTCTTTGGAAGACTTAAGTGGTCCTGGCGCTGGGTCCTCTGTGTGGGGTAGATTTTATCCTTGATGCTGGGGAAAGATGACTTCCCAGTTGAAGAGGCTGTCATGGAGAGGAGAAAAAAGGGAAGTAAAATCGTAGGTTGAACTGGTGAGAAAGGCTTAATGATAGGATTTGAAGGCAGTCACAGGAAGATGAGAGAAAGAGAAAATGAAAGAATAAAATGAATATATGGAACTATAAAATCACAACTTAGTTTGAACTGTTAGTCAACAGTTCAAGGATGGTGCTGATCTGATTTTCAGGAGCTGAGTCAAACAGGACATTCAATATACTCCAAATTTTACAAAATGGCGTTGAAAACTAGAAAAAGTTACATACTGGAGGAGAAAGACTTCTTTAAATGATAAATTATCCAGGCTATGGTATTCTCTATTTGTGAGGCTAGGTGTGCAATTTATTTTCTAACTTGAAAAAGGAGTGATTATTTATGGTGTTTAGCAAGGAGGTGATCAGAAAAGGAGTCTGTCCCTGTGGGCTCCCTCACTAATCCCTTAAAAAATTGCGAACCAGGAATGAGAATGGGGGAAAAAAATGAGAAAAAAAGTGGGGAGGGAAGATATTTAAATAAGTTGCCCAGGGAGAAAAGAAAGTATAAAACCGCTCCAAGTTTAATACATTAAGAGATGTAAAATATTCATCGAGATACCTGTTGATCTTTAGTTAAAAGCTCTGATGTTCCTGGAAATCCATCTGGCATCTGGATTGACCTATCTGCAGCTAGTGCGGGTAGGTTCACACCACTGCAAAGGCAGAGTGCTGCAGAGCTTTGCATGAGGCCAGCCTTGAACAAAGAAGGTGAAGTGTCATCTGGATCAGAAAAAGGAGCAGGAGTAAGGTAAAAATGAGCATGGTTATGTGCAGAGAGCTGCCTCAAAGCATCTGGGGCTCCATTTATTAACACTTAGGTGCTTTTAACGAACACAAGAGCAGCCGGCTGTGTGGGTGGCCCTGGCACTGCAGACCAAGTCCAGGCTTGGCTTTGTTAAAGGTGAGTGCTGACAATACCATCTTATCACTGCGAGTTGAAAATACAAAGGGAATGGGACTTTCCAGTAATGCCTTTTTGTTGCAAGGGACAAGAAAATGACAAACTTTTGTGAATAGGGCTGTATTTGGAGGATTTAAAACTCATCATGGATTTATATGGAATTTGATGACAGTGTCTACTGCATAAACTGTAGAACTAGGATACATATTTTCTTACTCCGTAATATTATTGTGTGCTTTTTGGGGTGCTCACACACAGTGTGAGCCAGGCAGCTATAACTAGTAGATGCAACTGGCTATTCATTACAACAAACTATAGACAAGGGGCACATGATCTTTCTTCCAACCAAATCTTCAGACTATGAATTTCTGGAAGGAATTCTTTGTCCTGATCATCCTGATCCTAAGTGACTTAAGAGCCCTTTCTGACCTTAGGGCTATTAAGCTGTGATTCCTAGCACCTTGGTTTTCCATTGTGAAAAGAAAACAGGTTTTTTCTTTTGAGTATGATTTGTTTTCTCCTTGGATAGAACTTAATGAGTGTTGGTAACACCTCACCTCTGCCTGCTGACCTTGCTTACCTTTTTATGGAGAAAATTCAGACTCAAACTAAACAGCAGTGCATTTAGATAAAAGTTTAAGTAAATTGCATGTTGTTCCCCAGAGGTCTGACTATGCATTTTGGGGGATTTGCCATTATCTTCGGTCCCTGTATTTCTCAGCTCCTTGATTGGAGCAGGGGCTCTGGAATTTATAGACTTTTTTTTTTTTTTTTTTTTTTTTTAATTCAGGACAGTGCGGACATCACTAAGCCAGTGAATTTAAGCCTCCTAACAAAAAGTTTACTTTTTGCAGCTGTCTTTCATGGGCTTCTCAGGCATTTTCCAGCAATGTTCAGAGTCTTTATGGCACTAATAGGAAATGTCTTCTGTAAAGAGACAGTCTCTAAAGATTATTCGTGTACCTTGAATAAAGGAAGCAGGAATAGCCGATGAAATGTAGGGAAACACTTTGAAGCAATTCAGATTTAGTTGTATGCCAGATGAACTTCCACCTGTCCAGTGGGAAATAATTAACATGTTACTTGAGGTAAATGCATGTTCTGTGTGTGTCCTCAGCAAAATCTGTTTAGAACAACCCACTTAGATCTGGAAACACAAACCTGCACTTTGGAAAAAAAAATGCATCTGTGGACTGCTGCCCCTGCCAGATTACAGGAGTTTATTACTCTTAGGGGAAAGCTTAATAGTCTGTTAATTGAGAAGACAGAAGATCTTTTACACTTGACTGTGCAGTATTATTAGGCGCATAGCAATAAAGGGAGCAAACCTTAGCCTACATATTCAAGTAAAAATTTGCAAAATAAGTTTAACAAGACAGTGATGGATTATCCATGCTGCACAAACAACCATGTTCATGGTTCTGCAGAGAGCATAGAAGTGCAGCTCTTGCTATTCAAATCTAACTAATGAAAGCATTGATTACAGATAGGTATTCTGCTGACTTTTATTATTGCTGTGGGCAAGGTGTATTTGCCCAATAAAGAGGCTCTTTTTTAGCATGGTGCAAGATCCAATGCTGTGAGGAGAGCAGTGGGTTTTTTTCTGGATCTTCTTACACTCCAGGGTGCAGAGATGCAGCGCTGTGCCACAGCAGTGTGGGTCAAGCCTAACTTCCAGAAAATTAACAATTTATCCCAAATATCACCACTTTTTAAACTTGGAATCCAGTCTGCTATATCAGATTGAACAGTGAGTTCTTTGAAGGTACAGAACAGTTTGTTCCAAGGTTTTGCTCGCTTCATATGCAGGCAAACCTGCTGCTTTTCAGAGTGTGATCTGATGGTACTGTGATTCACACATAGCAATACTGGTGCCATGACAACTCCAAAATCAGCCCTGCCTGTGAATTTCAATCTCGACTTCAGTGCCAGCCCTACCTTTTATAACTCCTGGGGAGTATTTTATTTTATTTTATTTTATTTTATTTTATTTTATTTTATTTTATTTTATTTTATTTTATTTTATTGTACATTATTGCTATGAATTGCTTTTACTGATTTTTTTCCAGGCAGTTGTGCTATTGCCTCAACTTAGAGAAAAGCATGCTTAGCATTAGGTTTGCAAAAATTTTTAGGTCTTACATTTTTATATTTAAGTAAATTATGCCTCTGCAAATAAGAAACGATTTTATAAACTCTCTTGTGACTGATTCGTATCGACTTAAAAGAAGGTAAGTCAGGCATAAGACGAGGCTGCCAAAATAAAGTCAACAAAACGTTGATCTCAGATGTGCTTGTGAGTAGGTTCTAGACCCTGCCTGTAGCTTTGCAGGGGCAGGTACCCCAGCCCACAAACCAGCCCCTGCTGAGGTCACTGTCGCTCCAGGGAGATGCAAATGTCTCCCGCAAAAAAAAAAAAAAAAAGAAACTCTAGGCTTCTGCATTTGCATATCTAAATTCTGCACATTGCCAATGTTTCTACATCATTTACCATTCGGGAGAAGATTATTATAAAGCGATTTTTAGAGCTTCTGTATTGTGGAATGTAGAAAGCATGTAAACTCTCAGAGGCGGGGGTTTTCTTTCTTTTATGTTTGTGCATCACTCATCACAGTGATTTAGAGTTGCTACTACAGGTTTAAAAAAAGGGATTTTTCATCCAGCGGTGCAAGTTAGCTTCAGCACAAGTGGTCTTTGCCAGTCCTCTGGACTTTCCTGTTGAGGAAGACACGCTCTCCCAAAGTACTCAACCAACTGCACTCGGTCTCACAAACAGAAAAAAGCACCAGACTCTCATCCAAACTTGGCAACATCTGTGTTTTAATCAGACTCCCATCTACTTTATAGCGAAGTCATTGCTTATGGAGCAGAATGTGAATTTGCCGTGGTGCCTCCATTCTCGGGAAGGACCGGAGAGGTGCCTAGCTACTCCCTTGCACACGCTGCCAGTCCCTTTCCCCAATATGGCCCTTTTCAGAAGAATCAGTGGATAAACATTTGCAATGTATGATTTTTAATTTTTTTTCTTTAATCTTGTGGCAGTCTTCTTGCAGAAGTCTTTGTGCTATTTTTAAAAAGCAGTGCCTGCTGTGCATAAAGCATTTGCATCTGGCATTTGGCGGCAGCGATACTGCAAAGCGCTCACGGTGGCTGACACACTGCTGGGCTGACGGAGCTTCTACCAGGAGGGGAATTTCAGAGAGCGATAACTTATTAACTCTTGATGCCATTAGCACACATACATGAACTGAAACACCAGGGCAGGGCTGCTGCTGCACGGGGGCTCTCCCAACCGTCAAGTCACGTGCACGGCTGGCCATGGCTGACACTAAGTTTCCTGTATTTTATGAAATTGGTAATTAAAAAATACACATAATCTTGCTTTGGCCGTCTGAAGGGAAAAACCCAACAAAAAAAAAACCCTCTGTAATTTAGTCAGTCGTGAATGTTAAGCTGAGATCGCAGATAAGGCATTTCAGATTGGTCTGGCAGAGATACAGCATTAACAAGGTCAATATATAAGTGAATAATATCAAAGAAAGAGGCCTAGATTTCAGCCACTCGTCAGGTCAAATCAGGGGCCTCGTGGCCAAGCGGTCCGGCTGGATCGAGTGCAGCCCTCTGCTTTTCAATGGATGGACACTGCTACTCGCAGAGCCCAGCGCCCACTGAGGCCCCAACCAAGTTGTTGGCCCATCCAGCACATGAGGGCAGGCCTGGCCCCAGGCTCAGGCAGGGGGGCCCTTGGTGGCGGTTCCTGAAAACCCCAGCAGATACATGGCATGTACCGGGGAGATGTGCATTTTCCACTGAAATATTTCTGCGATTCCTTAAGGAGGAGGAGAAAGTAAACGATGAGGAAGAGCAACTTTTTAAACCTTTCTGTTGTTACTATTAGTATTTTTAATGTAGCAGATGTATTGTGTTTTATGACCTTCCTCACAGAACCACAGAAGGGCTGAGGTGGGAAGGCACCTCTGGAGATCACTCAGTCTGGAGACCGCTTTGCACATACAGGGTATACCTGGAGCATGTGGCATAGGATTGCATCCAGGCAAGTTTTGAGTATCTCCGGAGGAGGAGGTTCCACAGCCTCTCTGGCAACCTGTTCCTCACCTGACCCTAGTTTCATGATTACAAATATGGCCAACAGTGCCAAGAGCATGCTGAGACTATTCTAGCCTTGCTCAGAATCTGTCAAAAACAATGCACATCCTCTTATCCTGGCACCCAACGTGTTTATGTCCTGCTCCAGCTGAGTCATGGTGCTGCTCAGACTTGGTTGCTCATGGTGCCATGGTAAAACCAGGTGTCATATATCGAGTGTGCTGCGGTTGGGGTTTTGTCATGAGTCCTCCCAGCGTGGGAGCAAGAGAGACCCACAGCCCATACCTCTCATCAGGCTGCTTACAGCTGCCCTTAGGGGTCTCTCAGAAAGGTGAGGACCAGATCTCAGAAGAAGAGTTTGACACAAATGACTCAGCAAAATTTCATAGCTGAATCTGCATTGTCAATGCATCTCTTAGGCATTACCGGGTAAAAATCAAGTAACGCAACTGATATGGCATCCTTACCGTGCCCAAATCTATAAGCTACTTAGCAGAGTCAGGGTAATCCAATAAATGTGACAACTGCTAGAGGTGCCATAGAGACCTTTGCAGTAAGAAAGACAGTAGGAAAACACAAGAGTGCACAAGCGCTTCCTGAGCACGGGTCTCACCATTTGCTTTTTCCAAGGAAAGGGAAGGGGCATGTGCTAGCTGTAGAGAAATGAAGATAATGCTAACCATTAATGCCATGATTAATGCTGCCAGTTAGAGAGGAATCTCAGCAACTTCACAAGTCAAGTGAGTGATGGAGACTGACATACACTCTATGAAGAGAGTGTGTTTGTGTCTGAAACTACTTTTCTTTTTTAACATTGGTGAATCTTAAGCCTGCACAAATATGTCTGCAAAGAAGCATGAAAATGCCTTGCAAGAGAAACTTGTGATAACAGTTGGCATGCTTGGCAGACCAGAGATGCTGACAGACTGCTCTCAGGGAGTGAATGGGAGCACTGAACAAGAATATTAACATCTGCCCACAAGGAGTGAAGTGCTGGGACCACATATTCCAACAGCTGAAATGCACTGACAGAGTTTGGGCAGCAGCCGTTGAATGTGGACTGTTCAAAGATTCATATCTCTCTCCTGCAATATGACAGCCCAATCATGTGTAATACTCCTGGTGGCTAATCTTTCCCCACTACACTTGGTTTCCATTGCTACAAATTGATTGTGTGCTCTGATGGCTTGTCAACTGTTGGGATTTTAAGGGAACAAACACTCTTTGCAGTTATTCCTTCTTGTGCATGCTTGTTTTAATATGTTCAAATGAGGAAGTACTTAACTGCACAATGCCCCAGCTGTCTGAGGGCCTCTTGAGGATGAGAGCATGCATTGGTGATACAGTAATCTGAGACAGTGTTGTTCATGTGCATTAGGAATAACTAATGCTGGAAATTGAAGGCAGGAAACCACCTATCTAGAGAAGAGATTGACTACAGAGGGAGCCAGTCATGATAATCCTGAAAAACGAGCAATATTTTTAACACTCAGACAAAATGAAGATTGAAATCTAGAAACTCAAATGTAAGTTAAAGTAGGTCACTGAATTCAGACCCAGCACTGCTGTTTGAATAACTCATAGAAACTCTCAGCAAATTTTCAAAACACGGGCACTGCCTAAAGCTATAGCTTTGCAGCAGATCTGGAAATCAAGCAAACATCCAAAAGTCTGGTCCAAGACTTTCTGATGCTGCAGTAACACAGAAAATGAGCTACAGTAACATAGAAAATGAGAATAAATCATTCTTTCTAAAGAAGAGGGGGAAAATATTTTAAAGAGTTAAGCTTCAGCTGACACACTTCCTACTTCTAACATGAGCTCATAGGAATAGTGGTAGGATTATGTCTCTGTGAGAGCAAGCCAAGCATGAAGCTTGGGCTTGGCTGTTGAGTCACACTGTCACGGTCCCTGTCCTGTGGTGTTTGTGCAGTGGCACAGTGCTTCCTCCTGGCCCACTCCTGCCCACCACCAGCTGCTCGGTGCAAAGGCACAGCGTGCAGCCGCGGCTGTCAGAAAGCTGTTACAGACTTTCCGCATGTGGCAAGGTAGGTTTGCTCAGTGATAGACTTTGGAGAAGAAAAGGCAGTAAGTACTTGGCTTCCCTGGGGAGAGGCCGGTGGCACCATGCAGGGAAGGCCCCCCAGCATCCTTATAGGACGCAAAGGGATGTGGCAGGCTGGCGAAGTGGAGGTTCAACTGTGCTGTTAACCACCAAAAAAGTACGTAGCAGGACTGCTGTTTCCTCGTATCGGCCCAGGGCTACTAACAAAAATAGAGTTAATACTAACTTATTATTGGGGAGGAGCAGCAGTATTGGCCAATTACAGATGTTGGCACTGTTGACTGCTCCCTTCTGAATTTTCAGAAAAAATGGGTGGCTTTTTTTTTTCTCCCTATCCTAAAATGACAGAAACTTCAAATTTTAGCATGCTGTTTCTCTGCAAGTTTTCAGACCCAAACAAGAGACTATGTTAGAAAAATAAGAAACAGAATAAAGTGACACCATGCAGCTGGCTTAAATCTTTGTTCTCACTTGATGCTTGATAGAACATGAAAGCTTGTACAGACTTTCACAGTGAATGACTCAGGTTGGTATTTAATTTTATTTGAAAAGAAATCAACCTAAAAATATAAGTGAGGCCTGATGCAGTTTTCTAGGCTAGGTCTGCCTTATTTAGTGAGCCTCGTTACATGTTCAATGACATAAAACCAGGTGGCAGTTGACACACTAAACCAGTCTAAACAGGTCACAGTCTGCTCCAATGTCAATCATTTGCCTGAGGTCAGGAAGTAAAAGTAGGCCATGACTTCATTTCTAAAAACATCAGACTCGTTTTTGTTCCTTGTTAGTTCTGTTCAACTCTCGTGTTAAAATACAGTGGTCACATACATCTCACTGGAGCAGCCAAACCTTAGAACGCATCTTCAGGAGAAAGCAAGTGCCCGGGTTTGCAGATCCTCTGTGCAGTGTCCACTGCTTCATTTTGTGCCTGCTGAAAGGCCGGGTGTTTATTATCCCTCGTGCCTCCAGCAAAAATCATTTCAAATTTCACAGAACATCTCTCTTAAATGGATATATGCCAAAGGTATATGTGGTCCCAAACATACTTACTGGGATAAAAGTTTTAGCTAATAGACTGGTGCGACTCCCTCCTTTGGTGCAGCTATGCTGATTTACATCAGCTGATTGATGCCTCTGGTGCCTCTCTTTTCATTTAGCAGGGTAAATTGCAATAATGCATCTTTCTGCTAGAACACAGTTTCCTGAAAATATATTGTATACAGCAGCCATCCAAAAACTGACACTGTGTGAAAAGAGAGTCTTCATAAAATTGCATTTTCTATGGAACAGAGGCATAGATTTCTTTCAAGGGACAGCTCTTAGTTGTACAGGTACTGCTAGGTTCTCCAAATAGTTACTCCTTAGGAAAAAAATTACTATCCCTTGAAATACCGCAGTACAAAATACAATACAATACTTTCTTTCATTTCCAGTCCAACTGCAAGGCCAGAAATTAAGGAGTTAGATTTTTTCTTTTCAGTCCCACATTATAATACAGTGAAAGCCGTGTTACATGACAAGAGAATTGGTCTGAGATTTTTCCACTGGGGACATATCCTGGTCCTGGTTTTCTTTAGTATGCAGCACCACTTGCACTGTGTGATACCTCATCATGTCACTGGTGCTTTCACCAGGTATTTGGAAGGCTTTAGTAATAAAAGCATAGACAACTGCTGAATCAAGTGAAAATTCATTACAATCCTTTTAGATAAGATGCTAAAGAACCCTTGACACAAGTCTTTCAATGATAAATTTCTATTGTGTATTAAATTACTTAGAATCATATTCCAATTTTTAATTCCAGGCAGCTGCGTGGATCATCAACATTCCTAAAGGATCTGAGATAAATTCAATTACTGAGAAATGTTTCACCTGCTATAGAAAAGTTCAGTGGTGTGCATTACATTATTAGATGTTTGTTTATTGATTTCTGAGGAGTTATCCTATTATAGTTTTTTAATCCTGCTAAAGGCTGCCTCATAGTTTTTAGAAAAAACACTTCGGGTCTGAAGAACCATACTGAAGGAGCAACTTATTTGGCTGTACTGTGAGAAAAAGAAATAGCGTTTTATATTTATCACCTGT